>NC_084921.1:45756666-46077500 GCF_958298935.1 Phragmites australis | reverse complement strand
CCACCGGGCACGACGAGAAGCGCTGCAGCTTCATCACTCCCTACTCAGGTAAGCACAAGCTCGTGGAAACCGCCTACAAACAAACCAAATGCTGCTGCTTGACACTGCCACTAACGTCAGCTGTTCTGCTCTGTTCTGTGGCGTGCAGACCCCCTGTATGTCGCGTACCACGACGAGGAGTGGGGACTGCCCGTGCACGATGACGAGTAAGCTGCCATCCCCTCCATTCGCGAACACAAGCAACTGATTGCTTACAGTGACCGTCCTCCTCATGCATTTCGTGGCTCTGAAATGACAGGTTGCTGTTCGAGATGCTCACGTTGTCCGGCGTGCAAGTCGGGGCAGATTGGACTTCCATCCTGAAGAAAAGACACCTCTACAGGTTCGGAACAGAGCAGACCCAACAGTAGTAGTACATTCGCGAAGCATTTGTGCTGATTTTAACCTGTATTGCCTGGATGCCTAATCACAAACACAGGGAGGCATTCTCCGGCTTCAATGTGGATGTGGTCGCCAAGTACACGGAGAAGCAGGTCGCGTCGCTGAGCGCGGACTTCGGGCTGGATTTGGGCACCGTCAGAGGGACCGTCAACAACGCCTGCCGGATTCTCGAGGTACCGTACCGTGAGCTTGCGCTCAAATTGAGCACGATTATCAACGTATTTTCACTTCTGGTTAGTTCGTCCTTCAGATAATCGTTTGCTACTCGATGAAAGAAATCTGTACGGCGAGGCAGTGAGTTTAGGACGTGTTTGGTTTCCGGCCGAAATGAGCTAAGCCAAAATTTAGTCTGGCCCAACTACTTTGGTCTCTATCTAGTTAAAAGGTTAAAATTTGATCAGCCTAGATAAATTAGGCACCCACCTGTATACAGTAAACGAAGACGCGGGCGACCACACAGGCCCGCGTTTTGGCTGGCCAGCCTTTCGACGTGGCAGCAGCTAAGCTGTGGCATGGAGTTTCAAAATCTATAGATTAACAATTTTTAAATTACTATATCTACTAAATAGTATATTTAAATTACGATCGGTTTATACCATTATATTCTTTATAATTAAATTCTTATAATTAAATCTATAAAATAAAATCTTATGGATATGTTTCATAAAAAATAATAATATACGAATCTCACATGTCATATTCACAAACTTTGACATGCCAAAATTTGTCACATGTCTACAATCCAAACCTCATATTTGAGGCCAAAATTTGATTATACCTTGATTTTAATCACAACCAAATTTTAGTTTGACTCGCTCTGGCCAAAAACCAAACAGAACTTTAGTTTGTGTAATGTTCGGTAGTACTTGGTACTTGTAGTGCTTTCGATCGGTTGGAATGACAAGATAGTTTTAGTGATATCTCACAACCGAAACTTAACCGAAGGGGCGGAGCGGTAAATGAATGAAGGCCCTATACGAAATGAAAGACCAGTTAAGTGAAAGCGAAGTCTAACAGAATCCCTGACAGCTACACACCCTAATTGGTTTAAGTTTTGCTTCGCATCCTCACATGGGAACAGGGTAGCGAACTGTGCTAAAATATTATCCTCTGTCTGGCAGAGAGCGGTGCACATAAACCACATTAATATAGGGTCGTTTGGTTTAGAGCTATGTGTGCCAAGCCAAATTTTAACTTTGCCTTAAAATTTTGGCCTCCATTTAGATTGAGACCTAACTTTGGCCGTGCCTCAAAACAATTTGACCATGCCCAGCTACAACTGAGACTCTGGTCAAGATTTGGGCAAGCAAAATGCCCGCTCGGGATTTGTCTTGGTTGATGCATAATCATTTGCTGATGTGTCACATGCTTGTTGGCTATAATAAATACTTTGTATTTTTGGATTTATGACCTTTTAACGGTTATATTTTTTAAACCAGGCATCTGATTTATGATCTATTTGAAATTTTGCAGTCCTACTATTTAATCTATAAAATAAGATCCATACCATCTACATTTAAAAATAAAAAATAGTGACATAGACCTCACATGTCATTTTCATAGATTTGTCACTATCCTAAGGGGCTGTTTGATTTTTTTTTTCCCTAACAGGCCAATCTAAAATTTGATCCGAAGTCAAATTAGGACAGTATTAAATTTTGGCCGTTAAAATAGTGTGTGGTCTCAGATCAAGTTAAAATTTAGCCGTCAAAAATTTTAGCGGACGATTTGACCGTCCGAGATTTGCCCAGAAACATATAGAACAATTTTGGCCAGCCAAAATTTCTCGAGGCATGGAGTATCTTTTATTTTTTCTATCTACCCCATCTAAACTATTTTCTATTTTTTATTACTTTGCTACTATCTTTAAATCCACAGTCATTCACATATAAATTTTTGCCACACATAGTTTCTCCCCGTTTCCCTGTAGCGCATGATGCCGAAGCTGCTAGAGAGTGATACGGGGCGCTGGAGGAAGCAAATGACGTGTGAACAGAAATATGATAGGCTTTGCGGTCTCTGTTGCAGCTACCTTTATAAACCAAACGTCATTTTCTACGTCAAATCTTAGCACTGCTCCAGTATTGAGTATAATCAATATTCGATTTGCCTTTTTGGTGTCACGAACCAAACAGGCCATATTGCTGGCAAGATCCAATTTTCCAAAACGGGACTGTTAGCCGGTTCCCACTAGCCACCAATCAACTACCTCATGTACGTATATTGGTAGCTGCCGGCAACTAATTTGTCGGTCAGGTACACCGACCACAACGTAGTATTCAATTGTGCAGTAGTATATATTCCATCAACCTATCTACGACTTGTTATATACTGGTATACGCGGTCGAAGAATCTAATGACGTTTCCGTTGCAGGTGAGGAGGGACTTCGGTTCGTTCGACAAGTACGTGTGGGCGTTCGTGAACAACAAGCCGCTGTCGCCGAGCTACAAGTACAGCCGGAAGATCCCGGTGAAGACCTCCAAGTCGGAGTCGATCAGCAAGGACATGGTCCGTCGCGGCTTCCGCTTCGTCGGCCCCACCGTCATCCACTCCTTCATGCAGGCCGTCGGCCTCACCAACGACCACCTCGTCTCCTGCCCGCGCCACCGCGTCTGCTGCTCCTCCTCTTCACCCCGCGCAAACTGATCGATTCTGACCACCGCCGACCACCCACAAAAACGAGAGGGAAAAAAACTCTCACGGAGAAAAAGAAGAGGTAGCCTCAAGTAGTATACAAAATGAAGTGTTGGTTTGCGAGTGTGTATGTGTGCTCTTGTGTAGATTAATTACCCTCCGTAATTAGCCAAGGAGATTGCTTGTCAGTTGCCTTACCACTTGGTAGCCGTGTGTACCGTCACCATCACTACAGCAGCTTTGGTGTATGTATGTATAGTCATTATTTGTGAGGTGGTAGGTGCGTGCATGTGGCGTGCTCCTAGCTTTTGCAGCTGCACGCCTTTGGTTGCTGTCTTTTTGCTCTCTTTTTTCTCTCGTCAACAAGATTGAGAGGGATGGATGATGAGACGATGATCATTTGGAAGCCCGGCCGGGGAGGCAGGCCATGTGGTGTCGCAGGCAAGCGCATGTGCAAGAGAGAGAGAGACAGAGAAAGGCCCGCGCCCGCTTTGCCGGGCATGTGACTCTGCAGCTCGCTCGCTCTTCAGTCCTCGCTGCGCAAATGGGAGGGGAAATTGACGAAACAGAGCTCCTTTGAGCTGTGTTTAGCAAATAGCACTTCAAACTTAAATGTTCAGTAAATAGCACTTTAATTCAGAAAATATCACTATTTTTTTCTCCTCTTTTTTTTTATCATTGTTAGAATAAAAGTTCGTCTTATCTCAGCATATATGGCGAGAGTTTCTTTTAAATAGAAAATTCAAATTTGGAGATGAAGTTTAAGAGAAAGGAATACCATAAATTATTGCTAGTAAAAATATGAACTGAGCTAGGACGGGTATCATAGGAAGGCTTTATGATTATGCTCCTCCATGCTGTGTTGAGCGAGCTCTTTCTCACCTCATCTTCTAGGGGTCACACGACCCTTTATTTATAAATAGTACGAAGTTTAGTGTATAAGTTATTACAATGTATAAATGTCTAGGACTTGATCGAATTACTGAAACTTATCCTGGATAACTATCTTCTACCCTATATAGAAGATAAATATCTACCGTAGTAACTATTTTGGTGTCTGCCACCTGAGGGGTGAGCCGGTTGCCAATTACAGTCTGGCGTTGCTCTGTCGGGGGTGTCAGGACGACTTGCATCGTGTTGGGTGTCAGGATAAATAACATCTGTATCGGTATTAATCGTCCGTCACCTCGCGTCAGGTCAGTTGTAGGGGGTGTCTTTTCTTCCCTGATATTATTTCTGAAGGCCGGCTACATTTTTAGGCTTTGGAATGCCGTATGGGAACCGGAGGGGCGGCCCGAAAGAGTCCGCAGCCTCCGGGGATAAGGCCTCCTGCTGAGTTCAAAGTTCGAAGGTTCTGGGGGACTCACTGTAGCTTTGAGTCTTTGAAAGGCTATGTACGTGCCGGAGAGGCAGCCTGAAAAGGTCCGTAGCCTCTAAGGGTAAGATCTCCTGCTGAGTCCAGAGATCGAAGACTCTAGAGGAATCTTGATAGCGATCGTCAAGAGAGAGAGACAGAGACAGGCCCGCGCCCGCTTTGCCAGCGCATGTGACTCTGCAGCTCGCTCTTCAGTCCTTGCTGCGCAAATGGGAGGGGAAATTGATGAAACAACGCTCCTTTGAGCTGTGTTTAGTAAATAGCACTTCAAACTTAAATGTTCAGTAAATAGCACTTTAATTTAGAAAATAGTACTCCTTTTTTTTCTCTTCTCCCTTTTTTTTAATCATTTTTCTATTTGTGAATGACTCAAATACCATTGCTACTCATCATAGACAAATATATACAAGCAGGTTTTATACTAAATCTTAAAATAGAACTCTTAAATGTCTATTTCTCTATTTGAAATATCTCGTAGCTCTATTCGTGCTGTTGTTGGTATATATTTGTCCATATGATAAGCAGCAAGGGCATTTGGGTCATTCACAAATAGAAAAATAGCAAAAAAAAAAAAAAAAAAGAGGAGAAAAAGAAGTGCTATTTTGGGAATTGAAGTGGCTCTTATAACCATTTGCTGAACATTTGAGTTTAGAGTACTCTTTGTTAAACACCACTCCAAACAAGTGATGTTTCCACAATTTCCCCGGACGAGGACGGGCCCATGCCACTGCACACCTCCCTGGCCCGCCAGCTATGCCCGTCCATCCAGCCATCTATTGCTCCTGCTCTTCCAGTCCAGGCGGAAATGGCACGTTAAAATGTGATGCACCGATGTACCATTTCCCTCCCACGTTTGTAACATTATTACGCCTACGCGTGTGACGACTTTTTGTGTGTGGTACTATGGCAGATAGCGAGAAACAGAGAAATGCAGTACCAGCTACAAGCTTGTGTGCGTTTGGTATGATGCGCACGCCTTTGCGAGAATCTTTTGCATGTGCGCCTCGGCTCCCCTTTGCTTGGTTCTTGCGTCTCTGCCCCGGCGGCAGTTGCGGCTTTGTCTGTGCGGTTCTCGCATCAATGCTGCCGCTGGTGCTGGTTCGATTCAGCTGGTGGTTTGCTGTTTATGATGGGAACAGGATTGAGCTGCCGTGATTGAGCTGGAATGCCATTGTTTTTCTTCTTCCAAGGATTAGGATATCCCCACGGAAGTAAGGACCACGGAGTGGGTTGGTTTTGATTTTTACCAGGATTGGCATGGTGATGCCACTGACGGGCGTGCATACTTGATGCTTCTCTCATTTAGTAACCACCAGAGCTGCCGACCTGCCGTTGTCGTATTTTTTGCTTTTTTCGGCATCAGATCATATGGAGGTGGTGGGTAGTGGATAACTGGATATGGCTGTAGTCTACCGCACAAGTCCAATCCCCTGTGCCTTGTAGTTACGTCTGTACCTCTTCAATAGGAAATGGATGTGGGATGGGAGTTGGTGTTTGGACTTTGGATCTTGAGGTGAAACAGATACACCCATCTTAGTTTTTAAGTACTGTACATGATCGGAAAGGTTGACATGAGTAATTTTTTGGGTGAATATGTGTGGTCACTCAAGCCATATATTTCTCGAGTCTTGCAGGTAAAATTGTACCCTGCAGGATGTAAAAATATTTTAAAATATTGCGCTCTCGGTCATGAGCATGTTTTTGTCCATTTACAGCAGTCGAAGAGTTACGAATGTGAATTGACTGGTTGATGGGTTGAGATGGTTCTTTACAGATATTATTACTATGGTTCTTTTTATATATATGTTTATTTGATGGTTATGAGTTAGATAGTTGTGTTGGTTAAATCTAGATGATCACACATGTCTTTATCAAATTTTGCTTTCGCATATAAATTTACTTAACTATGTGGTCGTATTCTTGCTAATATCCTAATTCATAATTCTTGGAGTCGGGTTATCTGTAAGTACCCAATATAAATTAAGTCTTGCGAGTATCTTCATACTCACGCTGCCCTATCATACTTAGTTTTAAGGGTAAATCGAATGTAAACTATATGTATGATATGATAAGTTACACATACATATAGGGATATCATTAGTAGAAAATAGACACAATGTTCATTATTACAATGTTATTTATTACAAAATAACTACACAGGTCTAAAAAAATTACATAGCAGCGGAAAGGAAAAACAACACATTGCTCCTCCTCAGGCAATCGACTGGAAGCCCCACAAACCTAGAACTCTGTGTAGTCTTCAGGATATTCCATGAAAGCTTTAACTTCTGAAAAGCAAGTGCGAGTATTTCCAATACTCAGCAGGTGGGAGGAAAGTATGACATGGAGACTTAAACCAAGATTTTTCTATCATCTAGGGTTTAATTTGCATAATAGCCAATTTTAGACTAATGTTATAGAAAGTAGTTGTTCAAAAGAAAAGAAGTGTAATTGATCTCTGTGAGCGTCCATGCCGCTGGTAACCATGAGCATGACTGAATATTCAGTTTGATACTTTATAGAATTGGTACACTTTACCTACGAGTCATGATCAACTCTTTTGCCGATACATATCGGTATCTTACACATTTCCAAGGTGTGCACCGAGAGATCACTTTGAGCCTTTTTCAAAGAGTCTCCCAGCATGTATTTGCCCATTGAGGTTTTGCCACCGCACATAAGTGGAGTAACCCTCCACCCTAGAAGCCCCATCTTATACCAGGTAGAATCGAGAAGTACCTCTTCTTTCTCTACACATCCATTTGGCTCATACACCACTGAGAGAACATCTAGTAACTTAGCCAAGCTGTATCGTATAAGTCTCATGGTTGTACTATTGTCATGAGTGGTCGCTCCACAAACAGGTTCTTAACATGGTTTGGGCAAGACTGCCAACTAATCAACAAGGGTAATCACCAGAATATCCATCCAGAGCTAACCATGCCTGGAACACATCAATAGGCACACACCACATCCCCTTCTTGCCTAAACCCTAGATTCCTTATTGCTAAAACCCTTAACAACATCAATTATCTTAACACACTTTTATCTCAACTTTTAATTTCATAGCTCATGATTCATCACCTACATACTACATGTTCATCTAAAAGCATGGCTAAGCAGAAACATGATATTGTTTCTTCAAAGTCTTATTTCTAGAGATTTCCGAACTGCTCTTGAACTAATTCATCTACATGAGCACACAAACAACATAAGAACAGTACATTAAACAGTACTAAAACTTGGTAAAAATCCTATAAAAAAATTCTACACATTGCTACGAGAATTTAAACGCAAAAATTGCTTAAAATGGAGCTACGAGCAAAAAGTTATAAGCATTTGAAGTTCTATGGGTATTTCTACAAATTTTCTTATTATCAGAGAAATAACCAATTAATTTTTAGATTAAAAACTTATTTATTATGCATACTGACATCATTATTCATAATTGAAATATTTTTATTATTGAAAAACACATGGACCGAGTCCACTGAGCTGTGAACCGGGAGAAGACCCTTGGTCCACAGGTCCATGGTGGACCAGAGGTTCCAGCGGGGCTCGGCATGGCGGCGGGTGATCGGAGAACAGCTAGAACCGAGCACCGGTGGCTGGGGTGCCCCGGTGAGCGGCGAAAAATGGAGAGCAGAGGACGGCGAGCTCACCCCTAACGAAATTGAGGCCAGAGCGAAGTTGTGGCGGCCGAGCAACGGTGTGGGCAGCGGTAGAGGTCAGTGCAGCGGTGGGGTGGCGCTCTGGTGACCGAACGGCAATGACGACCGACGAGAATGACTTTGGGGAAACCTGCAGAGCCAAAGGAGCGTTTAGCTTGGCTAGAGATAGCACGAAGGTGCAAAACTGGTGGCGGTGGAGCTTCCTCTCCGGAGATGATGAAGACGACAGTGCTGACGACAATTCGAGTGGGGAAAGGGGGCGTGAGATGGTGGAGGAGTTACGGAACCTGGCCGTGGAGGTAGAGGGAGGCTTAAATAGGGGAGAGGGTGAGCGGAGCGGCCAAAATTCGAAGGTGAAGGGGTGGCGGCCATGGCCTTAAAGGCCGACTGTTCTTGTATTGATTCGGCATTAGAGGGGGAATAAAGAGGTGGAAACAGGAGAGGGTTCTTTGATGGCGCTTAATGCCTCGAATTCAACCGTTTCGGGGAGGAGAACAGGCGCGAGGTGGCGCGGATTTGAACGGCGATCGGCGGAGGGGATCGAGCTGGGCGGGACAAGGAAGAAGGTGAGCTGGCTCGGTTCAGTGGCTCTATGGCTCGGCTCAGGCCCACGTAACATACAGAGAGAGGGCGGCTTGGCATGGGAGAGGGCCAACTTGGGTGGGCAGGCCAGCCCAGTGGGAGCGCGGGAGACAGCCGGGCCAAGGCCCGGCGAGGAGAGGGGAGGGAAAGAGACTTGGCCCGGGCTGAGAGGAGAGGAGAAGAGAGGTTTTTGGCTGAATTTGAGAGGGAAAACTGCTCAGTTAGGATTTTAGAATTTGGAAAATCTTTTCTATTTGCTTTTGAACCATTCTCTCAAAGGGTTTTAAATGAGCGCTTTGTAGCGAACTTTTGTAAACATTCTTCACCCATAAAAACCTATTGCAAACTACAACAGCATGAATTCATCAAGCTTGATTATAACCTGGAAAAATTAATTTAGAAATTAATTTCCTTTAAATTTAAGCAGAAATCTAAAACTCCTATTTAATTCTAGCAAAATTTTAACTATTGAGAAAATTTGAAAGTTAGGGTGTTACAATGCTCTTTCAGGTGCTACTGGCGAGTAAGAGCTGGTCTTTGACTACTTCACACCCGCTGAGGGTGGTGGCGGGTATGAGTAGGCATCTACTCGTAGGTCGTGCTTTTGTGATGGAGCTTAAGGGTATATGGCTTCATCCTCCTTTTATTGTTTATATTTTTAACTTCCGTTGCATAGTTCTTTGTTGTCTAGGAGTTTATTAGTTTTAGTCTTCTCTTAACTCTCTTTTGCTGTAAATTGTAAGAAATTATGGACACTTGAGATCTTGTAATATAATTTAATTACTCGCTCTTTGTTAAGCTTTGTTGTGATATGATATATTGGAAATGCATGTGTTCTGATCTTGGGCACAAAACACGGGGTCGGGATTACTAGAGCGGTATTCTAATTAATCATTGAAGTCATGATTAAGTAAATTATTGATTTAATGATTAATTAGAGTACTATTTGAACGGTTCCTTACAACATGGTATCAGAGTTTGATTTAATGAAGTAGCCTAAAAATACTTAGAACGTAGGTTAGCAAGTGTGTCAAACCCACTAAAGTTTCTTTTTGTACCTCTCCGTGCTAATATGTACAAACTTGCTATAATATGCACCTAAATGTAACGTGTGCTTGGTTGTTGCATTTATAGTCTTTCTTTATGCATTTTGTTTTTTCCTATTATGATGTATTCGTTAATCATGTTGCATCAGCGCATCCCGATAGTGGCAAATATCGGGGGCTCAACCAGTGCAAGGTGAGACCTGGTATGTTCTGTACGGTGATGGTACAGAAAGTGAATACGTTAGTAATAATGTATGAATATCCACCATATGATGGTAGATATGATCATCTACCCATATGACGATTACATAGGTTGTCTCGTAAGACGATGGTATGGGATGTAATACATTGGCAACAACGTATGAGATGTCGCTTGCGCGATGAGTTGCACAAGCACCGTTCGCACGAATACTTATTATTTTTGCGCAAAGTGTGATGAATGTGATTGTGATGATTGTTTGGAAGAGATGCACTCGAGAAAGAAACATGTAGATAAGGGTCGAGCATAGTTTCATACTCTATTTTTCATTCTGTGCCATACCTTTGAGCAAGCATTGTCATCAAACAAATAGTATATGGGTCCAAGCAAGCGATTTCCGACATAGCAAAAATAGCACTTGTTTGATATATGTCAGAGTTTGACTTTTGACTCTTTTCATCTTATCGTCACAATATAGTGAGGACTCATGGTAGTGATCTTCTTGAGGGTTCTAATGAGAACAACCCTGTGCCACCGCCTCCGCTAAGTATGACATATGTCCTATTGCAGATATGGCAGAACCGCCAAGCTCAGACTGCTCTCCTTGAGGCCCACGTGTGTAACACGACCCCTCATGGCGGAGGTGGGGCCGGGCGCCGAGACGATTACTCGAATTTTCTTTGAACGCAACTGCCCACCTTCACGCGGGTTGAGGATCCTCTTGACGTCGACCATTGGCTTTGCACCATCGAGCAGAAGCTCGCTCTCCTTCAGTGCGAGAACCATGAGATGGCTCTCTTCGCAGCCCATCAACTCCAAGGTGCGGTCGGTGTATGGTGGACCAACTACTTGGCCATGCACGCCGCCGGTCATCACGTCTCTTGGGCGGAATTCCGCCAAGCCTTCTGTGACTTCCATATTCCCAAGGGGCTAATGGAGATCAAGATGCGAGAGTTCCTGGACCTCCAGCAGAGGGGCAAGTCGTTAATGGAGTATGTGCAAGTGTTCAATCAATTGACACAGTATGCTCTGGAAGAGGTCAACACCGATGATAAGAAACAATATCGCTTCGTGAATGACCTCACTTCTAAGATGCAAGACCGCCTCTTGGTGCATTAGTTCGCTGACCTTTTCGTGAGCATCTCCCTCACAGTGGAGTTCCAGATGAAGAACCACCAAGAAGATAAGAAGTGCAAGAGGACTCAGTCACCTTCTGTGGGCGGGAGCTCTCAACGCCCGCGTGCGGAGAGTCAACCTCCTCAATCCCACATGACGGCTTCGGCTGCTCTACGACCAATGTGGATAGTGCAGTGTCCAACTTTCTCTGCTCCACAAGGACAACCTCTACGACCCAAGGGGTCTCACGAGAGTGTGACAGGTGGCCCCAATGGCCCATGTTACAACTGCGGGCGTTTCAGGCACTTTACATGGGAATGCCCTTTCATGAAGCCTGAAGGCGCAGTGAATGCTCCAAGGCCACCAATACCCATGTAATCCTCTCATCAAGCCTCGAAGACTGCGTAAGTCCTTAAGCGCGGTCGTACACCACTGCCGAAGAAGCTCATGAGGGTGTCAATGTGTTGATGAGTACGTTGTTTGTGAATTCTAATTCTATCGTCATTTCTGCCGTCGTTCTTTTTTATTCAGGAGCTTCCCATTCTTTTATAACGAGGAGTTACACTCGGCATCATAAGCTAAGGATTAGCACTACTCGCGCACCTTATGTTATACAAGCACCTGGAGCTAACATCCTTACCGATAAATATGTGTCCAATGCATCAGTCATCATTAATGAGATGCCTTTTTAAAAAAAAATTGCTGTGATCGACTCTAAAGAAATAGATATCATTCTAGGAATGAATTGGTTCACCAATAATAAGGCCGTCATTGATTGTGCCTAGAGGAGTATCACTCTCAATGATCTATCTAGCACTTAAGTTCATCTGAAGCTTAAGGACGTTGATCCTTGTCTTTATGCCCATAGATCTTCTAGATATTCTAGATATTCCTGTGGTATGCGAGTTTCCGGATGTCTTTCCAGAAGAACTACTAGGAATGCCACTCCACCGAGCGGTGAAATTCTCTATTAATCTTTTACCCAATACAGCCCCAATTTCAAAAAGGACTTATTGGATGCCGCCAAATGAATTGGCATAGTTAAAGAAGCAAATTCGGAGCTAATTGCAAAGGGTTTCATTCACCTGAGCTCCTCATCTTGGGGATGCCCGACACTTTTTTGTGAAGAAGAAGGATAATATTTTGCGGATGTGTGTTGATTATCGTCCGCTCAATGCTGTCACGATCAAGAACAAGTATCAACTCCATCAGATTGATATTTTGTCCGATCAACAGACTGGTGCGTGGGTTTTCTCTAAGATTGACTTGAGACTGGGCTATCACCAGATAAAAATCTGACCTGAAGATATTCCAAAGATGACATTCTCCACTCGTTACAGGCTTTATGAGTTTACCGTCATGTCTTTCAGTTTGATAAATGCATCGACATTCTTCATGTACTTGATGAACACGGTCTTCATGGAGGAACTCAACAAGTTTGTCGTGGTGTTTTTTGATGAAATCCTTATCTACTCCAAGACCGAAGAAGAGTATGCAGATCATCTGCGAGGATTTTTTGGATGACTTCAAGATCACCAACTCTATACCAAGTTCAGAAAATGTGAGTTCTGACTCAAAGAAGTCGCGTTCCTGGGTCATGTCTTGTCGGAGAACTGAGTCGCTGTTGACCTGAGCAAAGTGCGAGAGGTTCTCAATTGGTCTCAACCCAAGAATGTCACTGATATTCGGAGTTTTCTCGGACTCGTGGGTTATTACTGCCGGTTCATCAAGAATTTCTACAAGATTTCTAAGCCTATGATAGAGCTATTGAAGCAGGGGGACTGTATTCGAGTAATCAAGTGAATGTGAGTTAGCCTTCCAGACCTTGAAGAGACTACTCACGACCGCTCCTGTCCTGGCTCAACCTGTGGTGGACAAGGGTTTCGATGTATATTGCAATACTTCCCGCATAGGCCTCGGATGTGTCCTCATGCAAGAGGTAGGGTTGTTACGTATGCCTCACACCAATTGAAACGACATGAACAGAATTATCCAACTCACAATTTAGAACTTGCGGCAGTGGTACACGCCTTGAAGATTTAGCAACGTTATATGCTGGGAAATCCTTACATATTTATACGGATTACAAGAGCCTCAAATACATTTTCACTTCGAATGATCTAAACATGAGACAACGAAGATGGCTCGAGCTGATCAAAGATTATGATCTAGAAGTTCATTATCATCCCGGCAAGGTGAATATTGTCGCCAATGCACTGAGTCGAAAACACTTCGAATGATCTAAACATGAGACAACGAAGATGGCTCGAGCTGATCAAAGATTATGATCTAGAAGTTCATTATCATCCCGGCAAGGTGAATATTGTCGCCAATGCACTGAGTCGAAAGGCTCGATGCAATTGTCTCTCGCTCTAGCCTTGAGTCACCACGCTTTATGATGATTTCAAGAGTCTTGGACTCAAGATGGTTCAGAGGGATTTCTGACCAACTTGGAGATCAAATCTACCTTCTTCGATCAAATTAAGGACGCTCAAAAGACAGACAAAGGCATGAAGAAGATTTGTGACAAGATCAAGGAGGGGCAAGCCAATTGTCTATCTATCCCGGGAGTACCAAGATGTACCAAGACCTCAAGTCGAAATTCTGGTGGACTTTGCATGAAACGTGAAATCGCTCGATATGTTGTTGAATGCGATGTTTGCCAGAGAGTGAAGGGCAAACTCCTTAAGCCGGTCGGTACACTCCAGCCTTTACATGTCACCTCCTGGAAGTAGGAGGAGATCGGTATGGACTTTATTACTGGTTTGCCTAAAACATCTCACGGGTGTGACTAGACTTGGATCATTGTGGACTAGTTGACCAAGTAAGCTCATTTCTTGCCCGTTAAGACCACATACTCAGTCAAGCAATATGCGGAGTTGTATCTCACTTGAATTATTTGCCTTCATGGAATTCTGAAGAAGATCATCTCTGATCAAGGTACTCAATTCACCTCTAATTTCTGGAAGAGCCAGCATGAAGCTATGGGAAACGAGCTCTTCCATAGCACCACATACCATCCTCAAACCGATGATCAATCCGAGAGGGTAAACCAAATCCTCGAAGACATGTTACTCGCTTGTGTTCTCACATATGGGAAGAAGTGAGAGACTTGCTTGATGTTTGTAGAATTCTCCTACAATAATAGTTATCAGTCGAGCATTAAGATGTTGTTGTTCGAAGCTCTCTATGGCCGAAGGTGCCGAATGCAGTTAAATTGGTCCAAGTCCGATGAAAGAGCTTTCCTAGACCTGAATTTGATCAAAGAGGCAGAAGAGCATGTCATAACCATTCACCAGTATCTACTCATAGCTCAGTCTCGTCAGAAGAGCCATGCCGATCATTGTTGGCGTGAGCTCGAGCTCAAAATTGGAGATTTTGTTTATCTTAAGGTCTCTCCTCTCCAAGAAATGCAACGCTTCCAGATGAAGGGAAAATTAGCGCCCCGTTATGTTGGCCCTTTTCAGATTATCGGCTTATCAGCTGGAGCTACCTCCATCCCTCTCCATTGTGCACAATGTTTTCCATATCTCACAATTGTATAAATGCCTTTGAGTCCCCACCGAAGCCGTTGAAGTGGTAAATTAAGAATTGCAGCCGGATCTTTCCTATCATGAGCTTCCAATTCGCATCCTTGATGAAGCCGAATGAAAGACGCGGCGCAAGTCGATTAAGTTCCTCAAGGTTCAATGGAGTAATCACTCTGAGGAGAAGCGACGTGGGAATGTGAAAATCGGCTTCATGTCGCTTATTCTAAGTTTTTCTCCAACCTATGTTACTTTAGTATTATTCTTCACAGCATGGCATATCAATACTCTCTGAATCTTTCTGTTACTATGCAAATCATAAAGTCCTTAGAGCCACCATACTCTTCCCCAACTTGTATCGAATCTCGGGACAAGATTCTTTTAGGGGGGGGGGAGGTTTGTCACATCCCAAATCCGTAATCACATGATTAAGCCTAATCATGTATCATTAGTGCACACTAGAGTACTTAGTTTTGAGTCAATCGGATGATAGAAGGAAATTTGAGAGAGAAAGGAATATAATCCATGTTGAAAATATCTTTCTTCTCTTGCATGTGGGACCCATTTGAGTGGCCAACCACTCCATTTCCTCTCCCCCATGGGTAGCCACCCACTCCCTCACTCCCACCGTGCTCTCTCTCTCTCTCCCACCCGTTTCCAACCGATCAAGGAGAAGAGTAGCCCCCTCCCTCTCAAGCCCTCTCTCTTTCTCCCTCGATTCCTTCCTCTAGAATCCAAATCGAGGTATGCATGTGGTATTCATGTGATCACTAGCTCATAAGCTTCTCATCCATCCAATTCATTTTTCGTTCTCTCAGAAGATTCGAGCTGTTCTTGACATTCTTGGTGTTTCCTTCGTTTCCTTCATCGCTCGGTGGTCACCAACCTCCACAAGCACCGTGGGTAAGTCTCTTAGGCTTCCCTCAACAAGAACGCGTTAATTGGTGGGTCAATTTTGAGTTTGAAGCTAAGTTTGCGAAGTTCTTGAGTTCTTGAGCTTTGGAGCAAAAAGAGAGGATTCAGATGAGATTTGTGCTAGGAATCTTGTTGTTAGGTTGGTGAGTGAGTTCTAGACTTTATAAACCATCTTAAACATATTTCCCTTCAGTTTGGAGAGACTCGCAAATCAAATGAACCGAGTTTTCCCCCTCGAAGCAACCTCCCTGGACAACTCGGATAGTCTGGGTATTGCCCGGATGTTCCGGGTAGATCTGGAACATTCCAATGAATTGTGTTCAAAAAATCATTAGGGTTTAGGGTGCAATTTGAGTCTAGAACCTTTTGTGTAATGTATATCCATGTTTAGGTGGAATGGATTTAACATGCAAATCAAATCGATTAAGGAAGATCGTTGCGAAGTGCAAGTCTTCCCAACCCGGATAATCCAGCTTAAACCCAAAGGGTTTGGGTAAGTAGTGATGCTTTTAACCTAGCACTCGCGCTCGGAGCCTTACCTAGATAATCCACCCAATCCAGATAATCCACCCAACCTAGAGGGTCCGGGTTAATTCGGTTTAGATTTAGTAGAGAATCCCCATCCGGAGTACAACCAAGAGGTTCCGAGTTTGACCTAGAGTCTCCGGCCTCCTGTTACCTTTTTGAAGTCGTTTAGATCACAAGGTTTACTATTATTTCACATGTCTTTCACTTTTAGCTTGTTATTATGCATATAGTAATATACATTATTGCACTTCATTCATACTCATCAATGCACGCATTTTTCTTTAGTGAACAAGGATCCAGATCGTGATGCGGGTGTGGTCACCGAGTCACACGAGTTATGTGAATTCTCTGTGGGTAGCATTGAAATGTATGAGATATCGCCTAGAGGGGGGGGGGGTGAATAGGCGATTCCTAAAATTTAAAAACTTTGCGGTGGATTACTGAATCCAGATACTCCGAGTTAATCCGGAGACTACGGGTTATACAGAACCCGGCTCCGGCCTTATCTGGATAGTCTGGATTATACAGGAAATTGAAACTAATGAAATTTTGAGTAAATCTAAGTGATTCTATAAGGTACCACAGGTTCTAAAGTCTAAATACCTTATCACCAACAACCTGCAGTCACACGCATACAAACAAGTAGATCGGGAAAAGCCCCAAAAATTAACTAAAACAAGTAAATATGCAACAAAGTAAAGGAGACAAGAATTTGTTCCCGAAGTTCGGCTACTTCACAAAGATGTGCCTACATCTCCGTTGAGGAGCTCACAAAGAGCCGTGTCTTTTTCAACCCTTTCCTCTCCCAAGCGACCACAAAGATTAAGCGAGGGTTCTTACTCAAATCAAAGAGAGTAATACAAACCTCCCGGGGCACTCCACAAACTTGGGTGCTCTCCGAGTGACGCCTTGCCGTCTAGAAGCTCAAAGCTCCAAGAGAAAAGAATACAAATCGAAAGCTTGGCGATGACCTCAAGTGCTCAAGAGTGGATTTTTGTTTTCTAGCACTCAATCTCCGGGTGACGCCTTGTCATCTAGAAGCTCAAAGCTCCAAGAGAAAAGAATACAAATCGAAAGCTTGGTGATGACCTCAAGTGCTCAAGAGTGGATTTTTGTTTTCTAGCACTCAATCTCACTTCTCAAAACCTATTCTCCAAATCTTGCACAAATTAAAGCTCTAGAGGAGTTAGGAGGGCTATTGAATGACATTGAATGTGTTTGTCCACGAGTTGGTTTAGCAGCTACTCAAGAGGGGGGTTGTGGGGTATTTATAGCGCACTTCAAAAAACTAGCTGTTACAGTGTATTTTGAACTGACTCGGAGTATCTAGATTCACCTGAAGACTCCGGGTAACACAGGGGAATGCAGGCAAAAACAGTGTCCAGAGCCTCTCTGAAGGGTCCGAAAACACAAGAACCAGGAGTATCCGGGCCAACTCAGAGACTCCAGGTTAGGCACTTAAGGCCTACCCGAGACTCTCTAGCGGAGTCTCACTCGAAGACTCCGATCACAAACAGAATTCCGGAGTATCCAGGCTAACCTGGAGACTTCGGGTTAAACACACAAGGCTTACCCGAGACTCTCTGGCGGAGTCTCACTCAGAGACTCCGGCCACATACAAGACACCGGAGTATCCGGGCTAACCCGGAGACTCCGGGTTGAGCTTCTCAAAGTCAAACTGAGACTCTCTGCCAGAGTCTCACTCAGAGGCTCCGACCAACTGAACAGAGTCTGGAGTATCTGGGTTCACCCGGAGACTCCGAGCTCAGACAACTAAACCTTTTTTCCGGTGTCAGTGGGTGATTGCTCTCTCAACTTTTGGTTCTAAAAGGATATTTTGAGTGCTGAGACACCTTCAAGACTATCGACATGCATCTCTCTTAATAGAACGGCTATCCTTAACTCAAATTCAAAATAAAATGAATTAAAGCCTATTGAGTAACTACACGTCACTTTTCTTTTCTTTTTGAGGGACGCCAACATCTCTTAACTTAACCAATGAGACTTAAAACCTATTCATAACTTAAGCAAATCCATTAGTTCCTTAATCGTTTGTCATCAATAAGCCAAAACCCATATATGGGGCCTAGATGCACTTTCAAGCATCATGCAGCCGCTTGAGCAGCAAAGCAAACATCTAAGCATATCCCCCATTAATTTAGATCATATGTGTCTAATGTGATAAGATATGCTTTATGTACGTTATGCATGTTGTTGAATCGATGTCAGGTCTGGTATGGGTAGAACCTATATCGATGCATTACACCCCGTATTGAGTTATTAGTGATTCATCTCCTTGTAATCGGGCTTTAACCTGATGATGGTCTAGTTTAAAAGTTAACCGAAATACATAGCCATGCATAGATTCTTCGATATAAGTCGAGTGGTGGTTCAACCCACGTTTGTGAGCTATAGGCTTTAATTACAATCATATTGATGACAATGTTGGATTGATGGTGTTGGTTGATTGAGTAGTGAGGATGAGGCGAGATGCGGACGGTGTTAGGGGTGTTTCTCCTACCCTGATGTGGAGTTCCCCGGGATAGGTCAGGAGAGGAACCCAGATACCGTAGACTGCTTGCGTCGCTTAAGCACCGATCATTATTGCTATTGGCTCTAGTACTTACCGTACTTATGATATGTCGATCTAATGGTAAGATAAGCTGAATACCTCTGTAGTTGTGATTATTTGAGCTTGCACATCGACAGTGTTAGCGAACGAGCTTGTAATAGACACTTGAGGTTACTCCTGGAGTTAACCTAAGTGAGCTTCGTACCGAGCGATGCCTGATTCAAATGGTTGGGGCTTATTGGGAAAGGTTGACACGAGTACCCCATTTGGTGGACCTATGTGGTGACTCAAGCCGTATGGTCCTCAAGTCTTGTGGGTAAAGTTGTACCCCCGCAGGGTGTAAAAACATTTTTGAAATGCCGCGCTCTCGATCATGAGCATGTTTTTGTCCATTTGCAGCAGTCGTAGAGTTATGAATGTGGATTGAGGTGCTAGATGGGTTGAGATTGTTCTTTACAGATATTATTACTATAATTCCTTTTATATATATGTTCAGTTGATGGTTATGGGTTAGATAGTTGTGTTGGTTAAGTTTAGATGCTTACACACGTTTTTGTCAAATTTTGCTTTTGTATATCAATTTACTTAACAATGTGGTTGTATTCTTGCTAACATCTCAATTCATAATCCTTGAAATTGAATTATCTATAAGTACCCAATATGGATTAAATTTACGAGTACCTTCACACACACGCTGCTCTTTCAGTTGCTACCGACGAGTAGGAGCTGGTCTTTGGCTACTTCATGCTCGCCGAGGGTGGTGATGGGTATGAGTAGACAACTACTCGGAGATCGTGCTTTTGTGATGGAGCCTAAGGGCATATGGCTCCATCCTCCTTTTGTTGTTTATAGCTTTAGCTTCAGTTGCACAATTTTTTGTTGTCTAGGAGTTGATTAGTTTTAATCTCCTCCTAGCTCTCTTTTGCTGTAAATTGTAAGAAATTATGGGCGCTTAAGAACTTATAATATAATTTAATTACTCGCTCTTTGTTAAGTTTTGTTGTAATGTGATATGTTGGAAAGGCATGTGTTCTGATCTTGGGCACAAAATATATGTCAGGACTACCAGAGTGGTATTCTGATTTATCATTGAATTTGTAATTAAGTAAATGATTTATTTAATGATTAATTAGAATACTGTTTGGACAGTTCCTTACAAGCCACCAAGCCACCAAGGCAACGGCTCACCACAAGCCTCTCTTCCGGTCATTTTTCGTCGTTATGACTTTGGATCTTGAGCTACCAAGGCAAGGGTCTCTACATTTCCGTACAAGAGTCTTGCCATCGCTCCAAACCAAGTTGAAGGATCAAAAAGTATGAGCCACCAAAGCTCACGGTGCTAGCGAGTCACAAAGACTCCAAGGTGCCAGCGTACTACTTGGTACAATATAGGATCACTTCTTGATCCCTTCTCTAGGTAGCAACACATATCAACAACTCTCTTTAGGTCTATTAGCACTAATCACTTTCTAATAATGTGCTTAAATGCCTTGGATGATCACTTTTAGCACTTGATTGCTTTGATGTCTTCTCAAGTGCCTATGAGCTTTTCTGGACTCTAGCACTCCCAAATAGCCAAGTGGAAAGGTATTTATAGCATCAACCCTGTGAACTAGCCTTTGCTCTAACAATCACATTTTGTTGTACTCACCAGAAGGTCCGATGTGTGCAACATTACAAATGTCGAACCATCCTGTGTGTGCACTCTACGAACTAGTCGTTGGAACTCCACTTTCTTTCTTGTGAACACCGGAAGGTCTGGCGTGATATCCTCTTTAAATGCTAGAACATCCTACGTGCATATGAAGCTAATCGAACCATTTTGCAACCCTTCTAGAAAAAATGGTTTGGCGTGTTCATTTTGCAAATCCGGAACATCTGGTAGGTATTAGACTCCATTTGGAAGCTCTCTAAAAAAACAAACTGTTGAAAACTTCTTGTGAACGCTGGATCATCTGACGTATTCATTTTTGTTAATACCGGATTACCCTTTGCTCTTCAAATTGTATACGCCAGAATATCTACCGTGTATATTTTCAACCGGCTAGCATTCTGTATTTTAGGCATAACTTTTTGCTCTGAACTCCGATTATAATGATCTTGTACTCTATGAAGAGCTATACATGATTATACAGAAATCCAACCTATTTGATCACATCAAAATTCGTAGAAAAAGTCTCATTCATTGTGAACGCCGGATGGTCCGATGTGTATATTTTCAGTAGATTGTCACTTCATATTTTGGGCATAGTTTTTCGCTCCGAACTCTAATTTTGATGATCTTGAACTATATGGAAAGCTTTTGAAGATATCCACATGATTGTACAAAAATATATCCCATTTGATCATATCAAAATTTATGGAATAAGTCCAATTCATTTCTCTCTTTGTCCCGACTTCGATGACTTCTCTTTTGTTGCATCCATGAGACATACTAAAGTATATACTTGACAAACATGTTAGTCTCCTAACTATATTTTCATTAATCAACAAAATCAAATACATGCCCTCATGTTCACTACAATTTCCCTCTTTTTAGTGATTAATGATAACACAACCAAACGAAGAAACAAATACGAAAATATACTAATTAAAAACCAAATGTAAATTGCACAAGACCTTACCTACTTGATTGGATGCATGATGAGAACAAATAATGATAGCAATTGTAAGGGAAAGAAAACATCTTTGTCATAGCCTGTTCTTAGCTTCATTTTGTCCCCCTTCTATTGTGGCTGCCACAGAGATAATTCTCCCCCTATCGCCACTATCTCTCTTTATCGACCCATGCAAGAGCTCCTTCTTCTCTCCCTTTATCAACTTTAGCATTTCTAGACATCTTAATTCCTTACTTGTTCTCCTCTAGGCATATCATCTTGCAACTTGCATCTTGTTGTGGTCATCAAAATTCTCTCATTTGTCAACACTCTAAAAAAGGCTACAAACATATATTAAATTCAAGGGAAAAATGTTAGAGCACTTGGGAGAGATCTTCATGAATCATGATCCAATATGACGGTACCACTTGTAGAAATTGAAATGAAATGGTTATATGGAAACCAATTGAAATGCAAAGAACATGGATCACAATTCATGAAAATCACATAATATAGTCTAAACTCCCCCTATATGTGTGTATACATATGATGAGAGTAAAATATATGCACAACTAGACAATATGTAAAAATTAAAAGTTTAAGTCATATTATGTATGGATGTAGCTTAAATGATAAAATGAATTGACAATAATACCAATAGATATATAAACATTGCATACATCTGGGGACATGTAGATTACTTCATTAGACTACAAAAGATATCACCTAAAATACATGTTAGTCTCAAAATCACAACCCATAGATATGCTCACCCTAAATGTGTGCATACAAGTGTCGAATACTTGTAAGAGATATGCATTTATTATTGATAACAATGATAAATTTAACCTATAGATTGGACTTATGGCACATAAAGAATATCAATTGAAGAAATATGCTATGTAAAGAAACTATAACTAATAAATCATATAGGTTGCTCTTGAGTTAGAGAGAAATACAAGCAACCTACCATATGATAAATCTACACTAGATATTGCAATATATTGGCATATGCATATGCAATCATAGACAAGTCAAATATACTAGATGCAAAACAAAATGCATGAATAAAAATTCTAGATACCATTATCTCTTTTACCTTTGAATAAGGATTTAGGTATTTGATGATCATAATCTTCATTAATGTATCCAATCTTATACACTTAGCTTTTTCACTTCCTCTTGTATGCCAAGTCTTTAAATCCCCAACGACCTAAGGACTTCAAGTCTTTTTTGAAATTCAAACCGATTAAGGCCACTTTATGTTGGTGATAACTTTTTTAGACACTCAAATATGTTAGTTCCATCTCCGGTCATTTCTCCCAACTATGTGTATAACCACATTGCTATTGTCATTCTTCTTGAGTTTGTAGTTGTTGATCTTGATCTTGATCTTGTAGTTGGGCTTTGTTTAAGTGTTAGAGGTTTTTTTTAAGAGATTCATCATATTCTTTTTCTTCTTAGTTTACTTCTTGACTTGCTTATATTGAAAAGACGTGTGACCTTCTTGATGACACTTAAAACATGTCACGATGAATCCCTCTGCAAATTTATTTCCGATTCTTCTAGCATGCAGATTTGCTAATTAAGCAAGCTAATGGGTGAGGTAATTATTAGGAAACAGGAAAAACAATCTCACGACCTTGACCATGAAAGTCTTAGGAGAATTGGGGCAAATCGAGAAAATCTAAGATCAATATTCTCTTTCTCTGAGGAGGCGCTCAACTACTTTTCAACCACCTCCAATCATGACAAGGCCTTCGACTGGTTCTCAAATCTCGCCCCGCTCTACATGCCGCTCCATGTTGTGCTGCTCCTCAGCGCCGCATACATCATGTAGTACTACCATCTACTATTGGATGGGTATGTGGCACATCTATGAGTAAAACTTACTTTACATGTGTCACCTGTTTACTTGTTTATACCTATGATAGTTGAGTCTAGTTTGGTAGTCCCTAAGAGTCAAGCCCCTGTCACCCCAATCCCTAATGCACCTAATTCCTAACAGTTCGATGTTGCCACTCCCTAGGTCCACACCTGCTCAGCGCCCACCTTAGGCCCTTAGCTCATATCCTCGCCACCTAGGCCCAGATCCCATCGCCGGGCGTCACACCAGCACCTCCTCCGCTTGCAGCATGCTCGCCTCCAGAGATGAGCCCCAAATCCCCATCATCGGGCGTCGCGCTAGCACCTCCTCCGCTTGTTGTCTGCCCTTTTCCACCAATCTCCCCCAACTCCGTGCCAGCACCTCCTCTATCGGCCACGACTGCAGCTTTCTTTCACCCGTCGACCGCGACTGCAACACCCTAAGGCTAGGCCACCCGTCGGGCGCCAATTCCATGCTACTGTAATGTTGTACTCTTTGTGTAACTATATTGTGTACTTATGTATTTAGTAGGTAAACAGGTATACCTATAAACCATGAGTACCATGGATACGGACGATGAGTACCCACAGATCCGATGTTGCCACTCCCTAGGTCCACACCTGCTCAGCGCTCACCTTAGGCCCTCAGCTCATATCCTCGCCACCTAGGCCCAGATCCCATCGCCGGGCGTCACACCAGCACCTCCTCCGCTTGCAGCATGCTCGCCTCCAGAGATGAGCCCCAAATCCCCATCATCGGGCGTTGCGCTAGCACCTCCTCCGCTTGTTGTCTGCCCTTTTCCACCAATCTCCCCCAACTCCGCGCCAGCACCTCCTCTATCGGCCACGACTGCAGCTTTCTTTCACCCGTCGACCGCGACTGCAACACCCTAAGGCTAGGCCACCCGCTGGGCGCCAATTCCGTGCTACTGTAATGATGTACTCTTTGTGTAACTATATTGTGTACTTATGTATTTAGTAGGTAAACAGGTATACCTATAAACCATGAGTACCATGGATACGGACAATGAGTATTCACAGATGATCATCTCCAACTATATTTCTTTTATTTCGTTCCCTTCCCGATTCCCTTCCCCGTTCTCATTCCCTTTATTTCCTCTCATCTCCAACAGTTTTCCCTCGAAAGGAATCGCGAAGGGAAAGGAGAGAGAATCCTGTTTTGGAGGGAATGACCTGGGAATCCCGTCGTGACGGAAACCGTGAAGGGAAACCGTTAAAGCACTGAAAGAAACGAAAATCCTATCGTGAAAGAATTCTAGTTCCTAAAGAAAAACCGTTGAAGATGATCTAAGCCTGTTCTCGGCTCTTCGCCTGTGTGTGGCGACGGATAGCAGTACACGAATCGGAGAGCACTGTGCCCATCGCGCTCCATCGCCACCCCTGTTTGTGAGGCACCCAACCATCACGCTCGTAGCTGACCATCCAATGGACGCGGCGAATTACTGCCTCCGCCGCACACCCGCACCAATCCCCAGCCCCCACCCGTCAGATCGGGAACGCACAAGGCCAATCGACATAGACGCGACGCACCACCAAAAAAGGCTAGGCCTTTCCCCCGACCACCGCCCGACGAATCCCGCGCCCACTCCTCCTGCCAACCCCGCCGCCCCGCACCGGCGATAACCCACCCAGGAGAGATCCACGCCGGCTCGATGGGCCACAGGCGCGCGCTCCTGGTGGGCATCAACTACCCGGGCACCAAGGCCGAGCTCAAGGGCTGCCACAACGACGTCGACCGCATGCGCCGCTGCCTCGTCGACCGCTTCGGATTCGACGAGGGCGACATCCGCGTCCTCGTGGACGCCGACCCCTCCGCACCGCAGCCCACAGGGTCCAACATCCGCCGCGCCCTGGCGCGGCTAGTCGGGGACGCTCGGCCCGGGGACTTCCTATTCTTCCACTACAGCGGCCACGGCACGCGGCTGCCCGCCGAGACCGGGCAGAACGACGACACCGGGTATGACGAGTGCATCGTGCCCTGCGACATGAACCTTATCACAGGTGCGATCGCGGATTAACCTTTCCCTGTGCATTCCTTTTCCCTTTTACTGAAGTTATCAGGAAATAGTATAATGGTAGGAGTAACAAGTAGTCTGTTACCTTGAGATGTGAATCCAAGCGTGGAAAAGATAGGTCAACGCCTACGTGATGTTGATCTGTTCCTGGATTCGGTCGAGCACGTCCCAAATAGTGGACGATTCCATTACATCGTTTTGTTAGCCTGTGATTTGGAAGCTAGCTTGTGCTTAAGATTGATGATCTGGCTTCCCCATTTGCTGGTTTTGCATTGCGGCAAGTTTAAGTGTGTCTGATTTGATAATATTCGTAGTTATTATTGTTATCTCGTTGAATTTCAGATATTTCCGTGACGCAGTCCACTTCAAATTCTGAAACGATTTGGATAGGAAGATAAGAATTTTTAAAGATGCATATGAGTACTTTTCTTATGATTTTCATACCGTGTATGTCTAAGATAAGGATTGCATTGCCGTGGTGATAACTAATCAGAGTGTATGCCATTTTGAGTATGAAACTCTAATCTGGTGAATGTAGTTCCCAAGATCCTTTAACTTAGCAAAAGCGCTGTCCTTTTTGTTCATTGAGTTTTCTTCTGGAAACACAGTATTCAATCATTTGCAGAGTTGTACATGTATAACTTAATTTGCGAAACCCTAGGCGCCGCCATGGCGATCTAGAGTGACGCGGAAGCGTCTCACCGAAAGATTCCTGTTTTCAATTGGGATTCATCCCAGACTAATCTCCGTTTACGTATACGTCGACCCCTGATCTATGTAGGACGAGTCCGCCTTGGCCACACGCCAAGGTTTCTGATTCCTTGACGACTTCAGGCCTATTTAGTTGGCGGTGGTCGACTGTTTTGTTTCTCATCTACGGACACTGCTTCCCTGCCTCATTTTCGAGTTTGTTGGCTGATCCCTATTTTCGTTTCGATCTACTACTGTGGTCGGGTGATCAAGGGGGTTCTGATGAGGAATCTGCCCACCCGAAATCGCGCGTAGCATCGGCGTTTCTAGGGTTTCGCTGCACCTTGAGATGGTGACAAGGAACGAGCGTGATAACCTTGCTGGCCACGAGGCTAGCGACAGCGGGAAGGCTGGGGGGTGCTAATAACCCTGGCCAGATGGAGATCGCTAAGGCTATGGCGTTGATGGATGAAGGCGGTGCTAGCCCTCCTTTGGGGCTGGGGCCAATGGTGGCTAGCAAGACGAAGATGGGTGGCGTTGTGCCTGATCGTGAACAAGGCGTTGAGGATGATCCTCGTAATGGTACTATGGTCATATATGAAAGGAAAGGAGAAGAGGCGGAGGATGGCGATGATGATGTAATCGACGTCGGCCTTGGTGAGGCAGATGAATAGTTCAAGGCGCGATGGATGGCCATTGCTCGATATTATTTCGGACAGATATATAGTGTTCGGGTTCTTTTCGAGGAGATGGGAGTGGCTTGGGGCCTGCAGTCTCCCAAACCTGCTAGGGTTTTAGGAGATAACTTGTTTCTGTTATAGTTTGGATCGGAGAAGACTCTCAATTTCATGCTCAATGGGGTCCCTGGAAGCACAAAGGCGATGCATTGATCATTGTCCCGTATGATGGAATGACCCGACCGTTAGAGAACGTCATCGACACTATTCCTATATGTGTTAGGATCCATGATATGCCTGTCGTTATGATGAATACAGATTATGTCTGCTTCTTGGGGGGAAAGATTGGCAAGGTGATGGAGGTCGAAGGAGCAATCAAGGACTATCTCAGAGTTCGTGTGGCCTTTCCCCTAACGGAAGCACTAAAGCAAGAGCTCAAATTCTGTGTGAAGCGCAGAGGCATAATGACCTTTGTTATAAGATATGAGAACATTTCGTTCTTCTGTTTCAACTGTGGGCATATTGGGCATGCTGAACGTGAGTGCCCAGAGGAAGATAAAGGCCAGAGTGGTGTCTGTTTTGGGAAGGAGCTACGCGCCTCTCCACAGTAGCAAGGGAAGGAAAAAGAAATCTCTATCCCTACGACGAAACCCACGGTGGCACGTGCTCTGAATTTTTGTGGATCCCAAAGGGAGAAAGTCTTATCGGCAACAAGCTCGTCGAGGTCAGTTAACAAAGATGGAAAAGTTGCGGGGAGTATGGGTATGAATCCAAGAGGCAACACAGGGGTGCACACAAGGTAGTGCCGGAGCAATCCCCTATAAAGGTGCATACTGCTGTAAGCAATGAACTTGCCCAAGGGGTCCAAAA
This sequence comes from Phragmites australis, assembly GCF_958298935.1. NCBI lineage: Eukaryota > Viridiplantae > Streptophyta > Magnoliopsida > Poales > Poaceae > Phragmites > Phragmites australis. The sequence continues at coordinate 46,050,157 of NC_084921.1, read as the reverse complement.
CATGCAAGTTGGCACCCATTCGTCGTGTGACCTTTGTTTGGCGGAGAAAGGGGATCGTGAATGGGCGTCAGGTTTGTTTGGCTCAACCGATTTTTCTAGTGAAGACTCATCCATGGAGCAGAAACAAGAGGGACTATGCTTCCGTGCAAATTTGATCGACAAGCCTACTGGTTGAAAGCTTTTGACCGCTTTCAGTTTAGGAAGCTTGTAGCTCTCTTAAGAAAAAACTTGTGTCAAAAGTTCCGGCTGCTGGTCGAGAGATTGAAAAGGCAAAGAAAGGGAAGAAGATCTTGAAGGCGACCTTTGAGGAATCTATAAAGGATTTGGAGAACAACAGTTTGGTTTGTGAGCCTACTTGCGCTGGTACTCGCGCTCTTGGTTCTCTAAACCAATCCTTAGGGCATGCATCGACGACTCAGTTGGGCCTGATAAAGGTGGAGCGGGTGGATCAAATGATTGGTTCACCGACAAGGAAGATGAAGGTGTCGAATTCAGTTCAAGATGGTGCTGAAACCCTGGTGGGTGCTCATGATGAGCCCCACTAGGAGCAATGAATGCTTTAGCATGGAACCGCCGGGGGCTGGGGAACTCTTGGATAGTTCGTGGCCTTTCTACCTTAGTGCAAAAACATAACCCCAAGATCGTGTTCCTGTGAGAGACACGACAACGAAGAGTTAAAGTAGAGTATTTGCGGTGGAGACTTGGGTTAAAGAATTTTGTGGCATTAGATTGTATTGGGCTTAGTGGTGGGTTAGCAGTTTATTGGCATGAGCCGATTTAGGTTCAGATTCGGTTATGTACAAATAGGTATATTGATATGGAGATTCAGGATGATGCGGATGCACCTAAATGGAGGCTTACATTTGTATATGGAGAACCGCGGGTGGAAGATAGAAAACACATGTGGGAGCGCCTGCAACGTTTAAAGAGTCTCTCTCTGCTGCCATGGTTAATTATGGGTGATTTTAATGAATGCATGTGGAACTATGAACATTTTTCCGTGTCTGCCAGATTGGAAAGGCAAATGCAAGCTTTTCGTGATATGCTAAGTTGTTGTGACCTCACGGATCTGTGCTTCCATGGAGTACCATACACTTATGATAACCAGTAGGGAGGCTAGAGAATTGTGAGAGTTTGGCTAGATAGAGCAGTGGTTGATTCTGCTTGGAGGGATTTATTTGGCGATGCAAGTCTCCATCATCTTGTATCCCCTAGATTAGATCACTGTTTGATCCTCTTACGTTGTCGGAAGGAAATTTGGACTCCACCAAACGGTAAACTGATGAGATATGAGATCATGTGGGAAAGAGAAGACTGTCTCCCAGAGGTGATAAAGGAAGCATGGCTTAATGCGTCAGGACGTGGGGATCTGGGTCATATATCGAAGGCGCTAGAGCAGGTTATGCGAAGCCTAAAGAGCTAGAGTAGCTCCCAATTTGGGTCGGTTAAAAAGGAGCTTGATAAGTTAAGCAAGGAACTAGAAGTTACGCAACTGTAACAAGGGGTGGATAATAAATAGTAAATGAGATGAATAATGGACGGGATGGATGAAATTTTGTATTGAGAAGAGATGATGTGGCTGCAACGCTCTCGCATCAATTGGCTTAAAGAGGGTGATTATAATACCAGGTTCTTTCATTTGAAGGCTGTGTGGAGTGCTTGCAAGAACAAGATAAGACGGCTGAAGAAAGTAGATGGGCAATGGTGTACAAATGGTAAGGAATTGGCGCGGCTCACAACTAATTTCTTTGGTGATTTGTATAAGCAGGATACCAGTTTGGATCTTGATATTCTCTTGGGCCTGCTGGACTATATCGTCATGGAGGAAATGAACATGAACTTATGCAGGCCGTTCTCGACTAAAGAAATATCAGACGCCCTTTTCCAGATTGGACTAATGAAGGCACGGGTCCTGATGGGTTCCCTGGCTGCTTCTTTCAGCGAAATTGGAGCGTGTTGAAAGAGTATCTAGTGAAGGCAGTCCAAGAATTTTTTCAGTTAGGAAGTATGTCGAATAGGGTCAATAAAACACTCATCGTGCTTATCCCCAAGAAAAATGACCTGGAGGTTTTGAAAGACTTTAGGCCGATAAGTTTATGTAATGTCATCTACAAAGTTGTCTCAAAGTGCTTAGTGAATCGACTTCGACCCCATTGGAAGAAATTATATCCCCTACTCAAAGCACATTTATTCTGGGAAGAATGACTACGGACAATGCCTTAATTGCTTTTGAGTGCATCCATGCGATTCAAACAGGGAATACAAATGCTCAGAAATTTTCTGCATATGAACTCGACTTATCTAAAGCATATGATCAAGTGGATTGGGTCTACCTACAGGGAGCCATGGCTAAGTTGGGTTTCTGCGAACAATGGATCAACTGGATCATGCAATGTGTGACCATTGTATCCTTTTCTGTAAATTTTATTGGAACACCTCATGAGAAGTTTAAACCAACCCAAGGGCTACGTCAAGGTGATCCTTTATCACCTTATCTCTTTCTATTGGTGGCAGATGGGCTCTAAACCTTCCTTAACAAGAAGGTTGGACAACGTAATCTACAAGTTCTCAGTATACGCTAGAGAGCACCATCGATCACTCACTTGCTATTCGCCGACGATAGCCTTCTATTTTTTAAGGGAGAGGTCACTCGAGCAAATATGATCAAGGAGGCTCCATCTGATTATGCTCGCAGCATAGGTTAACTAATCAATCTGTCAAAGTGTTCGATTATGTTTGGAGCTAGTTGTCCCATAGATACCAGGATGGAGGTCCGTGGCATGCTACAAGTGCACTAGGAAGCTTTTGAGACGAAATATCTTGGGCTTCCTACTCCAGAGGGGAGAATGAAGCGTGATCAGTTCCAATCGATAAGCAACCGCTTTGGGAAGAGACTAGCTAATTGGAGAGGCAAAAAATTGTCTCAGGCCGCAAAGGAAGTGCAAATTAAGTCTATAGCCCAAGCCTTGCCTACATACAGTATGAGAGTCTTTAAGCTGCCTGTTACTTTGTGTGATGATTATATGAAGATGATTCGAAAATACTGGTAGGGTGCAAATAATGGAAGGTGCAAAACTCAGTGGATCTCATGGTAACAAATGATTATGCCAAAGTGTACTTGATTAACCAGGCTTTGTTGGCCAGGCAAGCTTGGCGGCTTATCTACTTCCCTGATAGCCTTTGTGCATGATTATTGTAAGCAAAATACTACCCACGGGGTAATCTCATCGACACTACTTTTTTAGGAAATGTGTCTCCAACTTGGAGAGCGATCGTGCATGGTGTGGAGCTACTAAAAAAGGGGTGTCATTTGGCGTATTAGAGATGGACGCTCCGTTCGGATTTGGCAGGATAATTGGATACCACGCGACATGAATCTGAAACCAGTCACCAGAAGGAGATGTCGCGGGTCAGATGGGTGACGGACTTAGTTTCACATAATAGAGAGTGGAGAATTGACCTTCTACGAGAAAACTTCTTGCAGATCGACATTGACAAAATTATGAAGATAAGATTATCAGGCCGAGGTACAGACTACAAAAGATGTTCTAGCTTGGCACCCTGAAAAGTTTGGTATTTTCTTAGTAAAAAGTGCTTATAAGTTGGCATACAATCTACAACAAGTTGAACATCAAGCGACAAGCAGCGGAAGTTCGGACAGAAGAGTTTTGAAGGGAGAATATTTGGGATAATGATGTTCCCCCAAAGATGAAAGTGTTCGCCTGGCATTTAGCAAAAGAAGCATTACCAGCGAATGTGAATAAGAAGAACAGACACATAGCGCAGTTAGATACATGTGAGGTCTGCGGTAATGGGACGAAGGATGGGTTTCATGCAGTAATTGACTGCAATCATTCTCGAATTTTGATTGAAGCTGCGCGGAAGGAGTGGCCTGTCCCTGATGTCTCAGTGATCCAACACACTGGCCCAGAATGGTTCTTGTTATTACTGGATAAGCTACAGCGAAGAGAGAGGGAATTTCTTATTATACTGCTATGGAAGAACTGGAATAATAGGAACGCTGTCACACATGGTAATGCGCGATTCTCGGAAGAGGGTTCGTTGAGAAATATGCCGGTGCTGTGCCAAACCCTGTACCAAATCCGACAATCGGCAGATGCTGTATTGAAGGGGAAATCAGTGCTGGGGCTGGGGGCGTCTTGTAGAGCTAGAGAGAATATCCAACAGGGAGACAACGTGTCCATGAAGGCCAAAATGAAGTGGAGGCCTCCAGATACAGGTTGGTTAAAAATGAATGTTGATGGCAGTTTCACAGCAGCCACTGGAGAGGCGAGTGTCGGCATAATTATCAGAAAAGCTGATGGAGAGACCCTGTTGTCCGGTTGGGGTATGCTGTTCTGCTGCTCCTCAGCAGAATGTGCAGAGATGGAAGCATGCAAAGAAGGTCTGTCCCTTGCTCTTAATTGGTTCAATGGACCGGTTATGTTGGACACTGATTCTAGCTCTTGTGTGTTGGCCCTGATAGCTCCAGGATCCAGTAGATCGAGTTTGGCAGAGGTGATACAAGATTGCAAGGATCCGAGTTTGGCAGAGGTGATACAAGATTGCAAGGACCTGATGGCAAGTCTAGGACAGCTGAAGATTGTCAAGGGAACAAGAGATCAGAATGCCATTGCTCATGAGCTGGCGCAACATGCAAGGCGAGCAAACAGCTCGGCGGTTTGGCTAGCTGGTGCTCCAAGCTGTATTGACCATCTCTTAAATATTGATTGTAACCCTTCTATTCCTTAATTAATAAAGATCTGTTCCCCTCTCAAAAAAAAAAAGAATAACTTAATTGGCACTTTGGCAGTGAAGGACTCTAGTGGATTAATCAGTTCCATTGAAGTATAACTGATCATTTCTGACCACAAAGACCAATAGCGTGTTTGGTTTGAGTCACGACATCGTCTCGGGATCATCCGATCCAAAAACTGAACCTGCCTCGCTGTTTGCTTTGCGTCACAAGATTGCGTCGGCCGTCACCAAGCCGGTCCCGCGTGGTACTTCGCGCAGGCCAATCACCCGACCCTATTCATTCCTCAACAGGTAATGGACGACCCAATCCTCCTTGCATGTTGGACCAACCTATGCCGGATGGAATTAATCCTCAAACCAAACACTCTGCAAATGTCTGGACAAAAGGATGAGAAAATGCTTAGGAAAGATTTTAATTTGCCATTGTTCAGTTAGTACTGTCATTATCTTTTCTTGCAAAAAAGTTTTTATATTGCAGTCAGCTGATGATCCTCTGCTGCAATTTTTCTTGGACAAGCATTCTAGCATTTTTTTTACCTTTAACACTTATTCCTGAATCACTACTCGATTTTAATCCCATGTATCATTTGGAAAAAGCAAACTCTCATGTGAACAAGGAAGATCAGTTCAAGCAAAAACTTTCACATATAAAAGATCATAACTCTCTTCTATCCGCAGACCAGGATTTCAGGGAACTTGTTCAGAAGGTCCCCGATGGCTGCCTATTCACCATCGTCTCTGATTCATGCCACAGTGGTGGCCTACTGGACAGCGCCAAGGAGCAGATAGGTAATAGCACCAGGCAGAATAAGGCCCAGTCCCGTGAACGTGAAGAGCGCCCCGATTCTGGTTCTGGCACCAGCTTCCGGTCCTTTCTCAAAGAGACCGTCCGCGACGTGTTTGAATCTGAGGGAATCCACATCCCTCATCGTAGCCATGGCCAGAGCCACCACGGAGGTGAGGACCACGATAAGGCATACGCACAGCCAACTGGGCACGGTCGCATCAAAAACCGCTCCTTACCGCTCTCGACATTCATAGAGATGCTCAAAGAACAAACTGGAAAGGATGACATTGATGTGGGTTCAATCCGGATGACGCTGTTCAATGTCTTTGGCGACGATGCTAGCCCAAAGATCAAGAAGTTCATGAAAGTCATGCTTGGGAAGTTCCATCAGAGCCAGTCAGGTGAGCATGGTGGTGGTGTCATGGGCATGGTTGGTGCCCTTGCTCAGGAGTTCCTGAAGGCTAAGCTTGAAGGCAACGAGGAAGAAGCTTTCAAGCCAGCGTTAGAGCAAGAGGTTCACAATGTTGACGAGGTGTATGCCGGGACTAAGTCATGGGCACCTAACAATGGCATTCTGATAAGTGGGTGCCAGACCAACCAAACATCAGCCGATGCAACCACACCCCAGGGTGTTTCATTTGGTGCGCTCAGCAATTCTATCCAGGCCATTCTTGCCGACAAGCACGGGAAGGTGACAAACAAGGATCTCGTGATGAAAGCACGTGAGATGCTGTCCAAGCAAGGGTACACGCAGCAGCCTGGGCTTTACTGCAGTGATGAGCATGTTCATGTGGCTTTCATATGCTGAAACATATTCTTCCCTCCTTTTTTGTGTTGAGCTGTGCACGGGAGGCTGAAGTTTCTCTTGTTTCCCCTTGTATGTTACAGTTATGTACTTGTGTCAATGTTGCTTGAGGGTACGCATCGATGTTGGACTATGTCAATACTGAAATAACTATGAGAAAACGTTTTCTATATACATAATATATATACTTGTATAATGGGTTCTACTCATACTGTAAACTTTGCTAATGTATCAGTTTTTCTATGTTCCTGTTATCTCAGTAAAATTAGTTTCACATCAACCTGATGCTGGTTCCAGTCTGCTTGAGTGCTTGTCTACTCAATGTTGTGTTCCAACTTTTGTTTATGTAGACATACTTAGTGCTTACCATTGTTATTTGTCATGTCCAATGTGTTCTAGTGTGTGAAGTTATTCTGCGCCTACATATACATGATGCTGGTTCTTGTTTGCATTTAGTTATGTTTCGACCTTTACTTGTCAAACCCATTTATCGTTGCTATTTTCTGTAATTTAGGCTTCTCCTGTATGTAACAAACCGTGTTTGAAGAGATGAACACAAAGTTCATTGACATGAAATCTGCACAAATGGAGACCTTATATGCTGTGGATCGTGGTTGTCGACCTCTAGTTCTCATGGAAAGAGTTACATGCTAGATGACCTCAAATCACAGGTTGCAAATTGTTGCGGTGGAGATCATGAGGAATGAAACCTCGGAGGAGGAAAGCGAAATGGTCATGTATTCCAACAGCATAAGAGTAACATAACATCCGGCAGTGTCATGAGAAACAGCGAGTATAGAATCCAATGCATCTTTCAGAACTACTATTTCTAATGAAAATCCTGCTGCAGAGTGAATTAAGCGTAAGCACATAGGGTGACCTGAAACCAAACTCATCCCTCACATCTTATTAGCCAAGCGGTAGGGGTGAAAAATAGATAACATGTATCTAATATTCGTATCTATTAAAATATAAATATAGATATCTGTATCCATATTTGTTTCTAGAATGAATACTAAAATAGTTGTATTCGAATTCATTTTCGAGATTCAGATTCAAATGTGGATATCCGAATTGTTTTGAATTTGGAAGTAGAAATGGATAATATCCGTATCCACCAACCAGGGAACCAAATTTTACTAAAGTTTTAGAAATTTCAAAGGTGAACAAAATCTATATATTTCGGCTCAAACAAATTGGAACAAATTTTAGTCAAATTTCACCAAAAAATTAAATTTCTGATATGAATTTTAAACAAAATTTCTAAATTTTTGGTAATTCCAGTAATTCCAAATGTAAACGAATTTTTTGTGTACCAAAATAAACCCGATTGAGTAGATATCCAATACGGATTCAGATTCGAACAATCCGATTCTTATTTGCATTCGAGGATATTCGAATTTGTATTCGTATTTATATTAAAATATAAACATCAATATAAGACTATTCAATATGTATCCGATCCGTTTTCACTCTGTCCAGCGGTCGATGCAATAACAGAGCTAGAAACATAGGCACCACATCTAAACAACACGGCATGCTCAGTCACGCTACCGATCACAGGGGATCACTGGGAGGAGACGGACACAGGACATCACAGGTCAGGTCTTGACGGTGGCCACCGTGCCGGCAGCGACCTGGCAGCAGTCAGGGTGGTTAAAGCACCACGTGCGCGTCGACTCCACCCACGGTCATATAGAAGAAATTTTATAAAATCTGATCATATAAAAGATCTTATTTTTTATGATAATATATGTTCACTCAATATTTCTTCTTTTTAGTTTAGCCGTTACATCAAAAAATAAATAATATAGATAGAGTCTCAGAGATCTTTCTATACAAGTTACTATAAAATTTATTTCCCAGTCACAGGCCCAAGCCTGCCATGCACCGTGACATCATATCTGGGTGGAGGAGATCAAGAACCTCATGATCAAGAACCCGGCAGAGCTCGTCCGCAGCGTCGCAGATCCTCTCCATGACTCAGCACCTCGCGCGGCGAAACTCGTAACGGAGGGGTCCGGCCTGGCCTGAACAGAGCAAAGAAACATGACCTTTGTTGACTTTTCCAAAACCAACCGAGACCGTCTATTTTTGGTACAACGGCTGGGATAGCAGCAGCGGGTGGAAAATAGATAGCAGATATTCGTGTTATCTGATATTTGTATTTAATTAAATACAAATATGTTAAAAAAAATCGTATTCGATTGACAGATGTATGCAAATATAGATATATCTGAATTGGTTTTCCAGATATGAATATGAATATATCCAAATCCGTTTTCTCAGAAATGGATATGTATAATATTCATATCTGAATGCGTAGAAATACTTCTATGGAATATAAATACGAATAACATAAAATTATATTCTTTTATCTTGTTTTCTTATTTAATTCTTTTGATCCTATCTATTATTTTATTATTTGATATTAAACCACGTATACTATTGCGATAAATCTGACTTTTTCATCTCTCACCCAACAATTTAAAATCATCTAAAGTCATGATATTATATTAAAAGTGGCTCATTGACTTAGGATAAATATGTGAAGAAAAAATCGTATTCGATTGACAAACGTATGCAAATATGGATATATCCGAATTGATTTCCTAAATATGAATATGGATATATCCAAATCTATTTTCCCAAAAATGGATATGGATAATATCCATATCTGAATACGTAGAAAACTTCTATGAAATATAATACGAGTAACGTAAAATTATATATTTTTTTATCTTGTTTTCTTATTTAATTCTTTTGATCCTACCTATTTTATTATTAACTGCTTGTAGCTCATAATACCTCCTCCTAATATCCGGCATGAAAATCCTGGGCACTGCTGAGGACTGCCCGGTAGCCCGCGAGTGAGTTGGGTGCAACGGCTCATCATATGGCCCAACCAAGCCAACCATAAGGTCACTGTTTGCCAGTGATATCACCAGTAGCGGCAGCACTGGCGGTGGTGCCGTTGCTGGTGCTAGTGCAGCCCTCTTCGTCCTGCCATTGCCGCTTCAATGGTGGCTTTTGGTTCCTGAGAGCGGTGGTAGAACCACATTTGCAGCTGCCTGTCCGGCAGCCCTATCTTCGCTGACAGCTCTGCTTGCATAGCCTCCGACGAGTACTGCTCCGCTACACCAAACCCAAAACCTCCCCAAAACACTCGATCAAACAACCACCAAAAATTCAAAAACAAAACATTAAAATCTGTCAAAATCCACGGACCAGCATGTGTGCCCAAGAACCTCCAACTGGTAGGGGCTCTTCATCATCCGCTTCACAGTCTTCTCCCTATACCCCGAGGCCCTTCGCCCGCCCTGGATGCAGAGATCGGGGCCGTCGCGGCCGTGGGAGGCGGGGGCATCATCTCGGCGGGGGCAGCGACCTCCAACGTCACGTTCCCCATGCCGTCCCCATTGCTGTCGGTTTCCATGGCAACGATCAGACACCTCGAAACCTAGATCTGAACACCTCCGCAAGCACAAAGCGATGCGCAGAAATGAAACTGTCGGTGAATCAGGAACCAGGGGTCCCCGAATTCCGAGGCCAGGCCAGCAATCCGCCACGTGGCGCCATCCCGCGGGGTCACCTCTGCAAGGTAAAAAAGACTAAGTCCCGGGAGAGGGCGCTCATGGCTACATTCAGTGGTCCCTGAGTACTCGGGTTCCCCGACAATCTGCGAAGACTAAGTGACGGGAAAAAAGTGCTCGGGGAGGTAAACAGTGACCCCCGAGCACCCAAGTCCCCCGACGACCAGGAGAACCAAGTACCGGGAGGGGTGTGCCCGGGGCTGCGAGCAGTAGCCCCCCGGGCACCCGAGTACCTCGAGGGCCCACTGAAGGAAGTTCCGGGAGAGAGTGCTCGGGGCTGCGAGCTGCGGCCCCCGAGCACTCGGTTCCCCGAGGATCCGTACAAGCATGCTCGGGAGAGAGTGCTCGGGGAGGTGAACAGTAGCCCCCGAGCACTCAGTTCCCCGAGGACCAAGGAAGGGCGTTCTCGTGAGAGAGTGCTCGGAGAGGTGAACCGTGACCCCCGAGCACTCGGTTCCCCGACGACCCAGGAAGCCCCTTTGTTAGTGGCCCCCACAGGGGTCCAGCGATGAGGTGTCAGCAGGTGAAAGGCCCGATGCCGCATTTAAGAGCGCGCGTGGCCTGTCACTTCCAACTGCTCCCGCCATGCTCGGTGTCAGTTCCTGCCATATTCTGGCAGAAGGGCGTGGGGACATTAAATGCACGGGTCCCATCCTGTGCCATCCGTCTGCTGCGCTGCTATGGTAGGAGAACAAGGCAGGGCGGGCACGCCGGGCCGCTCTGCGGCTGCCCGGTGGGCCCTCTCCACGGCGCCCGTTGCCAATGCCATTATGGCAACTGATGACCGGGCGCGGGGCGCGTTTTCAACCCCCGTCACTTCGTACAGAGGCTATGATGACTCCCTTTCCATTTATGGTACCTTGGAACTCGTGCCCTCCCATTCGGGGCATGCTACTACTAGCGGGTATTTAAAGCAGCCAGCAGCACGGACAAAAAAAAGTTTGAGAAGTGAATATCTCTCGACAAGCGAAACAAGTCTGAGAACTCTAAAAAGCTCGGTGAGCTCTGCACGGTTGAAGAAGTTAAGGAAGTAGAGAAGATCGAGAAGTCCAAGAGCCGCCTAAGCCAACAGATACACACAGACCGAAGAACAAGGAGCCCCAGACTCTAGGATAGACAGACATTCTTGTAACCAGCAACATCCTTGAGGGACATTCTCAGGGCATTTATAACATCCATACAGGAGTAAGGTGTTACGCCTCCGTGCGGCCCGAACCTGTCTAAACCCCCAGTGCATTTACTTTATTTCGCACTAGATCATTCCACCCCGCCAGCCATCGCATTCATATCCATTTATTTCTCCAGCAAACTTATTCAGGATCATCCCCCGGGCCGAATCTCTAAAAAGGGGTCCCTCAGGATCCCTGCGACAGGAGTTAACCCTCTGACAGAAACTCCCCGATTTTCTCACCTCCTCCTCGTAGCGTCTGCCCGGCCTCCTTCAGGAGCTTCTTCCCATGACATGATGATAGTCTCCTGGGGCCGCAGCTCCATGGAGAACAGTTGTCTTCAGCACGCCACCGCAACCTTGGGGACCGCCGCAGTCGCTGTTGCCATGGCAGGTCACTACTGTGGAGCGAGAGCAGGTGATGCCGAATCAGCAAGGTCGGGGGCGGAATCACCTCGCGGGGGCAATGCCGCTTTGGGAGGGCAACAAGAGGAGGGGAAGGCAATCCGACGATGGTGGCAAGAGGAGGGGGGGCAACCCGATAGGGGCGGGAGGAGAGCGGGGCAACCGAGAGGGCGGCAGCCACGGCGAAGTGCGTGACCGCCATCGCGAGCGGGAGAGGGAGGGGAGGCAAGAGGCGGTTGGCTGCTACTGCCTTGGTGGCGGAGGGTGGAGAGTGGATGAATGGATGGATAGGGTTGGGTGGATGGGGGAGGGCGCAAGAGCCAACAGGGGAGATAGGTGGGATACATGCTCACGGTAGTTGCCGATCGATCGTCATGGGCTGAGTAGGATAAGGAGGCATGATATTTGACTGGTGCAAGAAATATTATATATTTTTTAAGTAGTAAATATAATCTTTGAGTCAAAGCACTTGAGTGCCGCAGGTGCCATTAACCCCATGCGTGGGGGAGGGCAGCTCCGGCTCGGCTGAGGTGGTTCGAGGTCATTGTCTTCCGAATTGCTCCAAGAGATCTGCTCTGCATCGCATCGAATGGCAGAGGAGGGGGTGGGGGGACAGGTTCTCCTCGTCAAGGGGCCAACGGCGTTCGGCGGTGGCCGCCGTGTTCGGAGTGGACACCGGCCGTTTCCAGCGTGGCCGCAGAGCACCCTCCACGATGCAGCTCCTGACGCTTCCAAGAGGTGTTCCATGGAAAGATGCAACTGCTGCTACTCCTAACGGCGCTTAGTCAACCTTATGAGGAAATTGTTAGACTCTGAGACGGCTCTCGGCTTCACCAAGGACGTGGACAGGTGACAACTTGGCCAGAACCTTCTGAGACCAGGCAGTCGAAAAAACAAAACAAAGTGACGGCTTATTACTTATTAGCAATAGCTGTCTTTATCCGAGTCCTGCTAGCTTTTCCAGCAAAATTATGTTACAAACAGAACAACATGTTCTTCTTCAGGCCGTCACCTGGCATCACAATGTCACACAACTCCAGAAGCAGTATGAACGACGAGGGATGACAACATGAAGGCAGCAAGAATCAAACACCAGAAGTCGTCATCCTGATAATTCAGAAAAAAAAAAAAGTGGGCAAAGCTTTGTAATAGGCAAAACCGTAGGAAAGCCGTGCACTTGTTTTAAAAGAAAAGTTGGAAAGCAAGGTGAAACTACATGCGGCGACATACAATTTTACTTTTCAGTGAGCAAAACAAGATGGCATATCAGGCCACTGGCCACGTCACATGGCATAATGCATTCTGACTTGGAATCAACGAATTGTAGCAGAAAAACATGTGATCTATCAAAACCGACTACCCACTACAGCCTAAACATGTTATGTTGAAAGGCCTTTCACCACATTGTGCCACGTTCCTAGTTTTCAATTTTTTTATTCCAACAAATTCAAATATGCATATTTCACTAGCTTGCATATTTCAAAATGGAGGGAAAGGAGTACAATGTTTATGACTGTTACGGCGCGGCTTCCACTAACAAAGGAGTCCGCAAGAATGACCAAAATATAGGAAGCACTGCAGATACTTGACGCTTGATGGATGGAAATTATGTACTCACGATTGCAATTAGTAAGTCCAATTATCTTCAAAATGATACCAAATCTGAAGAACAAGATCACCATAATAAGCCTTGGTTAGAAATCTCAAGTTAATTAAGCACAGCTACAACAAATCATGTACCATGGAAAACTGCCAGACTGGGTTTCATCTTCTACGAACCTCTTTTGACAAAGGGTATGAACAAAAATACCTAATGGGTGTGCTATTATTTACATGCATCAGACATCATAGCAGTTTGTGCTTTTCACAAAAAAGTTCCTAAATGGCTGGTCTGGCTGCATAGTTTGCCCCATTACCAAACAAGTTTCAGGATACAACATACATGACAAGAGGGCCTTAACACTACATACAAAGCTTGTGAAGTTCAAAAAGATTGGAATAAAATCAAGTCTCTGCAGCAAAAAATAAGAAAAAAAAAACCATTATACCAGCACATCCTAGAAATATTATATGTCAAGTATACTGTATGATTGCTTTAAATTCAATCGAGCAATCAGCTGAGAACATCTCAGATTCTTAGTAGTACAATAACTAGAGAGCCAAGTTCTCAATTTCAACAAGCTTTTGCTTCCTGGTGAAACAATGAAAATTAGGATGATGGCTTTTCATGGTCAGACGAAATATAAGATCACAGATATTAAGATATAGAATAAGAACCAATAGCACAACCTTTTTCCCAGAAGAAGATAAAAACATACACTTGGCATGAATGTTTCAAAAACAAATTCCAAGACAACAGGTATAGAAAGCCTGAAAGGAAACCCTTTATTTCAATGTACAGTGTCTAGAGTATCGATAGACATCAATTCCACGCTATTTCTTACTGCGCTACTGAACACTGGAAAGACAGGTGTCCCACATAGGAAAAACAACAGCACCAGCAGACATGAACAGCTTCTCACATTAGCAAAGAATTCCAAATACACTGCTGGCCTCCACTTCCAAAGATTAAATCACTAATCACAGTTAGGATAATAACCGGAATCACAGGAAATCAAGGTAAACAAGAGTACGGTTTTGCGGGTTTTGTGAGACGAAAGATAGCATGTTCATACATCTATGTTCCATTCCATAGATTGGTCCATACTGCGCATTATCACTTACAGATTACAAATTACTACATTGATCTAGACACAAGAGAACGAAGTTGCTCCTAGTAAGCCATACTCATTTTTAGAGAAAGATCCACAAGGCACTGCTAGTATGAAGCAAAGAGGTGAGCAGCTTACCCTTCCCCTAAGCTCCAATCTCAAGGTTCTCCAACTGGATATTGCTCTTGAGCGGCACATACTCCCCAAGGTACCCTCCAAGGTGCTCGTAAAGCGCACTCCTGTCAATCTGCTGGTTGTGGAAGGCCTTGCAGGCGTAGTAGAACACGCTCTGCACGAGCAGTCCAAGCAAATTCACACAGACAAGAACGCACACCAGCACGGCGCCCACAAGCAGCCGTCCGGGCAAGGACAGGCCGAGGCTCCCCTCCTCGCCGCGCCCTTTCACGACGGCGGCACGAAACAGCAGTGAGGTGACGCCACACACTGCGAAGTAGGAGATCACGAGCGTGGCGGCGGTGCTGGCGCGCCCTTGGAGCAGCTGCTTGCTCTTCGCCATGGCGGTGAGCCCGCAGACCGGCTCGAGCACGGAGATGACGCTGGCGAGGTGCCACAGCGCGGAGATGTAGACGTGGATCCCGAGGAAGACGAAGACGACGACGATAAGGAAGAGGATGAAGGAGAGGGAAGGCGGGGCTGACACGGACACGTTGGGGATGAAGATGACGATGAGCAGGAGGACGGCGAGGGCGAAAACGAGGTGGTACGCGAGCATGAGGAGGGAGACCCAGAGGAAGGTGCGCAGGAGGCGGGGCAGGATGGGGGGCAGAGCGGCGAGAGAGGAGGAGATGGAGGCGGGCTTGGCGGCGTAGAGCGAGGCGACGGTGAAGACGGCGGCGGCGGTGGAGAGGAGGGAGAAGGTGAAGAGGAAGATGAGGTAGAGAAACTGGTAGGCGAAGAGGCTGAGCCACTGCGCGGACTCGGAGCGGTGGTCGGAGTTGGCGCTCTGGAGGTGGAGCAGAACGGGGTGGGTGAAGAGGGAGTGGGCGAGGACCGCGAACGAGAGTGGGAAGACGAGGCAGGCGGTGAGCAGCGCGAAGGTGCGCGGCGCGGCGCGCGGGATCGAGGCGGAGACGCGGACCAGCTCCGCCGCGCCCAGCGCCGCGAGGTCGCTCGACGCCAGCTCCATCGCTGCGGTGCGGGTGAGACCGGTTGATCTCGAGGGAGCTCGGCGAATTTTGGGGTGGGGACTGGGGATTGGATCGGTGCCGCGGCGGTGGGGTGGGCGAGGAAGGCACGCACCGACCTCAAGATTGGGTGGGGAACCACCGTCAGATGGGAATGGGATCCTCTGACCGTGGCGGACCGCGTGTCGAGCGTGTTTTTTAGCCTCACTAGGGCACAACCGGTAATATATGAACTTAATCATACATTAGACTACAACATATATACACATGTGTCGAGCGTGTTTTGTGTGCGTGCAGCCAGCCAGCGGGCGGGCAGGCCGTCCTCGAGCCACGATCAGGCCCGGACGATGCCGTGCTCCGCGCAGATCTTTCGTCGCTATGAGGTAGCCCTTAAAGTGGCCGGGGTGAGAAGTGTTTGTCGTGTAAATAGTGTTGTAAATAGATAATAGTGTTCAATTATCATGTAATTAATAGTTATTAATAAAGAGATATTGGTTGGGGAACCGACATCCTCAACGGGCGCCTTGCCATCCCTTCATCTCCTTATAAATATGTAAACTATTGTTTATCAAATACTACAATTTACTGATTCTTCTTTATCTCTTAACCTCTCTCTAATTATATTACAATACATTATCATGTACTTTAGTTCCACCACTAATCGGCTAGACAAGAAGTAAGAACAGAGGCACGAAGGCCTCGATCTCCCAGGGGTAAGCAACCATGGCAAATCCCTTCTATCCGATACATATCATACCTGCATCTTCTTCATACATGTTCATCGTTACTCTGCCACAATGTCTATGCCCTCACCACTCCCGCCGTCGTTCGCGTCGTGGTGCTGCTCATCGCCATTTTGCCCACTGCGGTGGCCCTCAACGTGCTGCAACCTCTGCGGCAGTCGCTACTACCGTCTGGCCACCACCCTCACCGTCACTAGCCTCGCTGCCCCTACCACCTTTCTCCTTTGGAGTTAGGACGCCTACAGCACCAGCCACCGATGTGAGGTCCTTCACGACGATAGCTACCACCACAACAGTGGTTGGCCCTGGTTTGCCACTTACCATGGTAGTTGCACGGGTGCTGCCCCCTTCTTCAATAGCACATCACTGGCGGCGACAACGAACATGTCAACAGAGGAGGACCCAAAGGAGTACGTCCCACGGACGCCCTCCCCCACCGTTCCTCCTCCATCGGCTGTCCCCGACCTGAACACGGCAGCCACGGTTTCTTCCTCTACTGCGACGACATACTATCACCTCCTTCGCACAGCGACAACGGCGACTAACCGCCGCTCGGGCCTTTGCCCAGGGTCGTGGGCTTCGGAGGCCCTTGGCCTCCCCTCCGACGGCACCTGAGCATGCCCAAGCACGTGTGCACACTTCAGGAAGGGGGTCTTTAGGCTTCTTCATGCACAGCGTGAGAGGGGGAGGGGAAACAACACCCCCATGGCCGGTGACCCCACCGACAACGGCTTCAAGGCGGTCCACGGTGACATCTCCATCTCTGGCGGTGACGCTCCACGCGGCGTGGGTACGCGCTCGTTCCAGCTCTACACTCCTATTATGACAATAGCTGGACGCGATGCTATAATTATTGGCTCTGGTCGTGCCATAATCACACTCCCTATGAGTACTCAAATCACAATCGATGATGCACTATTATATCCCAATTCAACTCATACCCTACTGAGTTATAGAGATAACCATCAAAATAGTTTCCATAGTGAAACATATGATGACAACAGAGAGAAATATCTCCTCATTACCAAAAATAACGGATATGACAAACAAATACTAAAGAAAATTCTCTCTTTATCTTCAGGATTGTACTATACATACATCAAATCCATACCACATATTATGTACAAGGTAATTTTTTAGAATATTGACACATGCCAAATATGGCATGATCGTCTTGGTCATCCCGGTGTCGAAAGGATGCAAAAAATTATCAGCAATTTAATTGGTCATGGCATAAATATTACCAAATTGCCACAATCCTTAGATTTTGTGTGTACTTCATATGCCATAGGGAAATTTATTTTAAGGCCATCTTATCCTAAAATCTAAGTTGATCTACTCAAATTTCTTTAACGCATTTAAGGTGATATATGTAGTCCAATTCAACCATTATCTTGACCGTTCAGGTACTTCATGGTTCTCATTGACACAGCTACATGATGGTCACATGTGTGTCTTCTATCCACACGAAACCATAAATTTGCTAAAATAATTGCTCAAATTACAAAATTACAAGCACATTATCCTAAACATAGGATACAATACATTCGAATAGACAATACAGCTAAATTCACCTCACTAGTTTTTAATGATTATTGTATGGCACTAGAAATTCAAGTCCATCATTCGGTACCAGACGTCCATACTCAAAATGGTTTGGCTGAATCTCTCATCAAGAGAGTCAAGCTCATCGCACGATCATTATTATATAATTGCAGCTTACCAACTTTATATTGGGGTCATGCAGTCTTACACGCTGCTGATTTACTTCAATTGTGACTAACTGTATATCACACAGCTTCCCTGCTACTGCTAGTACGTGGAAATCCTCCTAGCATTTCCCATCTGAGAAAGTTCGATTGCGTTGTATATGTACGATCTCACCACCACAGCGTACATCAATGGGCCCACACAAGAAATTAGGGATCTATATGAGGTATAACTCTCTATTGATCATAAAATACCTCAAGCCCCTCACAGGAGACCTATTTACAGCCCGGTATGCTGACTACATATTTGTTGAGGAGCATTTCTCGGTATTAAGGGGATTTCAAGTACCAGAAAGAATGTCAGAAAATCAAATACCATAGATATTTCCTCTTTAGATTCACGTATTTAAGAATCTGAACTCCAAGTTCAGAGAATCATAAATTTACAATATATTATAAATAATCTGTCAGATGTATTTACTAACAATAAAGGTGCCACCAAATCTACATTCCTGGTAGGAATGTGCCGGAAATAGTGGCGGTACCAAACAAAATCACTCAACTTCTAAATCAAAATAAGAGGGAGAAAAGTACGGTCACAAAAGATAAAACTTCTTTCAAGCTACCGCGAAAACAGATGAATCCCTCATCTAAAATAGTAAATGCAAATCAACGTCAAGTTGAATAACACCCAATGCCTATGGATACTATACATCTAGTGGATGATCAACATCCACATCCCAGCTCAACCGTACACACAAATATTGATACTGGGATATCAGAATGCCCCGACTCTATCGTAATGGAAAATCACGATGGGTCAGAGAGGGTAGATGAAATTTTTATAAATTATATTGATTCTGAAAAATTATTTGACCAAAAGACTATAATTGTCGACACTTACTTCTCCTCAAAGATTGCAAACGACATTCACAATGATCCATATCCCAAGAACATGGTAGAGTGCCGCAAGCGTTCGGATTGGGCACAATGGAATGATGTCGAGACAGAATTGCGCCCACCTTCCAAAAGAGAGGTATTCATATCAGTAATACCTACTCCTCATAACATCATCTATGTGGGATACAAGTGGGTTTTCGTCTGCAAACAGAATGAAAACAACAAGGTGGTGAGATATAAAGCAAGGCTTGTAGCATAAGGGTTCACGCAGAGACCCGTCATTGATTTCAGTGAAACATATTCTCCAGTAATGAATAGAATCATGTTCTGATATCTAATTTTATTGGCAGTTTAAAATCATCTATTTATACAGTTGATGGATGTAGTGATCGTATACCTATATGGATCACTTGAAAGTCCCCGAAGGACTAGACATTCCGAATCCAAATGCAAATCGCAACACGTATTGTCTAAAGCTTAAAAAGCCACTATATGGCTTAAAGCAGTCAGGAAGAATATAATACAACTGATTGAAAAAATTCCTTCTAAAAAGGGTACTCCAACAATGATGATTATCCATATCTTTTCATAAAGAAGTCAATAATGGTATTTTGCATTATCTCTGTATATATCGATGATCTACATATCATTGGAAATACAACAGATATAGGTGAAGCACACAATCATCTAAAGACATAATTTGAAATGAAGGATTTAGGTAAAACCAAATTTTACTTGGTATACAACTTGAGCATCTTCCTTTAAGTGTTCTAGTACACCAAACCGTATATAACTATAAAATATTAGAGAAATTCAATATAGACGAATCATATCCATCTAAGACTCTCATGATTGTTTGATCTCTTGATATGGAGAAAGATCCATTTAGACTATGGGAGAAAGGAGAAAAGATGCTAGGACCCGATGTTCCTTATCTCAGTGTCATTGGAGCGTTTATGTATGTTGCAAATTATATCAGGCCTAATATCATATTTGCAGTAAACTTACTAGCTAGACATAACATTGCTCCAACTAAATGTCATTATGCGAGAATCAAAAATATCTTTTGATATCTCCAAGGAACCATAGATCGTGATCTTTTTTTTCAAAGAAAACTAGATATTAATATGATTGGATACACTAATGCTGACTACTTATCAGATCCTCATAATGTCATATCACATACAGATTTCGTATTCTTACACGGTGGAACAAACATTTCATGAAAGTCTTCAAAACAGACTCTAGTGGCTACATCCAGAAATCATTCTGAAATAATCGCATTATATAAAGCATCACGTGAATACGTATAGTTTTGCAGAATGATAAAACACATACAACAATCATATGGTATTAGTTCTATTGAATCACCAACCATTATCTATGAAGATAACTCTGCATGCATTACTCAAATATAAACATGTTACATAAAGAGCAATATAAACCGAATATATTACTCCTAAATTGTTTTATCCTCATAAATTGTAAAATAATGTGGAGATAGAAATCTCACAAACTAAATCATGTGATAATCTCATTGATTTATTCACTAAGTCCTTACCAACTTCCATATTCCAAAAATATATTCACAAAATTGGTATGCAATGACTACGAGATTTGCAAGGTTCATGAAGAGTTGATCTATGAATAATAACCCGTTCATATTATATTGCACTTTTTTCCTTTATAAGTTTTTCCTATACAATTTCTCATATAAGGTTTTTAACAAGACAATATCTAACTTATTCCTCCTATTTTCCCAAGTGATTTTCTGGAGATTTTAATATGATTCATATATCATAATTATTATTCTCTAAGTTCATCAATGAATTTTTCCTATGTAGGTTTCTCATATAAGTTTACAATGAGGCAATAAACAATATATGACATATTATTTTCTTCTTATTTTTTCTTATTGGGTTTTAAAGGAGTTTTTAATAGCATATCAACATATTATTTTCTTCTCATATTTTTCTATAGGATTTTAGAGAAGTTTCAACAAAAAGTTTACATTAGAAATAATTGATCAATGAGAAGTATTGTAAATAGATAATAGTGCTCAATTATTATGTAATTATTAGTTACTAATGAAGAGACAACCATTAGGAGCAACCGACATCCCCAACTGGTGCCTTGCCATCCCCATCCCCTTATAAATATGCAAATTGCTGTTCGTCACGTAATACTATTTGTTGTTTCTTCTGTATCTCTTAATCTCTCTCTAATTCTACTATTATACTTGTTTTCTTTTAGATATCGTTTTTATCTTCAGCACATAGAATAAAGTTACAATAAATTCTTTCATATATGACATATTTACTCCTCTCGATTTCTTCTACATTCAATTAATGATATATAAGTTATCAATCCACCACATTTATTGAATTGAAACTCCACTTTCTAATAGACTTTAATATAGATACTCTAGTAAAACACCACTTAAAAATTTAAAACGACATCTATTTAAAAAAAAATAAATTTTAAAATGATATCTATTTAATAGCGGATGTAGTATATTAAATGGCTTCAGAACGAAGTATGTGCAAGTGGAAACACGAGCGCTTCGTGGGCTACCACAGCAACCATTCTATCCGGGGCGTGCAGGGGAAGATTTTCCATTTTACATCTCAGTTTCAATTTCCCAAAGCATCGACATTCAACAATTCTCAATCTCATCGAGACCGTCATACACAATATTTTTTTAAGCACACTTCATAATCTTCATACGTCTAAAATCGCACGTTTAATTTCAAGCGATCATGTGAACACTGATAAGTTCAAGGTTCACCGGTGACTTCAGTGTTAAACTGTGACGTGGCGAGACAGTAGTGGCACCGCTGGAGCCACGGGCGGGAGCCATGAGCGATTGGGGGGGGGGGGGTTGACAGGAGAGCTTGAAAATAAATTAGTTAGTGATGGAGGGGTGATGGCGTCGGGTCCGACGACAAGAGAGCTGCCGGAGATAGCCGGTTGCACGGCAAGCGGTGTGAGAGGATGAAATGGTCGGAAGGAGAAAGAAAAAAGATAACCGTGGGATTTTTATCATATGGCTGAGATTGATCACCTAAAGAAAAAGAAAAAAAAAAGCATCTCATAAATTCACTCTTTTTTGAGGGAATCGTTTATACACGATACAAAGCTCACAGTTCCTCGACACATGCAAACAGGGGAGACGAAGAAACACCAAGCCGAGGTTCTGAGCTTGCTTGCTGCCGGGTGCACGCGGTTCCCGCCATGCCTACACTGACTGGCCGTCCAAAAACATCACCGTCTCGTGCGCAGCATATTTGTACGCTCAGTTATCTGGCATGCTGAATATGTCCGTCTGTTGAAGAGAGCCAGCATCACCAAACCGCGTCCAGTGATTTCAGAAAATAAAATGCCTATGGATTATGTGTCGTCACAGCACACAACGTATTCGTTCAGTAGACTCTTGTATTGCGCCTGTGCCTGCTCGATTTCGAGCCGTAGTTTGTGTTCCTGTTCGGTACAAGCAGGTAAGTTCGTCAGACTCGCCAGCAGTGTGATCTAGTTAGAAGCATTCTTATCTGCTAATGACCGTGACAACCACAGGATCGGAGAAATTACCTTGAACAACAGCTCCCTCTCTGCCATCTCAAATTGCTTGCACCTGTAATAAACAACAAAGCAAAACGAAGTTGTTAAATGTTAAGCCCAAGATTACTATCTGACCAAACGAAAAGCAAGATTACTGTCGGCCTTACTCATCACGGAGCATCCTGTTCTCCAGCTTCAGGAAGGAAAATTCCTTCAGCTCTCGTTCACCCATATATTGGCATATCTGTGTCATTCAGAGACGTTAGGTTTCAATACATTAGACAGATCGCATCAGATAATCTGGTTGTATGAACATCATTGCGTAGCGTAGTGACCCAAGTTCACAGGATGCACCAACACAGTAGAATAGATGAACCGCAAGATTCTTCGTGCTAACCTGATCACTGGACTCCACGGAGCTGCTACCAGCGAATTCATGTGTGACCTGCCTTTTAAACGAAGCTGTCAGAACAGCATCATCGTTTTTCCTTTTCCTTGTCTCTACCAAATCAGTGCCAAGCGCCATGGAAGGTGAGCTCATCTGGTTGACTTGCATGATCTGCATGCCTGACGAGGAGGGCCCCGCGGGTGCTCCTGGTGCAATCGGGCCTGTTCCCGCAGGTGTTGAGCAGAAAGTAAGGGGCGCAAAGGCGATTGGAACTGCATTCGCGCAGGTGCTGCTCGAGGGCGCCACGGAAATCGAAGGAGCAGGTGCGTTCCCCTCCAGTGGTTCAGCAACGGTGTTGGCTGGCGGAAGCACTACGGGAGGAGCAGGAGAGATTTGAGCTGCACGTGCGCGAGGTGTTTTCACGTATCCAGCCTTGTGACAGTGAGTATCCCTGAGGAAGAATCGAAACATTGCATGCTGATCATTGAGCCGAAGAAGACTTTGGTGCTAGCAGATTTGTATGAAACTGACATGAGGCATGGAAATAGCGGTCTGAACTTACCAGTACTCGTTAGTCATGTCTTTCAAGCGGTTTATCAACCTCTGATACAGCTGCGATTTCTCAAAGTCCTGCTTGTCATGGGTGGGCTTGATGAAGTCTGCCTCCAGCACTCCGGCGACGCCTCTCCCTTTGCTGCTTGCAGAACTCAAAACTCGATGAAACGGCTGCAGGACATAGATGTTTTTTAGGGAAAAAAAAAGTTAGACAAGGATAAGCAGACTCTGATTGTGTGAATCTTATTTTCATGTTTATGCCCATAGAACATCCTCAAACAAAGTGAATGATCAGAAGCTCACCATTATAAGGCGGTTCTTATGGTAGATATTAAATCCATGTACGCTAATAATTGGAGTGCCATCTAAAAATCCAATACTCGTAAAAACCTCAGCCTGAATCAAGGAAAGAGAGTGCAAAAAGTTGAAATCAGAACAAGAGAATAAAAACTCTGTGTTCATATGGTAACAGTTTCGGCCCGTAAACCTAAGTTTTTGAGTCCGGTTTCCCTTATAAACTAGGTAAATTCTTTTCTTCTACAATAATTTCAGCAATGCTCTTGCCGTCCTTTCG
This sequence comes from Phragmites australis, assembly GCF_958298935.1. NCBI lineage: Eukaryota > Viridiplantae > Streptophyta > Magnoliopsida > Poales > Poaceae > Phragmites > Phragmites australis. Next base: position 46,026,358 of record NC_084921.1, on the reverse strand, counting down.
AAAAATATGGTAACAGTATGTGGTGGAGCTGACAAACGGATGTTTTTTTGAAGACAAACCTCCTTTCTTCCGCAGACTTGAGGTTTATAACTGATGCATTCAGGATATATTAGGTCAGCAGCAATGCAATGACGCTTAACTTCTTGCCCACGAAGTATGATCTTGAAGTACTCTGGTAGCTGTAGATACAAGACCGAAGTGTAGACCTGCAAAATGCTAAATCAGCAAACAACTCACGAGTATTGTGCAGGAGTGGTAAAATGTATGACACTCACCCTAAGAGAATAGCGCAGTCGATTTGCCAAATGATTCTCATTGGTCCTTCTTACAGAGTTATTAGTTTCTGCTGGATTTGGCGCACCACTAATCATAATATCCTGACATAAACAAATAGCAAGAACTACGATGAGCAGTTAAGCAGGGAATATAAAAAACCTGTAAGAAAGCACTCTGACAATGTGCAAGATAGACAAATATAAAGCAAATGAATTCATCTTTAGGAAAAGAATATATAAGACACGGCAAAAAATAAAAGGGCGAGTTAATGATAACAGTTGTCCGAGAGAAGACAATTATAAATTCAGACTTAAGAATGTCACTTTAACAAGACAAACAATAATTACGCCAAATCATTCAAGTCATGGTATTTCTTTCATATTGTAGTAACATCTGATGCTTACCTCTGGGTTTGTGTCAAAGTCGAGCTCCAAATCACCATCGTCGTTGGACCACAAATTGAACACTATAATCTTGGTACCATGTGGACCAATGTCACTGAACTGTTCATCATCCATAGATTGAAACAACCATTAGCATTTTGAATAAGCTTCATATTATTAGTAACTACTAAATGAGATTGTACTAGCCACACCCAATTGTGCCATTTATTATTTTAAATGCATTTCCATAAGTAGGTTATGTGACGTATTTAAATAGCAAGCAGATAGTCCTATTTCTAAAGGTCTAAGTTTGTCAGTTACATAGTGTTCTTTTTTTAGGTAGTAAAATAAAGATTGAAATGGAGGGCACGTCTAACATACATTCTGCATCAGCTCTTCTTCAGTTGCAAAAGGGGACCATTTAAAAAACACTGATAGATTTGAGGCGAACTGATCTGAACCATGCCGCTCAATTCGTTTAGTTTGTCCTGTGAATAGATTGCACTTGTAATCCACCTAAGGAGAGAAAAAAATACCATCAGAAATAATGAAAGTGGTTGATACGCTCTATGTCTAGTACCAAAGATAAAAATAGTTGTGTCAGGCCGGCGCCAAACATCTTGCAGTCACCATAGCTTGGCTTAACGCTCAAGGATCCGTCGTGTGACTCTCCCGGCAATGTTCGCTGTGTAAGCAATGTGGTTGAGGTTCCTAGTCCACTTGGCTGAATTTCTATCTGCTAACTAGGCTAACTAATTTCCCTATCGGCCAGCCCGTTTCTTGCAATGGCTGTTGTAATCTTTCCAATGTATTTGTATTTCCTCTTCTTAATGCAATGATACCTATCTCTCCTGCGTATTCGAGAAAAAAAGATAAAAATAGTTTAGGCAGCGTACCACAGGAACTACAACATCCTTCTGGCCAGTTTCTGCCAAGAAAGTGTAGGAGAGGAGACCAATGGATTGTGTAAGCTCGCTGAAACAAACAAGTAATTTGGTATTATTTCAACTGAGAAAGAAAACTAGTTGGCACAAGGAAAGAAATAGAAATGAGCTTTTACCCACTCTTAGTGCAACGACTGAAAACAATAACATCTGCCCCAAGCCGCATTGTGCTAGTCTTGAATCCGTTTCCATCTGATCAGAGTGGCAAATGCCGATGTGTAGACAGTGTGTTGGGGAGATGACTATCAGGTTATAAAACTGAGTTAGTAGCACATACATTGTCCAATTGAACATCCCGATTGTTTATCGGAAAATCCAAAGCTCATGCAACGCCTCAAGGAGTCAGGATCCATGCCTCCGCCATCATCTGTATGATACCCAGAAAATATGCACCACGTTAGTTTCAGATTACAGAATTGCCATACCTTAATTTTCAAATCCAATTTCATAACAGTGCAAGCATTGACCAGACTCAACAGTTCATACAAACTCAATCTGAAAAACATCAGGAGATTTTACAAATGTGTGTTTTAGTTCTTCACGATCTGGATCAAATGTCACTTGAAAATGTTGTCAGATTAAGTAAACGAAACAATATTGATATGAGTGACAGTAATCAGAACCTTGAACTAGTAAAGCTGGTGGCCCGTTTCGGTTGTTGATGACTTTGTCCACTATTATTCTAGTAGTTCCACCAGTTTGTATCTGTTTCATCAATGTAAGTCAATCAGATATTGAACCCTGAATGATCAAGACATGCAATTTAACAGTGGAGCTGTTGAATTACCTCATCGACCGCATTGTCCAATAACTCTGCCACGGCTGTATCAAGGTAAATTAAGTGTAAACACGCAATGCAACAGTAAGATTATATTCTGAAATAAGTCTGAAAGCACGCGATCGCTTACCTCCAAACGGCCATTTATGAGAAGTCGCGTTGGAGTGGAGAAATTTGGGGTGGACGCACATGCGATTCTGCACGCCTGCAGCGGAACAAAATGGGCAACAGCGAGGGTTAGAGGATTGCAACCAAGTGCCATCAGAAATGACACGAGGGACTTCCCTATCGTGGCGTACCTTGAGGCTGTCGCGCGGAGCTCCGGGCCGCCGCTTCGTACTCGCCGGCGCTCCAGAATTTCCTGCTGATCCTCGGGGAAGAGAAAGGATGACTAACCGAAGTTCCCTCATGTGCCCCGTCGGCGCTGCTCCGGTCGCCGCAACCTCCCGACAGCTCGGACGCGGCTCGGTTCAGGACGCACGCCGCTTGCGGTTGCACCCAAGCGGCCCCTCGCGCGCCGCCGCGCTCCAATGGCGCCGCCGCTTGGCAAGTGTTGGGCCCGTGGATGCCTCGCTGGATGGCGGCGGCTGTGATCGGGGAGAAGAAGGGCTTCGTGTCCCTCTGCGTATCCATGGGCTTCCTCGCCACGTCCGTACGGCGGTTGCTGTTAACGTGATCAGGCGGAGGGAGCGGTTAGTGGGGATGTGGTGCAGTTGCAGCATCAGGCAAGCCGATGGCGAAATCGAGAATACCAAGAGAGGGAGATTAATGACGACGTTTAGAAATCAACAATGGCGGTATTTTGTTCAAAATTTTCAACCAGAGATTTGACTTTTAATCTCTTTGAAAAAAAAAGGATTCAAAACTTTAAGTATGAGATTCTCCTACTCTTTCACCTAGTGGATACCACCCTTCCACCGGTCGCTGATGACGAGGACAACAGGATGTAATCCTTCCCCTAGAGATACCACCCTTCCACCGCCTGCCGATGATGAGGATGATATAGCCAAGATGACATGGCATACCATTTTATCCGGAAACCTTTCCAACAACAATGATGATGAGGATGCTATAACCAAGACAACAGGGTGTGCCTTTTCACCTAGGGGCCATCATCCTTTCACTGGTCATCGATGATGAGTATGCTATAACCAAGATGATAGGGTGATTTGGGATATTATCCCTCCATAGATTGTCGATGATGAGAACGCTATAACTAATACGATGGGAGCGGTTTTAGTAGCCAAGATGTGGCGACGCTTGGGTTCACAACCCTATAGCTAAGACAAATGGAGCGGTTTTAACTAGTCGAGATGTGGTGAAGCCTGGTTTCACAACCTGCCAGCGACACATGTGGTTATATTCAAGTAATAGGGTTAAGGATGGGAGATGTGAGGGGTAAATTTGGGAGTTTTGATAAAAAAAGGGGAAAGTGACAGAAGATGAGGGTAAATTTGATTTCTCTTGATGTAGATAAAAACATGATTAACAAAGGTTTATTTCTAATCTAAAAAAAGTTTGCTCCTACACCACACACCAAAAAGCTTTTTTTTTGGAAGAAAGCAAAAAATAACTATACTGCTCTCTTCATCTAAAATCCCCACGTGCAAATCTTGAGGAACCAAGAGCACATAAGAACGATTCAGAAGGAAAGAGATCCGGGGATACTTAGAGAAACGGAAAGGTTCTACTTCTATCTATCTATAGATTAATTAGCCGATAGAAAATAGAGGGATAATAGAGATTAGAACGGCAATGCACTTCAATTGAGAACAGAAAATTAACTTACCTATGCCTCTGGATTTGCGATCCGATCTTCTTTTGTCCCGTTGCCTTCCACCTGCAGGTTTCACTTTTGATATGGATCCGATCAAGCACCTCCAAGACTTCTAGGGTTGTTGGCTATGATTAGATCAGAAAACCTAAACTGCAAGGGTTGCTGCCTATGATGAGATAAAAAAAAAACTCCTCCAATGTCAGCTGCTTTTGACACCTGATCAAACCCTAGCACGTGCATACTTTTTTGGGGGGGGGGGGGGGTATTTATAGGCCATGACTTGTTGGTCCAAGTAGAGTCCTGTTCATAGTAGAACTAGAATTAGTATTATGAGGCCTGAAGAAGGAAATTATCTTAGAGAATCTGATGGGCTAAGTAGAGCCCAAATCAGACACATCATGACTTGTACAAGTAGTTTCCTTGTAGGACATGGCCTTCTGTTTGATCTGATGTCAACTACCATCTCTCTCTCTCTCTCTCTGGTTTGTGAACCAAGCTGATAAACTAGCAGATCATCACAAACTCCAATTCAATCACATCGATTCGGAGAACGAAATTTGGTCAAGATCATGTTGAATAGACGGTAGATTCGGCCTCCAGATCGGAGATGTCAACCGGCCTTTAGCTCACATGAGGCCCAACCTGCTCGACCCAATGCCAATGCTAGGCCGAGTCACCGGCCACCGCCACGGTCCAGCCGATCCCGCCCCGATTCCAATCCGAAGCCGCCGCGGCGGCTCCGGAGCCGCGCCGCAGGCCGCACCCCTACTCCCTCCCCCATGTCCCTTACGCACCACCTCGCCGCCGGCGACCTCCTCAACGCCCTCCGCGGGGCCGCCTGCCCGTCATCGGCGCTCCATATCTACTCCCTCCTCCGCCTCCGGCTCCGCCCCTCGGACCCCTCCTCCTTCTCCTGGCGCGCTGCCGTGCTCGCGCTGAAGCCCCTCTCGGCCGCCGCCTCCCTCCCGCTCCTCTCCCACTTCCACGGCCACCTCCTCAGGTCGAACCTCCTCGCCTACCCCCACGTCGCCTCCTCACTGCTCCGCTCTTACTCGCTCCTCTCGCCGCCCGCCGCACACCAACTGTTCGATCAAATACCCGCTGCCACCTGCAACCTCTACGTCCTCAATGTCATGCTCGCGTCCCTGTGCCGCGCCTCCAACATCGATTCTGCGCGCGCATTCTTCGACGGCATCCCCGACAAGGACGTCGTGTCTTGGTCGACCATGCTCGCTTGCTATTTCTCGCATGGTCGCCTGGCTGACGGGCTTGCCTTCTTCCGTACAGTGACGTTCACCACCGAAGTTGCTGCAGATTACGTAATGCTCGTCATCCTCCTCACGGCCTGCGCATCAGCTGGCTTGCTGCCGCCGTTCTGCAGGGCCGTTCACGGGTATGTTGTACGTCGTGGCGTCCCTGCCAGTATGCACCTCGGGACGGCGCTCATTGATTGCTATGCCAAGGCTGGCCGCCTTGACTACGCTTCCCGTGTGTTTGCTTGGGTACCTTCGAGGAATGTGATGCACTGGACAGCTATGATCTGTGGTATGGCTGCGCACCTGCGCAACGATGAGGCTGTTCAGCTGTTTGTGGAAATGTGTCAAAGAAGAGTACAACCAAATGAGATGACATTCACAGCCGTGCTCAGCGCATGTGGGCAAGCTGGGCTGGTGGAGAAAGGGAGGGAGTTCTTTGAACTTATGGTTGACAGATATTGCCTTGAGCCAAATATACATCACTATGGGTGCATGGTTGATCTCTATGCAAAGGCAGGGATGTTGGAGGATGCTTATGAAGTAATCAAAACCATGAGAGTGGAGCCAAATGTCATCATCTGGACATCTTTGTTAGCGGCATGCAAGAAATTCAAGAATTTTGACATTGCTGTGGAGGGATTGGAGAAAGCATTGGCAATGGAGATATCTGATGAAAACACTGGATTATATATGTTGATATCTGATCTTTATGCTATGGGTGGACGGTGGGATGATGTGATGAAGGTTAGGAATTTGATGGAGGAGCGTAATGTGAGGAAGAACAGAGGTATGAGCTCTATTAAAGTGGATGAACCCCAGGAATTATCATCTGCTACAGTCAGTTGATTCTTGACTTTGTTTTAATACCTCCAAACTTTTTGGTGGACTGGTGAACACTAGACTCTTTAATTTATCTGATTGTGGAGGTATTCAGGGGATAGGTCTGCTTGTTGCTTGATGTGATCCAAAATAGAAAAAACAGCAAGATGAATTCCACCCAAATCTTTTTGAATTGTATTGACATAATGTACTGGGTATGGTCCAGTGGGATGATATACGGAGATATTGGAAAAAGGATCTAGGTTATACAGATGATTCATGTGCATACGAATGCGGGGTCAAGAATTTCCCTAAGCAAGCGAAACTCATGTTGAATACTTGGCTTTTGGATGACTTAGAATGCACTTCTGTGGGCGTAGTTCTGCGATTCCTGGTTTTCCTCTTCTTACAAGACTGCAAATGATAGATACGGATGGCTGCTTATGATTTTCATGAACGTTTACTGTTATGGCCTTTCAGAGAGTGGGCCTCATGTGGCCTAGAAGGCGCCTGGTGCTCCTTTCAAGTTTGTAGCAGTCCTAAGCATATCTAAATTTGGACACTGAATAACCAATGCTACTAGATGCGTCCACGAACCCCGATTAAAAAAGAGAGAGAGAGATAGTCCATGAACGCACATGTCACATCACATAGGAGAAACTTAATTTGACACCAATATTTGAAAATTTGAAAACCCTCAGGTCGTTCAAAGTTTAAACCATATACTCCTAAATATCGGAGGTTAATGCAATAGTAAGCTTTTCAAACCCGAAGCAGATGTTTGGATGCATTATCTCTTTTTGCTTAAAAATCTGCAATGTTGATAATTTGGGATGTGATAGGATCGTGATAGCATCTGTTATACAAGGTGAAGATTGCAGAAAGAACAGGCTACAGTAGGGATGTGATGGGGTAATGGGAACACGGTGGAGCAGCTTTCATTTGGATCTTGTTCACATTATATATTATCGCCAATTTAACTTATGGGTCGTTAACTATGTTCGGCGAAATCACAGTAACTCGACGTACACGATGGCGTGACGCCGTGGTTTTCTTCGACCGCTTCGACGTTAGCTGGTGCATCAGTTGATATAAACCGACGAAAACCTTTACTCTAAGGGTCTGTGGGGTCTGTTTGTTAAAGGTTTTCTTAATTTAAATTTTTTAGAGTAATTGATTTTTTGAGAAAAATAATTACATGGTTGAAAATGATTTTCTAATGATTCTTTAGAGTAAATCCTATAGAAAAAAATGATTATGTGTGGGAAGTAAAACAGAAAAAGCTATTTTTTCAGTTCGCAATATCTAGTTTATTTTAAAAATCACCCATACAAATTTTACTTGGATAGCTAAAAATTAAAAGTTATTATTTAATAGAGTTTTTCTGATTCTACTTAAAATGCTGCTATGAGAGCTCAGCGAAACAAATATTAAATCATGTTTTAATTTTGACGATAAAAAGTTTTCAGTGTCACGCTTGAAATATACCCAGAGAGTCAAGCGCAAACAAGTCGCGAAGTGTTGGGGAAACATTTGTGTTGTGAAATCCGTATCATCTTCTTGTTCCTCAGAGAAGCATATTCCTCAGAGAAGGCGTGCCGAGCCGGTGCAGCCGCCAGCCAACGAAAACGGCGTCTTCAATCTAGCTCCATCTGAAAACTACCGAAGCAGGCAAGCTGACGACAAATTAATGCAACCCCCAGCGCGTCGCGCCGAACATTGGCACGCACCGGCCGTGCACGTGTTCCATCCGCCTGGCGCCTGCGCGTTCGGTTGAGATATCTAAGACCATTCCAACCGTATTCTCTTCATTTTATTTTTTCCAATTTTCCTTTTTATTTCTATTTTCTTTATATTTATTTTATCTTTAACAGTTTTTCTGAAAAGATTTGTAAAGAAAAATAGGAGAGAATGCTAAAGTAAAGAGAATGAAAGTGAGAATATTTTTATGGCAGAAACCGTGAAATGAAACTGTTGAAGTGCTAAAGTGAATGAAAATCTATTCGTGAAGATAATAGAAACCGCGAATGTATTCGGTTGGAGATGGCGTACCGCGAAGCCGCACACGGTTGCAGCCATGGGTTTTAATTTCATTTTACAATATTTTTTTCATTGGTGAAAAAATTGGAATTCACAAAATTTTAGCATTTTTCGTCATCTGCCTTTTGAGTCTTACATGTCAAAAAAAAATTAAAATTAAATATTTTGTTTCCTCCAAAATTACCGAAATTCGTAAAAAAATTCAAACTTTTGACGAAATTTTAATGGCTCCTACAGCTAAGACACGCCGTATAAATGCCCCCTCATCGCCCCTCCAACATAGTAAGTAGTAATGTACTTACGACTCGGCCGCCATCAACTACACACATGGAGTAGATGATACTACGACGTACTGCGCATTAAACGCACGTCGTTAATTAGTTGTGCACAGCTGCCTCTTTTTTTCTCGGTCGCCATTTAAGTCACTCTCTCTGTATGATTATCATGTGGCAACGTACGGGGTGCAAGAGGCAGCTGGCTGGGGGTAATCGGGTTCATTAGCCTTGTGATTGTGACGGACAGGGAGAGGAATCGGCAGCTCCGCCCGTTCCCACCGCGCTCGCTCGGCGCGACGTGCAGCTCCGCGCTCCCGTTTCCCTTTCGCGGACGCAGCTAGATACTCTCTCAGTGCCTCTCCGCCGCCCGCTGCGAGTGCGTCCATCGCGGCGTCCTGCTAATTACCGCCCACACGGGGCGTGGGGAGACGTGCCGTTGGCGTTGGCTCGGCCGTAGCGTGCCCGGCTCCTTCCTCCGCTGCCTATAAGCCTAGCTCCACGCACATTTTGTGCGCGGCCGCACGTAGCCACACGCGCCCTCGCGTGCAGTTCGGCTGGTGTACGTGGGCGCGCGCGCGGAGGGCCAGTTGCGATGGGTTTCCTCGACTCCCGCGTCGCGGTGCTTGTGCTCGTGCTCGTGCTCCTCGGCCTGTGCACCGCCGTCGCGTGCTCGACGCCTCTACCGCCGGCGGAGATGTTGCACGAGAGCTACGCGGGGAAGTCGGAGTTCAGGACGGTGAACCGAAAGAAGCTGGGCTCGTGCCTGAACCCGAGCCCGTACCTGGCGATCAATGTCAGCACCGGCGGGTCGCCGCTCCCCGACGAGGCGTTCCTCAAGGTGACCGTCGCCGGCGTCCTCAAGCCCGACGACTCCGACTGGGTCGCCATGGTCACGCCTTCCAACTCCAGGTAAATCAACAAACAAGAGGCTAGCTAGCACTGATTTGATTGAGTATTTGAATTTCCCAGTAGTGTTTCGATCTTTTTCGTGGATCGCTCCGTGAATTGCAGTGTTGCCGGATGCCCTCTGAGTGGAGTGAACTACGTCGAGACTGGCGATCTGGCGAATCTCCCGCTTCTGTGCCACTACCCTGTCAAGGTGAGTTTTGCATGATGTGCTGTTTTTCGGCTTTTCCTTTCGTACTCGCTAGTTGTTAGTTATAGTAATATCTGTATACTAATCCCGGAAGGAATCGGAGGCCTCCCAGCCCTCGCGCGCCTTTCCATAAATCCGCGGTCGACACATGTCCCGCAGCCCGTTCACAGCCGTTTGATCCCTGTCTAAGGCACATCCGTCCGTCCGCATGCCCCCTCAGCCATGTCGTTCGTCAGGCGTGGAATTGGTGGCCCCGCAGCAATCCTCGCGGTCACCCACAGGCCCACGACCGCATAGGGTTCGGCATCGCCCTCATCTTCCCGCGTCTCCCCTCTCAAGCGTCGCCTCTAGATGCCAGGGAGAAGGCTTCTCCGGCCGGCTCCTCCGTGTCCGCTTTTACCCGTCATCGCTTGCCTGGAATGACGCCGGTCCATCGGGTTCCGCAGCGGCGAGAGGACGCTACGACAGCGCTGGTACCCCACGGCGGCGAACTCCTCGAGCTCGCGAAATCCGTCATCGCTGACGCTGGTGCCCCCCAAGGCGCCAAACCCCTCGACCTCGCGAGATCCGACTGCCTTCGGTTGCAACACATTCATGACCGCCGTGAAGCTAGCCTCGCCAGCGCGCCAGGCTAGTTATTAGCTAATAACGGTACTAGTTGCCAGTTGCAATATAAACCTCTTTCTGCCATGTTCAAGTTTTCCTTAATTAAGAGGTTTCCTAGTTTACGATAACGACATAGCCTCAACCCAGTGCAACATGTCTATGCATTTGTCTCCTTGATTGGGCATCCCTGCAAGGCTGCAAGAAGGAAGAAGCAACATACGCGCTCTACGGTGTCTAGATGACGTGTGTCTGCATGATTCATTCATGCGGGCAAAGTGTTATCCTTCGTCGTGCTAGTGTCGTATAGAGATTTTTTTTTGAAATAATATTATTTTATTGAAAATTGCAAAACTATTATTTAAAATGAAAATTTTATAGAAATAGATGTAAGTGGAACACAATGCTGACTAGTCACTTATCTGTAATTGGAGTTCCGACCTCCCATTTCGTACACACGTGGAGACGTGTCGGCATACCATTTGCTAACATGTCATGCGTCTGCGAATGATATTAAAAAATTATAATTTTTTCATATAATTTCAGATAAAGATAATATTTATATAAAAATTATATCTATCGATGATATCTATAAATTTATGATTGAACATTTTTCTATCTAAATCTGTTTAAAGGCCAAAAAATATGGTAAGACGTGAACTTGCACATGATCTTTAGGGCCGTCCACAAATAATGGGCCTCGTACAGATGGGCCAAATTACGTCCAGTTCTGGATACAGAACTCAGCTTCACCTGCTTGACACGACGCCTGCATGGGAGTGCAGGCCCAGTACCTGACGAGCGACCCCGGCTACATGGGCTGCAAAAACGAGGGGTGCGGGAAGCGCGACGCGTCCGGCGCCTGCCAGGCCCGGACCTGCGCCGCCACCCTCACCTTCCACGTCGTCAACTTCCGTACCGACGTCGAGTTCGTCCTCTTCTCCGGCGGCTTCAAGACGCCGTGCGTCCTCAGGCGGTCCGGCGCGCTCCGGTTCGCCAACCCAGCCAAGCCGCTCTACGGCCACCTCTCCAGCACCGACTCCAAGGCCACCTCGGTGAGCACAGCCTCAGCATCCCACGGTGTTCTCTGCAAATGCAGCTGCAAAGTACTCGTATCTGACCGGTGGGCGCATGGCTGTCGCAGATGAGGCTTACATGGGTGAGCGGAGACGGGAAGCCGCAGCAGGTGCAGTACGGAGAGGGCAAGTCTGCTACTTCTCAAGTCGGCACGTTCACGCAGAAGGATATGTGCGGTGAGTGATCGAATGTTATATCCCAGGAAGAGGACATTCTAAAATGAAATGTGACCATGTTTGATTATGCGTTTCCTCGGATGAAATTGTCTGCGTGCAGGTATCGCCGTGTTGCCGAGCCCTGCCAAGGATTTCGGGTGGCATGACCCGGGCTACATCCACTCGGCCGTCATGACTGGGCTTCAGTCCTCTCAGTCCTACACTTACAGTTACGGAAGGTAGAGCCTGAGTTCTCTTGCGTCTAAGATCCTTGACAACATTTTATCCGCAATTAGTTTAGTGCCTTTCTTGTTTGTGCAGTGATTCTGTGGGCTGGAGTGACACGATTAAATTCAGAACCCCACCAGCTGCGGGTTCAGATGAGCTATCCTTTGTGATCTATGGTGATATGGGGAAGGCTCCACTGGACCCATCAGTGGAACACTACATTCAGGTAGACAGTAAAAATGTGGCCTTGATGCAGGATTGCCCATGTAAATTGTACCTTTTCATACGATATGCTCTGCTTGTATTAAGTCTGAAAAGTATGCACTAGTTGTAAATCATAATGTTTACGACAAGCGTCTGCAGCCTGGGTCGATTTCTGTGGCCACGGCAGTAGCTCAAGAGATTTCAACCGGAAAGGTCGACTCGATCTTCCATATAGGAGACATCAGTTATGCCACGGGCTTTCTGGTCGAATGGGACTTCTTCCTTCACCTCATCACGCCACTCGCTTCTCAAGTCTCGTACATGACCGCTATTGGAAATCATGAAAGGTGACTGATGCTTTCAGAATCTTACACCTTCGCCGTAATTTGAACAGCAGTGAATTTGCATTGCGAAGTTGTGCACCATTATTAACAGGAACTGATTATGTTGTCCTCAGGGATTATGCAGACTCTGGATCAGTGTATGTGACCCCGGATTCAGGTGGCGAATGTGGAGTCGCCTACGAGTCCTACTTCCCCATGCCTGCTGTCAGTAAGGACAAGCCGTGGTATTCGATTGAGCAAGGGAGCGTTCACTTCATTGTGATGTCGACCGAGCATGAGTGGTCAGAGAAGTCACAACAGGTATATAATTAAATTGGACCTTTTCCGTTTCTGATCCAGATTTGGAAATTAATATATTGTTTTTTCTGAAAACTTTTGTTGTTTGAGTAGTACAATTGGATGGATGAAGATTTGTCATCGGTCAACCGAACAAGAACACCATGGGTAATCTTTATTGGGTGAGTTAACTACTCGTATTTCTTCTGACAATAGCTTGGCTAAAGACAGATCAGGCATAACAACAGTTGCAACATGAGACAGGACCTTATTTCTTGGTGTATTTTGATACTCTGGATTCTGGAATGTGTGCTGTCAGACACAAGAAACAACATTTGCCATTTCACTGCCCATTGCAGGCATAGGCCCATGTATTCCAGCAATGGGGGTATACTGCCCAGCGTGGATTCAAACTTTGTTGCCTCCGTTGAGCCACTCCTGCTCGACAACCAGGTAAGAAATCACAGTGAAAATTGAAAATAGACTGCACCACATTATTCTTACAGAATTGTTCGTGTGATTACAATATGCTGATCGCCTCATGCTTTGTCTTTGGTTGAGTAGGTGGATTTGGTTTTCTTCGGCCATGTACACAATTACGAGAGGACCTGTGCAGTATACCAGGGTAAATGCACAGGTATGCCAAAGAAGGATGCAAGCGGAATTGATACCTATGACAACACCAAATATACCGCACCAATTCATGCCATTGTCGGAGCAGGAGGGTTCAACTTGGACAACTTCCCTGAGAATGTAAGAGTTATAACTAGTCTTTTGTATGTTCTCCACAGCAAGTAGTGCATAATCTTGATGCAGTAGGGCGTTAACGATGATTCAATAAATGATAGGACTTGAGAGATGATTGGGAATTGATGTTCGATATAAGTTCATGAACAATCTTGTCTTGATGTCCAAATATTTAGGTGGAGAGCTGGAGCTTATCGAGGGTTTCAGAGTTCGGCTATGCTAGGGTGCATGCCACAAGAACTGATATGCTAGTTCAGGTCAGTTTTATCTTCCCATTCTTTTATTTTCCCTATCTTTCTCTCTTTTCACGTGTTTAAAAATAGTATTTCAAAGATGGAAGTGGCTGAATAAATAAAACTGCATTATTAAAGCATGATTTTTAATTAAACAAACTTAATCAACATTTTGGTGTTTGTAAATGATTTGGCATTTGCATTGAAGTCTGAACAACTGTTATCCTGTTTTCTTCAGTTTGTAAACTCAAGTACAATGGCGGTCCGGGACCAATTTAGGATCGTGAGGGGAGCTTCAGCAAAGAAGCCTCGGAACCTGACAATTCAACAGTAGCTGCATCTTGTGGCAAAAAGTTGAAACTGGAGCTACGTCCTTTTTGTATTGCTATACTGTAAATTGGTGCTGAATTTCAGATTAGTGTATAGTCCATAAATACTTGTATTTATTGTTACCACGACATTTACATCAATAGTGCCTTTTCACACTGATTCTAGTTTCTTATTATGTTCAGCCGGTCTCATTTTATATTAGCACAGCCTCCTGAAGGCTTCATGTACAGTTCCTTGATGCTCAGGATAGAAGATCAATCTTCTGAGACATTATCTACGAAACTGAAAGAGCTACCGCAGGGTAAATACTGGTTAGCTACCTGAGGCTGAGCGGCTGAGCCTGCTATCCCATGACATACAACACAGCTACGCCATGCTTCTTTCCTTGCAATGCTGAAACTAATCCTCCAGTCCAACCGTCCAAGATATACAACAAGAGTAACCCCATATGGTTCAATGGTTGGACAACCGTACCATTTTACAATGTTCCGATCCAATAGAAAACAGAAGAACAAAAACATGAAACTACAATTTGGCGCGTCATAAATTCTGCTGTAAAAATTATGAAAACATTTCTCATTCCCACGGTTATCTTCTTATATCGACAAATCCAGGAGTTTCCCGAACTGGCAGGAATGCAGGAGCTATTGATATATGACGCTGAAGCTTCTTTTTTTACAAAAAAATGCTGAAGCTAAACTGCTAGACATCATGTAGTACAGCGCGCGCTTAGGACTAAACTGTAGACCGTCCACACGGGCAGGGGAAAGGCGTCCTTGTTAGGCACTGTTTGGATGCGTCTAATCCTGGACCAATCCACGTGGAGGAGCAAAGAATTTAAACTGAATTCCCGACCCACCCGGTCAAGGTTGGGCACTTGGGCTGTTCCATACAGGCTAAAGTGTTGGTTTGGCCCGAACGGCCTGGTCCGCACGCGCGCCTCCTCCTGCTGCCTATAAGCTTAGCTTGCCGCACGTAGCAACACGCGCGCGTGAGGTTTGGCTGGTGTGCGCGGGGCAGTTGCTGCGATGGGTCTCTCCGACTCCGGCGCCACTTTGCTTGTGCTCCTCGGCCTCTGCGTCGCCGTCTCGTGCTCGACGCCTCTGCCGCCGCCGGAGATGTTGCACCAGAGCTTCGCCGGGAAGTCGGAGTGTTCAGGACGGTCAACCGGAAGAGGCTAGGCTCGTGCCTGAGCCCGAGCTCATACCTGGCGATCAACGTCAGCACCGGCAGCGCGGCGCTCCGACGGAGCCTTCCTCGAGGTGACCGTCGCCGGCGTCCTCAAGCTCGACAACATCTGGGTCGCCATGATCACGCCTTCCAACTCCAGCAGGTAAATTTAGAAAGCAAGGTAGATTTAACTGACCGATCGTTCCTATGGATCTCTCCGTGAATTATTAATGCATGCATGCGCATGCAGTGTCTCCGGATGCCCTCTGATTGGTGTGAACTACGTCGAGACCGGTGATCTGGCGAATCTCCCGCTCCTATGCCACTACCCTGTCAAGGTGATCACTTTTACATGCACTGTGTTTTTCACTGCCTTTTCTTTTTTGTGGTTACTCGCGCTAGTTGATCCATAGCTACTAGCGGTGCTACGGTAGTTGCCACAAAAAATGCTATATGAACTTTGTCGCGTCAATTTTTTTCCTTAATTAGTCTCACAAGAAATCAAGAATGGTTGCATGAGCTAGGCTAAGCTAGCGTGCAAACATCAACCATACGTATGGGCCGTACATGGGCACATCACATGCATGACTTGCGTTGCATGGTTCAACCCGGCAAACCGTGCAGTTGAAGCTTTGAAAGCAGTGCATCCTCGTACCGTGCTAGCGTAATGGATGAAGCGTAAAGACATGAACTCGCGCCCAACACGATCTTCGGCCCCGTCCCAAATAGTGGAGCGAAACAATGAGGTCTACAATTGACACACGAATCCTTCGATGGGAGTGCAAGCCCAGCACTTGACAAGCGACCATGGCTACCTGCGCTGCAAGAACGCGGCGTGCCGGGTCCGGACCTGCGCCGCCACGCTCACGTTCCACGTCATCAACTTCCACACCAATGTCGAGTTCGTCCTCTTCTCCGGCGGCTTCAGGACGCCGTGCGTCCTCAAGCGGTCCGGCGCGCTCCGGTTCGCTAACCCCGCTAGGCCGCTCTACGGACACCTCTCGAGCACCGACTCCAAGGCCACCTCGGTGAGGAATCCCACAGTTTCCACCGCGCTTTTCTGCAAATGCAACTGCACGGCGCTCATTTCCGAGCGCTGGACGCATGGTTGTCGCATATGAGGCTTACATGGGTGAGTGGAGACGGGAGGCCGCAGCAAGTGCAGTTCGGAGCCGGCAAGTCTGCTGCTTCTCAAGTCACAACGTTCACGCAGAAGGATATGTGCAGTGAGTGCTCCTATTTTCTTTTTATTTTTTATCACAGGAAGAGGACATTTGTTTTTGGCGCTCACAGGAAGAGGACATTGTGAAAAGAAATGTTGCCGAGTCCTGCCAAGGATTTCGGGTGGCATGACCCCGGATACATCCACTCGGCCGTCATGACTGGGCTCCAGCCATCTCAGTCCTACTCTTACCGTTACGGAAGGTAAAGTTCTCTTGTGACTAAGAACGATCCTTGCAAGCATTTGATCAGTAAGTCAGAACTAGAAGGTGCCGCAAATGCTATTAACATGTCAGCCCCAGTCCCGCAGTTTCGGTTCTCATTGCGAAGATGCTTCATGAGTTCATTGGTAGCTTTTGTGTTTGTGATTGTGCAGTGATTCTGTGGGTTGGAGTGACACACTCAAATTCAGAACGCCACCAGCTGCTGGTTCAGATGAGCTATCCTTTGTGATCTATGGTGACATGGGGAAGGCTCCACTGGACCCGTCAGTGGAACACTACATTCAGGTACATAAAAATGTTGCATCCATGCAAAATTACTGAAGATATGATATTTTGCATCCAGATTGTACATTCCCATATGACGTGTTCTGATTATACCAAGTAAAAAAAAGTACTTTTTGAAAATAGTATAAAGAAAATGCACCCGGCGTAATATTCATGGCACACATTTGCAGCCTGGATCGATTTCTGTGGCCAAAGGCCCAAAGCCGTGGCTAAAGAGATCCAAACCGGAAAGGTCGACTCGATCTTCCATGTAGAAGCCATCAGCTATGTTACGGGCTTTCTGGTTGAATAGAATTGTAGAATCAAAATGACGATTATAATTAGATATATAAAAATATTATATTCATATAAAATTGCTAAATATATTATATTTTACATTCAGATTGTACATTCCCATAATGACGTGTTCTGATTGTACCAAGTAAAAAAAAAAGTACTTTTTGAAAAGAGTATAAAGAAAATGCACCCGGCGTAACGTTGATGGCACACATTTACAGCCTGGATCGGTTTCTGTGGCCAAGGCAGTGGCTAAAGAGATCCAAACCGCAAAGGTCGACTCGATCTTCCACATAGGAGACATCAGCTATGCTACGGGCTTTCATATTGAATGGGACGGTAGGAGTAAAAATGGTAATCAGAGAAGGTGAATAAACGTTTTATTAAATTTTAAAAAAAATTGATGATTTTTTTTTAGTTTAATCACCTAACACATCTTAAAAATTTAAACGGAAGTAAATAGATAGAAACAAAGAAAAAAACTACTTGTAACTCTATAGATGGGATATTAGCACAAGGTTTCATTTAAAATTATTTCATAATCATAGTAAAAAAAACTCATAACTTAAAAAAAAAACTCAAGAAGATGGTCATCGAGCGAAAAAACTGTCTAAGTTGATGACTTAGAGACAATGAAATATGAGACCTAAATTTGTACTAGTGAATGCATATTTTATACCCCTAGCAACAAGAATAATCAATTTACAAAGATAGAAAAATTGCAGCTTAAAAAGAAAAACGAAAATCACAACAGAAAAAGGAAAACTTGCAACCTTACAAGATAACTAATAGAGGAAAACTAAAAAGAGATGAATTAAAACACAAGCGTAAATAAGAACTTCATTTCTTGCAAAGATTAGCCCTATTTTAAATGGATTACAAAGATTTTACATACAAAAGCTCACACCTAATATGAAGGCTAAGCATTCCTCCCTCTTTTTTTAAAACCCTAGCACAAGGGCTCAAAATAGTTGGTTGAACTCCTCTCATAGCTATATCCCTCTATTTATAGGTCTAGGAAACTTGACTGTTAAGTTTTCTAACTTATTACTAAAATACT
Organism: Phragmites australis; assembly: GCF_958298935.1. Lineage (NCBI taxonomy): Eukaryota > Viridiplantae > Streptophyta > Magnoliopsida > Poales > Poaceae > Phragmites > Phragmites australis. The sequence goes on along the minus strand of NC_084921.1, from coordinate 46,008,281 downwards.
TCTCTCTTGTAGTATACTCCTATCTACTATCGATGATATTTTGGTCTATTTCTTACTCTGTCCATAAAACGGTCATGTCGACTTCACGACTTAGCTTCGCCTCAGCATAAGCTTCACGATGGTGCCACATGCTCCTCCAATCCTCCCACGATTTTAAGATCCAACCGTGAAACTCTCTGCACGCTTCTCAAAGCATGACTCGTCACTTGGTTACACCTTAAGCAAACGCTCTGATGTCGACACGTGTATCATATCTTGCGATCCTGACCACCAGTAAGTCTCTTCCGCTACTAATCCCTCTGGCCGCCTTATTACTTGCATCGGTATCCCTTTCACTTGAATTTGTCAACATACCATCTTAATCATCTATTTCATGCTTTGCTTGATCTTCATGTGTACAGCTAGGATCAACCGGCACCAAGCATCCGCTTAGCCCTGATCACCCGCCGTCGACTGTCAAGTTGCATCTGTCACCTAAGCAAACATATTTCTACAACTCCAACTCCAGTTAGTCCATAATCAAAATGCTCAAACCATGCTGAAACAATCCAAAACTTAACAAACCAAATCGACAACCTTATCAATCACTCATCACATATAAACCAAGGTACATTTCAACTTGGTTTCTCAATCTTCCTCTTGATAAATGCATTGACAACACCTCAAAACACAAAGATTTTAGTTTGAAAAATATAGGCCCATTCAAGTGACAAAAAACTCAAAAAAGGGCAAAAACATGTCACTTGGCATAAGAAAGGTTGCATGAGGACTGAGAGAGGCAAAGACAATCTAAAAACCACAAAAGAGCAATAACAACTCAAAACACACAAAATCAAATGCCCCCCTGATGAATGCATATTTTTTATTTATGCAAGATTTTTCTTTGATTTGATGTAAAATTTTCATTTTCCCTTTTTTCATTCATTTCTAGCTTTTGCAAATATTAAGGACAAAACATTATACAATGCATGAATATGCAATCCTAATGAGCTTTCACAAGTATACCACAAAGTATTTGCAAAAGCTAAAAATGTCAAAGAGCTATGAAAAGTAGAAGATGGAGCTCACAAATGCACAAAGGCTCAACAAGAAACAGTGACACAAGAACATGATGTTGTATAAGCTAGACCCGAAGAATTAGTTGGCGTATTTAATTTCACATAGCTGAATCATGTTCAAAACGATCACCACATAAGCATCCACTCGTGCCGAGGCAATACAAGCATTAAGAGCTAGCCAACTTCAATCTCAAACTAGACAAACAAGCATTCATGACAGTAGGCTATGAAATGCTCATATATGAAACTAAAACTTAGTTAGATCAAGTGATTTAAAACAAAATTGAGCAATTAGGTATATTTATTTCATTTTTATCCTCAAGTTGCCTCTTATCCTAGCAACGTGTCGCGCGATTGGGTACGACTGTCGGAGGGTGAACTCCTAAAGCAGGGATCCGGAGGGACCCCCTTTGAGATTCGGCCGGGGGGATGATTCTGAATCTGTTTGCGGGTGAAGTAAATGGGCGTAAATGCGATGGCAGGTGGAATGGAATGATCGAATGCCAAATGCAGTAAATGCACTGGAGGGATTTTTAGACAAGTTCGGACCGCACTGAGCGTAACATCCTACTCTTGTGTGTATGCTATAAATGCACTGAGGATGTCTCTCAAGGATGTTGCTGGTTACAAGAATGTTTGTCTATCCTAGAGCTTCGGGCTCCTTGTTCTTCAGTGGTCTCAACTTATGTGCTTGTACTGGGGTGTTCTTCTGTCTTCGGTCTTCGTTCCTGTCCGAGAGAGAGAGAGTCAGGGAGCTGGATCCCGCTGGATTCGGCCCCCTTCTCTGTGTCCACCGGCTCCTCTTAAATACCCGCCGGCGGTAGCGTACCCCGAAGGGGAGGGCACGAGTTCCAAGACGCCATAAATGGAAAAGAAGCCATTATGGGCTGCGACGCGAAGTGACGGCGGGGTTGAAAATACACCCCCCGCCCGGTCTCGGTCGTCATGATGGCGTTGGCAACGGGCGTCGCGAAGAGGGCCCACCGGACAGCCACAGAGCAGCCCGGCATGCCCGCCCGGTCTTGTTCGCCTGACACAGCAGGGTGGCAGGCGGGGCGCCTTGGGCCTCGCGATGCTATCCCGAGGCGCGCCAGATGATGCGGGATGGGACCCATGCATTAAATGTCCCCACGCCTCTCTGCCAAACCGTGGCAGGGGCTGACACCGAGCGTGGTAGGAGCAGTTGGAAGTGACAGGCCACGCGCCCTCTTAAATGCGACATTGGGCCTTTCACTGGTTGACACCTCACCGCTGGGTCTCTATGGGGGCCACCGGTGAAGGAATTCTTAGGCCGTTGGGGAACCGAGTGCTCGAGGGTCACTGTTCACAGACCCGAGCACTCTCTCCCGGATATACCCTTTCTTGGTCCTCGGGGAACCGAGTGCTCGGGGGCCACTGTTCACAGCCCTGAGCACTCTCTCCCGGAATTGACTGTTCAGATCCTCGGGGAACCGAGTGCTCGGGGGCCGCTGTTCGCAGCCCCGAGCATTCTCTCCCGGAACTACCTTCCTTGGGTCCTCGAGGTACTCTGGTGCTCGGAGGCCACTGTTCGCAGCCCCGAGCATACCCTTCCCGGTACTCATCTTTTCTGGTCGTCGGGGGACTTGAGTGCTCGGGGGCCACTGTTCATGACCCCGAGCACTCTCTTCCCGGCACTTGGTCTTCGCAGATCATCGGGGAACTCGGGTACTCGGGGACCACTGTTCATGGCCCCGAGCGCCCTCTCCCGGGACTTAGTCTTCTCGCGCTTCGGGGAGATCATCCCCGCAGGAGGTCGCCAAGTGGCAACCTGCTGGTCTGACCTCGGGACTCGGGGACCCCTGGTTTCTGTGTCACCGACAACGACAAACACCATGAAGCTTCAAGACAATCGTATTGGATCACATTTTATCACAAGACACTTGATTTCACAAGATTATTCATATTTTAATAAAGAATCAAGTTTTCACATGATCAAATCAAATAGTGTCTTTACGACACAAGGAACACATGTTCCCCTAAAGTTTATCATGATCTAAACATTTGAAAAAGACAAAAAATATAGTGCAATATTTCTCAATCCACTGACTTAAACCAAGAAGCCTAGAGTAAGATATTCATCAAACTAGATTTAATACAAGTATTGACTAAGTTAAATTAATTACGAATATGGTGATCAAGAATGTAGCATTTCACAGTCTATATGATTCATAAAATTTTCAAATTTTATCTTAAGAAAAGCTAGATTACTTGAAATATTTCATGTCAAAGCATCAAGAGGGGCCTAAGATTAAAGTTTGCTTCGCACAACTACTCAACTTAGTCCAAATTCAAATCTAGCAATCGAAAATACTAAAGACATATAAGTCAAAGCTCAACTACTATGATTATCTTATATGATACCATGCAATACAAATGTAACAAAAGTAAGATAGAATATATAGAGTCAACTCCCCCCTCTCACAATATCATAAGAATAGCACACACTAAGCTCTCCCATCAAATAAACAAATCTATTAGCATCTAGAGGTTTAGTGGAAATATTGGCTAGTTGTTGTTGGGTATCAATATATTTTAAGTCTATATCCCTCTTCGCATTATGGTCTTTCAGAAAGTAGAATCTCACATCTATGTATTTGATTCTAAAGTGCTGGACTGGATTATTAGCTAAGCTTATGGCATTGGTGTTGTCATACAAAAGTGACACACTCCTGAAATCTAACATAAAGTCTCTCAAGGTAGCAATCATCCAAAAAATTTGTGAGCAACAACTAACGGCAACAATATATTCAGCTTCAGTAGTAGACTGCACAATGCTAGTCTATTTACGAGAAGACCAACATACAAGAGAAATACACAAGAAATAATACGTATCAGAAGTATTCTTCCTATCAATTATACACCTAGAAAAATATATACCCAAAAAACCTCAAAGATAAAGTGAAGAGGAAGCAGAAAAGCAGAGTCCATACTCGAGAGTGTACTTGAACTATCTCAGAATGTGTTTCACCGCTTGGCGATGAGACATCCTCGGTGAAGTTTGGAAGCACGTGTAGAGGCAGACGACGAAGTGGATGTCCGGTCTTGTCGTCGTCAGGTACAGGAGGGAGCCAATCATGCTTCTGAACTCCCGCGATTTACCATCTTCATCTGGATCAAGCACAGTCGAGATAGTCATCAATGTCGTCAAAGGCTTCGCGTCGCTCATGTCAAACTTCTTCAGCAGCTTCTTGGTGTACTTCGTCTGGTGGACGAATGTACCCTACTTGCATTGTTTGATTTTAAGTCAAAAAAGAAGTTGAGCTTACTCATCATCGATATCTCAAACTTCCCGCTCATAGTTTCTGCAAATTTGACCACAAGCATATGAGAAAAGCCACTAAAAATAATATCATTCACGCAAATCTGAACAAATAGAAAATCTTTACTATACCTGAGAGTGAATAAAAGTTTTATCAACTGACACTATGACATACTCATGCTCTAACAAAAAGACCAAAGTCTATCATACCGAGTACTAGGTGCTTGTTTAAATCCATATAAAATTTTCTGAAGCTTATATACTCTATGTGAATATTTGATTTGCTCAAAATTTGAAAGTTACTTGACATAAACCTCTTCATATATAAAACTATCTAGAAACGCACTGACTTAAGCTAAAATGGAATCGCTAGATTTAGCCTGTTTTGATACTGTTTTTGTTGCTTGTCGTTGTCTTGATATTATTGTGGCCACAAGCCTGTCAGATCGCAAGTCACAAGTTACAATGCTGGTCTCAAATTTGAAATAGTTGATTTCCTTGGGAATTATCTGGGTAGACAGTATTATGAAAATAGTATTCCCAATACCACAGGACGGAACAAGTAAGGCTTCCTCTTCTAGATGGTGAGCTGAATTTTGCTCCAGACACTTATGTTCTTATTACTTTCAACTCTTTACTCAAAATGTGTTGTATGCAGGGCATGGCTGCTAGCTTGGAGGAGCAGTTTTCCACTGTGAGGATCTGGACACTAGAGATGCCTGAGCCGAATCTGAAGGTTGTCACAGACTACTTAAGATGCTTTCTTACTTTTCTGATATCTTAACTGCAAAGTTTCTGCTGTTGATATGCAGTGTTTTCCTTTTGCTTAACACTTGTTCAATTTGATGCCTCAATGATCTAATACATGCAATTGTAGTAAGACGATTCACTGTTGTTGGTTGTTCATAATCATGCATGAATAATATTTCATTTCTTAGTGCAAGATATTAACTGTACAATGCCTCTTCAATATGTTACTGCACTTTCTTTAGCAAAGTGCAAACAGAACTTTATGTAATTACTTTGGATTATACATAGATTGAAGTCATTTGGAGCATATGAATCGAGTTGGAGTTCGGCGTGCTAGCAGGTGGTCCCTCAGCTCCCATCTTCGCATGTCGCCTTCAGATCCTCCCTCGCCGCTCCACTCCACACTCGCCTCTCGCCCCTCATCTCCACCGTCGCTTTGCACTCCGCTATAGTTTAATACGTGCAATCACTTTTTAGATCTATTGATATAAGTAATATCTATGCATATGTTTGATGTATGTAAATTTTTTATCCTAAACGTTTTGTTGGTATAGAGGTGAGTAGTTATACTTCCAATGTCTAAAAATGAGTGTGGATTTGCTACCCAGATGGCTACCCCGTACATGGCCACAAGCCTTCTATCAAAGATTCCTCATCGAGATCTGTGCTACACCCAACAGTGAATCGGACGTTTAAGTCCTGTGGTGGATTCACTACAGAAACTGGCAATTCCTGAAAGCAGCATGTCGATCAAATCTGGGTCCCAACTCCCGACGACTAACTTAGGTTGGAAAGACATGAACCACACTATCCCCCCACCCACCCGCGGTATGGTCCTCCACCACCACCGCGATCAATATAGACGTACGTCCCTATTTCCCATCAAGGAGATGGAAATTGGAATTCGTATCTCAAATCAAACCGGCAAGCACGCAGCGCCATGTCCGGAACGCCCGACGCCGACTCCGGCCGAGAGGGCTTCACATGCAGCGCGCTGCTCATGTGCCTCTACCTACTGGGCCTCTCCAAGAAGAAACCGGAGGAGGCGACCAGCACGAGCCGGCCGCCAGTGGAGCCGGGACCGGACCAGCCTCCGGAGCAGGAGCCCCCTTACGCGCCGAGCCGGGCCGCCTCCCTGGAGAAGTTCGAGTGCGCGTCGCTCTACTCCGGCAACAACACCGTCTTCGACTTCGTGATGGAGGGAGGGGAGGAGGAGCAGGCTGGCGCGCGAGCGATTCACGGGTACTGCCCGTCGCCGTGCTTCGAGCTGCCCGTGGAGCTGATAAGGGCCGGCAAACGATGCGGGGTTGTCGCCGCTGCTAGCAACGACCCGGTCACGGCCGCGTTCGTGTTCGGCGACCATCGAGGGGGCGCTTTGAAGAAGATGGCGTCGTGCCTGGCGTCCGGGGTCGAGGGCAAAGAGACGCGGCCGCCGCACCTCGTGAGGTTCTTGTCGGCGTCGGGTTCTAGCGAGCCGCGGCCTCCCGTGATGCCTTCCCGTGCCGCACCAAAGGGGGCGGCGGTTGACGGAGATTGCGAGTTCGCTGATGGCGCTTGCGTGCAACGGCAGGACGAAGGCCGTCGTGTGACGGCTGTTTGACACGCTGCACGCGCAGGCAGCATGTTTGGTTCGTTTTATCCATGTATGTATGAAATCGACATCGCCATTTTTTTCTTTCAAGTGGTCGGTAATTTTCTCGTTCTCTTCACAAGATTTGGATTGCTTTCTTCTTAGTCACAATTAATTAGCTCGAGTCATGGAGAAAGCATGCTTGCATGTCTTCTTGCACATAGGAAAGGATCAACATATTCCAGAACATGACACATCAGACAACTAGGTGTAGAATTGACTTTCTCATACGCAAAAGAAGACTATAGCTATGAGATGTCTAATTCAGATGCACGTTGTCTTCTTCTTTTTTACATAGTGGTTCTGTACATACTCTATTCTGCAGCAACAGGGGCCATGACTTTCAGTGGCTACATCGTGTGCACATTTAGAGGGGACGGTTAGGAAGCTTTTTATCTAGTTTAGGTGATTGACTAGATTACGTGTAGTAGATTAACTATTTTAGACCCATTTTATAGTGTTTGTTTTGTGTTTTTGTTTCTCTTTTTTATGTGTATCTTAGTTATATAGAGACCGGTAACATGCTATTTGATAGTTGTATGTATTGATGTGTCCATAAGAGTTAATAAAGTTTCCGTTATCAAAAAAATTCAGAAACGAGTTGGGCATGCCTCAGGCGAGGAATTGCAATTGCAGATGGATGAACCACCCAAACTTAGTTTACAATTGCGTATTTCTGCTGAGAAGGAACGAATCATGTCGGGTACAAGCACCAGTACTCATATCGGGCTCCGTCCCCATGCGAAGCGTCTCGGCTGTGCGCGTCCTCATGTCGAACTCCTCGCAATGCTGATGACGAGGGCACCCGACAACGCGAAGGTACATCTCCTGGCCGAAGTAGATGCGGTCGCCCCGCGCGCCGTTGCACCGTGACGACGGGACGGGCACGGAGTATAGGGAAGCCTCTTGCAGGGGCCCGGAGGTCGAGCTCTGGGAGCTGGGTCATGTCTCCGGATTGAGGGTTCAGCAAGAAACAGCTCTGCTCGTTGCGCAAGATGACCCGTCCGTCGCTGGTTGACCCGATGCTTTCGGGAATCTTCTCCTCGGGGAGAGGGAAGCGGTGGCCGGCGACCGTGGCGCCGTCAGAGGACAGGCTGGATAGTTTGAAGTCTGGCAGCAACAGCCGCGGGAGCGGCGGGTGTAGGTGCACCACGGCGGGCACCACGCGCGGCAGACGGCGGTGCAGCGACCGTTGTCCGGGAGCGAGTTGGCGTGGTGGAGGCGTGGAGCACGATGCCGAGGAGGTCCATCTGGGCCTCCTGCCAGGGCGAAGGATGCGCCGGCGACCTCTTGCTTCGCGCTGCGTCCGCCGTCTTGTATCTAGCTTGGTACGTACGTAGGTGGTCTGCAATGCAAAGCAAGATCCGATTGATAATAATCGATTGGCCGGGGTTTTAAGGTTCGTGCCTTTGTTGGACTCGTACAAATTTTATTTCGTCTTTTTTGTGGGAAAATTGGCAGGTGCTCTGCTCTACCTTCTCGTTCAGAAATAAGATTCGTGCTTGCTGAGATATTTTTCTCATCTATAACGGGTGCGCCAGCAATTGATTAGATACATATAAGTGTTCCATAAATCAAATGAAGGGATAATTAAAAAAAACTACTGCTCCTGGTATTATTATAAGCTTGCCATTAAAAAATTATAAAAATACCATTAAAACTGTCGTTCGAGTGTTGTCGGAGAGTGAACTCCTATCGCAGGGATCCCGAGAGACCCTTTTTTAGAGATTCGGCCGGGGGGGTGATCCTGGGAAAGCTTGTTGGGAAATAAGCAGGAACGGAAATAAATGTGATGGCTAGTGGGAGACGATCACCCTAATGCAAGAAAAAAAGGGGGTACGCCGGGTGTTAGACAGGTTCGGGCCGCACGGAGGCGTAACACCCTACTCCTGTATGAGTGCTATATTTATCCTTGAAGGGGATTCTTCAAGGAGGTATCTGGTTCTAAGGGTAGAACTGTTTACAAAGAGCTTGAGGCTCTTATGTTCTAGCTTAACTTGGGCTGGTTCGAGTGTCCGTTAATCTATCTTTGACCTGGTTCGTCGGAGATTGTTGGTTGTCTGGTGCTCGGGGGCTGTCGTTCTTCCTCTTTTTCACCACACCTTCATGTTCTCCATCCTTTTCTTTTATAGGTGCGCCGACCTCAACATATCCTGAATGGGAAAGGGGGGACGCGAATGCCAAAGTCCCACGGAGAAAGGCGCAATCATCTCATCTTGGTGAAGTGACAGGGGCGGTGGAGAAATGCGGCGCGCATTCGACCTCCAGCCGCTGCGGAAGCCTCGGGGCGCCATGAAAGGGGCCCACCGGGCAGCCTCAGAGGTGCCCGGTGCGTCCACCCTGTCTTGTTCTTCTACCAGGGCAGGGTGGCAGGCCGAGCGCTTCGATTCTGGCAACGTTATCCCGAGGCACCTGGATGAAACGGGACGGGACCCGTGCATTTAATGGACCCACGCCCTCCTGCCAGTGCATGGCAGGGTCTGACACTGGGGCGTGGGCAGCCGAGAATGTCAGGATGTCAGAATGTCAGACCGCGCGTGCCTATTAAATGCGGCATTGGGCCTTTGACTGGATGACACCCTGACGACGGGACCCTTCGGGTCTTTGAATGATCTTGCGCGAACCTTCGGGGAACCGAGTCATCGGGGGCTGCCACGTGCAGCCCCGAGCACTCTCTCCCGAGCACTGCGGTGGGGCCTTCGGGGCACCGAGTCCTCGGGGGCTGCCACGTGCAGCCCCGAGCACTCTCTCCCGAGCACTTCGGCGGGACCTTCGGGGCACCGAGTCCTCGGGGGCTGCCACGTGCAACCCCGAGCACTCTCTCCCGAGCACTTCGGTGGGACCTTCGGGGAACCGAGTCCTCGGGGGCTGCCACGTGCAGCCCCGAGCACTCTCTCCCGAGCACTTCGGTGGGACCTTCGGGGCACCGAGTCCTCGGGGGCTGCCACGTGCAGCCCCGAGCACTCTCTCCCGAGCACTTCCTTCTTGGCATTTGGGCTCGGCGGATCATCGGGGAACTAGGGTGCTCGGGAACCAGAGGCGGCGGCCCCGAGCACCTTCTCCCGGGGCTTAGCCTCTTCTTACCTTGCAGGGTGGTGACATGTGGTAGATGGCCGGCCTGGCCTCGGGACTTAGGGACCCCTGGTTCTGAATACACCGACAGTAGCCCCCGGGCCCGTTGGTAGCCGATGGGACGGAGACTGTGAATGGGCCCTTCGTCGCGACCGAGGCCAAGGCTGGCGCGGACGCCATGTGGCAAGCTTTCGAGAGGTGGCCCTTGCGGACCTAGACCTCAAGTACGTTCCAACGGGAAAATGAGTGGACGCGTGTCCACACAAATTCCGAAGGGTATGATAACCATACGGGCAGCACGCGCGGTCGCCGCGCAGATCGAGGAAAATACGCCTGGCAACCGCTGACATCGCGCGATCGGCGGGAGATTCGCCTGACAGTTGCGTCGATCGAGGCGACGCTTCGCCGAGCGAACCGTCTGGGGTGGCAGTTTTTGAATTTTGAACTATAAAAAGGGGGAATGGATCGGACCGTTTCCCTTTTTTACGCTCTCTCGCACTTGCGCTCCTGCCTTCTTTGTGCTCCGAAGCCCTCAGGAAACTCCCAGGCGACCGGAGCGTTCTCCCTTCTCTCTCTCTTCACCACCAAAAAACACCCTCCATCCTGACGAGATGACGAGGGTTGGAGGAGGTCACCGGGACAAGACTTCGGACAGCATCTTGCCGGAGTCTCGTCTGAGGAACGAGGAGGCGGCGGATAAGATTAGGAAGCTGTTGGTACCGGAGGGTCAGGAAGGTGCCGTGGTGGTGAGGCCGGCGACTCTGACGCCGGCGACGACCGTCCCTGGGCGGACCGTCCTCTTCACCTCTTTCGTGGCGGCGGGGCTAGTGCCGCCGTTCTCCGCCTTCTTTCTGCAAGTGCTGGAGACGTACGGCATTCAAATGGTGCACCTAAGCCCCAATTCCGTCGTGGCGTTGGCGGTCTTCGCGCATCTCTGCGAAATGTTCGTGGGGGTGATGCCGTCGGCGACGCTGCTTCGCCACTTCTTCGTCCTTCGGCCGGTGGGGAAGAAGAGGGGGCACTCCACGGTGGACGTCGCGGGGTGCTGCAACCTTCGGCTCCGGGAAGGCCTGGGGGACCATTATATTCCCCAGGTGATGCGCAGCAAGTGGGAGGAATGGCGACGGGACTGGTTCTTCGTCGACATCGACCCCCACGAGCGCCTCGAATTGCCAGAGAAGGCGGCGGAACCTCGGCGATCGACGTGGGAGGCGCCGCCACCAGAAGATGCGAGACTGAAGCCGGTGCTGGAGCGCATCCTGGAACTGCGCGAGGGCGGGCTGACCTCAGTCATGGTGGTTGTGGACTTTCTGCGCCGTCGGTTGGCGCCCTTGCGAGAGCGGGCCCGACCAAGCTGGTTCTACACCGGGCCGGAGGACATCACCAGGACCCAGATTGGCGCGAGCTGGGATCTGGGGCAGGCGGAGCTGCGAGGGATGACCCGAGTGATCACCGGGACGGAGGACATGAGCCGGGCGGAGCTCCCGTGGCCGGAGATGGCGCTCTGCGCCAATCCCAACCGGGTGGCCATCATGGCGGGGCTGCCGGAGTTCGATGCCCAGGGGCCCGTGGACCGGCCACGAAGCCGGAGTCCCGAGGCCTCCGAACTCCCCGGGCTGGAGGAACTACTTGGCGAGGAGGTCGCTGGTAGCTCGGCGCGGGCTGGCGACGGGGCCGCCGCTAGCAGCAGCCGCCGTGCCAGAGAGGAGGGCGCCACTGAAGTCGTTGAGGAGTTGGCGCCGGGAGACCGGGGAAAGCGTCCCCGGGCCTTGATCCTAGTGCCAGACTCTCCGCCGTCGCCGACGGCAGCGGCGGCATTTCCGGTGCTGGAGCCGCGCCTGGTGCGGATGGGGCCTGCATCGGCGCCCGCGACCCGCACGGCGGAGACCGAGACCCGTGCGGCGGCACCCGAGGCCCGCACGACGGCGCCCGTGGCCCGCGCAGCGGCTCAGCCGAGCCCCCAGCGGAAGAGGCGGCGGGAGGGGTCCGGACCGACGGCGCCGGACCCGGACATCAGGCTCCCAGCGGCCAAATGGCGGTATCGGTGAGTCTTCTTTCTTGCTTTTCCATGGGCATTTCCGGCCCGAACTAAGTTTTGACAATTTTCACTTGTTTCCCGTAGGTCGGCCGCAGGCGCTGCTGCGACGGAGAGAGAACAGGCGCCGGGGCCAGAGCCGAGCCCGCCCGCTGCGCCAACGGAGGCCGGCACAGGAACGGCGGAGGCGCCAATTGACGTGGCGGCCTCTGGGAGAGAGGCGGAGGCGGCGACCAAGAGAAGGGCGCCGGCGGAACCTACCCCGGGCGCGGAGAGCCCGGGGCGGATAACGGTGGAGGCGGATGTTCTGCCGGGGCCGGTGGACAGGGCGGCCGATGCGGGAATGCGGCCGCCGTCTGAGACCTTGGCTCCGGCGGAGCCTACCCCGGGCAGGCAGAGCCCGGGGCGGATGGCGGTGCAAGGCCCTGCGGAGAGCTCGGCCCCCCTGGAGGCACTCTGCGGAGAAGCCTGGGCCCCACCGGTGCCCGGTCAGCCCGCCGATCCTTTCCTGGCCGCCATTGAAGGCGTCCAAGTAGCGGTTGGGCGGCTGGGCGCAGTGGTGAACGCCAAGGAGGGGGAGCTCGAGGCCGAGCGCGCACGCCTGGCACTGGAGAAGGCGCAGCTGGCGGGCGCCCAGGAGGAGGCCCGTGCGGCAGCCGCGCGGGAGCAGAAGCTCCTAGAAGACATCCGCGCGGAAGCCGCGCGGGAACGAGAAACTCTGAAGACCGCGTGGGCAGAAGCCGCGCGGGAACGAGAAGACGCCGCCCGCTTGGCCGAGGCGTCGAGGCAGCAAGCTGCCGAGGCCCTTGCCAGGATGGGGCAGGCGCAGGAGAGGGAGGTGGCAGTCGCAGCCCGGGAGCAGGCTGCGGAGGAGCGGCAAGCCGAGCTGGCCCGCCGGGAGGGCGCGGACGAGAAAACGCGCGCCGACCTCCAGCGCCGGGAAGACGACCTCCGGAAGATCAGAGAAGAAATCAAGCGCTGGGAAGAGGAAGTCTCCATCCGGGAAGTGGACAATGAGCTATCGACGTCGGATCTCGGTGCCCGGGAGGATTCGGTGGCCCAGCAGGAGGATGTGTTGGCCCGGCGGGAGAATGAGCTGAGTCACCGAGAAGGCGAACTGAGTCGCCGAGAGGGCAAAGCTGCTGCTGCGGCGGCCGCTGCGGCTACCAGGGCGGAGGAGAACGCGAAGCACGAGGCGGAACTGGCCGAGCGCGAACGCGCCTTGTCCGAGATGGTGGCCAAGACGAAGCAGGCTGCTGCCTCCACCGCGGCTGGCGGTTCTTCCGGTCCGGCCGGGGACCAGGGACTCGAGGCACAGCTGCGGGCCGCCAGGGAGAAGCTCGAGACCGCCTTTGTCTCGCGGGTCAACCTCGAGCATATGCTGGAGGACATACTCCGGCGGATGCGACGGGCCGTGGAGAAGGGTGGTCTCGGACGGCTTGTCGACGACAAGAAGGGCGACGGCCCCGCACGACAAGTGTTGGGGCTGCAGCAGGTCTGCGAGCGCCTCGAGACCCTGCCTTGGGCAGTTCAGGAACTTGCCGCCCGGGAGGGACGTGGCTTGGCACGTGCCGTGGCCGAGCACGTCCTGGCCTGCTACCGAAGCAGGGACCCGAACTTCCCATTGGAGCCGGCGCGAGAGGGAGTAGTCGAGGCTGAGGAGGAGGCCGCCCGGGCAGCGGTTAGGAGTACCGCCTCCGTGGTGGCGGCCGGCTTCAGGCGAGAGGTGCCGCCGCCGCCAGCCCCCGGGGACGACTCGGAGGATTCAGCCGACGCCTCTGCCGCCGACTAGGCCTTCTGTGCCCTCTTTTCTTTTGTTGTAGATGTAGGAGTGAATATTAGGAGTGAACCCTTAGAAAACGCCTTGTATATGTCTTGTGAATATAATGGCAGCTTTTCCTTGGGCTCGCAACTCCAATTTCTCTATGTGTTTGATGTTTCTTTTGGTATTCTGCCTGGAAGTCCCGGGGAGTACTCAGTCGGGCCGTTCCCGACCTTCCCATCCCCGAGAAATGAAGTTGTTCCGATTGCTGACGTTGGCGCAGCCAGCCCTCAAGCTCTCGCGAGTCCGCACTGCCTAGGTTAAGAAACGAAGACACAGACTCCCTTGCCCGGGAGATAGATCGATCCTGCTCGGAACACGCCGTGCCTAATGAACACTTTTTCACTTTGCGACCACTCAGTTAGTAGAAGGGAGACGTGTGCGGGCGAGAATGTGACCAAGAGTCCTCGCGGTCCGGTGGTGCCCGGGCTTGAAACGGGCCGGACCGAGCACTGACAGCCTGCCCCCGAGACCTGAGCTCCGGACTACCCGAGTAGCTCGAGCGATAGGATTACCCAGGGTACCCGAGGACTCGGTAGTGCTCGGGGTCCATAAAAGCGGACCGAACACCACGACGACCACGAAGGGCTTCGGTCAGACATTATCGTAAGCACGCTACTCTTTTCTGCAAACCGCTCTGTCGTTCTGGGAAAAAGTAGACACGCGGCAGGGTTTTTGCGTGCGAGGAGACCACCTCGCCGAACAGATTAAACCGCGAGAGCCCCCGAGAGTGACTCGAGGACATAAATTTACTTAAAGCAGACTTGTCTGAATATAACCACTCACCGGACAGCTGTCGGCCTTTTGGCTCATCGATCCAGGAGGGATGTGCTTCCGAGCTCGGGTGCCCGGGGACTTGATTCTTTCAACGGAGCGCCCGAGTGCCCAGAGGCATACGAGGCTCCTAGGGTCGGGTGATCTCGACCACCCAAGCCTAAGTGGTAGGACCACCCGAGGACCCTTGGGGCCGACCAGGGACCGGGGCATTGAAGCCCTCGCGGCCGAACTGCTCGTGATTGCCAGCCTGTGACTTAAGAGAGAATATAGAATTTCTTTGTCTGGTGCGCTCTGTTAGTGCGGTACTTGCTATAGACTGCTCTCGTTTTTGACCCGAGACCTCTCGAATACCCAAACCGGCGGACAAGAGCGGACAGAGGCATAACCTAGAGGTCCTATGGTTCGGTGTCGTCCGGGTATGACAGACCAGACCGAGCACCGACAGCCCGCTCCGGGGGCCCGAGCTCCGGACTACTCGAGCAGCTCGAGCGATTGGATTACCCAGAGCACCCCGAAACTTGGTAGTGCCCGGGAGCCTGTCACGACACCGAACACCACAGCCTACCATGCCGGACGTAGGTCAGCGGCGACTGCTCGCATGCATACCGATTCGGGATTCTTTTGTCAGCGGGGAAAAAGAGAGAGCGAACTTTTTCTCGCACAACCGAGCTCCTCACCAGACATATTAAACATACAGAATCCAGAAAAAGTATTTTGATATAGCGATTGCTTATTGAAAAACTTAATGTGCAATATTTACAAGGTTGGGTGACATCGACTTACCCCACGGGGCGAAGCCTTCAGACTGCTCGGGCGGGGAGAAGCCCCCGGCCTTACTAACCTGAACCGCGAGCACGACCATCTACGGGTAGAAGCGTCGAAGATGCTCGATGTTCCACGGATTCGGGAGTGGCTGTCCTTCCTCCGTCGCCAACCTGAAAGAACCTGCCCGGGGGACCGCGATCACGGTGAAGGGACCTTCCCACACAGGGGATAACTTATTCATTCCTTCGCGCGACTGGATGCGTCGGAGAACTAGGTCCCCCACCTCGAGAGACCGGGCCCGGATATGGCGCAGATGGTAACGCCGCAGACCCTGTTGGTACCGAGCCGCCCGGACAGCAGCACGCCGCCGGCGCTCTTCCAGGTAGTCTACGTCGTCGCGCCTTTGATGCTCCTGCTCACCCTCAGAGTATGCATGCACTCGAGGGGAACCCAGAGTGAGCTCAGAGGGGAGGACTGCTTCGGCGCCGTAGACGAGGAAGAAAGGAGTCTCCCCGGTGGCGCGGCTTGGCGTAGTCCGATTGGCCCACAGCACGGCTGGTAGCTCGTCTACCCATCCCTTCCCGTGCTTAGCGAGCACGTTATAGGTCCGGGTTTTGAGGCCCTTTAGTATCTCCGCGTTGGTGCGCTCAACCTGTCCGTTACTCCGAGGATGAGCGACGGACGCGAAGCAAAGCTTGATGCCGAGATCTTCGCAATAGTCCCCGAACAAGGCACTAGTGAACTGGGTGCCGTTGTCGGTGATGATCCGATTGGGGACGCCAAAGCGGCTAGTGATGCCGCGGATAAACTGGAGCGCCGTGTTTTTGGTCACCTTGATGACTGGGACCGCCTCCGGCCACTTGGTGAATTTGTCGATAGCGACATATAGGTATGCATAGCCCCCGACTGCTCGGGGGAATGGACCCAGAATGTCCAAACCCCAGACCGCGAAAGGCCATGACAGGGGAATGGTATGGAGAGCCTGAGCTGGCTGGTGAATCTGCTTTGCATGGAACTGGCATGCCCTGCAGCGCCGAACCAGCTCGGAAGCATCCTGGAGAGCTGTAGGCCAGTAGAAACCTTGCCGGAAGGCTTTCCCGACTAGCGTGCGGAACGATGAATGGCCACCGCACTCGCCCTCGTGGACCTCAGCGAGAAGATCGCCGCCTTCTGCCCGAGAGATGCATTTCAGGAGGATACCTCCTGCGCTACGTCGGTAGAGATCCCCATCTATAATGGCATAGCGTTTGGACTGCCGAGCAACCCTTTCGGCAGACGCCTCATCCTCGGGTAGGAACTTTTCTTTCAAGTACCCTCGGATGTCAGACATCCACGAGGCATCTTGAGAACATTCGGCGAGCACAGCGCACTCGCCGGACGGCGGAGCCCTGACGGGGTTTCCCACTGAGGGCACCGCCGGGGTCCCCTGAATTGAGTTCGAGGTTTCCCCTTCATCCTGTTCGGCAGGCAGGACGGAAGGCCGTGCGAGTCTTTCTTCAAAGACTCCGGCAGGGACGCGCGCGTGTGAGGAGGCCAGGCGAGAGAGCTCGTCGGCCGGAGCATTGTCGCGGCGAGGGATATGCCGCAATTCGAGGCCGTCGAAGCGTCTCTCGAGCTTTCTGACTGTATCCACGTACGCTGCCATTTGAGGATCCGTGCACTGGTACTCCTTGGATACCTGGTTGACGACCAGTTGGGAGTCCCCTTTGACCAGGAGGCGACGAATCCCGAGCCCCACCGCAGCCCGGAGGCCGGCGATGAGACCTTCATACTCCGCCATGTTGTTGGATGCGCGGAACTGCAACTGTACGACGTACCGGAGCTCTTCACCCATTGGGGAGGTGAGAACCACTCCGGCCCCTGCGCCTTTCAGCGAGAGGGAGCCGTCGAAGTGCATGACCCAGTACCCGGGCGCGTCGTGCCCGGGATAGGCAGAAACCTCTTCTGGGACGACGCAGGGGACGGGCGTCCACTCTGCCAAGAAGTCGGAGAGCGCCTGGCTTTTGATTGCCGGGCGACTGACGAAGTGTAGGTCGAACTCCGCCAGCTCTACTGCCCATTTGACAACGCGCCCGGTGCCTTCCCGGTTCCGGAGAATGGGTCCCAGAGGATAAGTAGTGACCACCGAGACCTTGTGCGCCTGGAAGTAGTGGCGCAGCTTCCGGGAGGCGATGAGCACGGCATAGAGCAGCTTCTGAGCTTGGGGATACCTTGTCTTGGCCTCCCGGAGGACCTCGCTGACGAAGTACACCGGTCGCTGTACCCGGCAGGCCCGGATAGTGGCCGCACCCGGGGGGCTGCCACAGCCCTCGGGGTCGGCGACATGGTCGGGGCTGGCCGGGCACTCGAGCTCGATTTCTTGGCTGGGAAGAGCAGTGTGCTCGGGCTCGACCCCTTGCTCCGGGGGAGCCACTAGGACAGGTGAGTGGTCGAGGACCTCTGGGAGCTGGGACCCAGCACCCGGCCCTGAGCACTCATCACGCTCCACCACCAGCACTATGCTCACGACCTGTGGAGTGGCCGAAACATAAAGTAGTAGGGGCTCACCTTGGGAGGGAGCCACCAAAACAGGTGGCGAGGTAAGGTACTTTTTTAAGTCGTGGAAGGCCTGCTCGGCTTCCGACGTCCAGTCAAAACGACCGGATTTCTTCAAAAGCTTGAAGAGGGGGAGCCCCCGCTCCCCGAGCTTGGAGATGAAGCGCCCGAGGGCTGCCATGCAGCCGGCGAGGCGCTGGACCTCCTTGAGTCGAACCGGGGGTCGCATCTGCTCGATGGCCCGGATCTTCTCCGGATTGACCTCGATTCCTCGGCCAGAGACCAAGAAACCAAGGAGCTTGCCCGCCGGCACCCCGAAGACACATTTCTCCGGGTTGAGCTTGAGGCGGGTAGAGCGGAGACTGTTGAAAGTCTCGGCAAGGTCCTCGAGCAGGGTGGCGCGGTCTCGGGTTTTGACCACGAGATCGTCGATGTAGGCCTCGACGTTGCGGCCAACCTGCGAGTTAAGAGTGATACGAATGGCGCGTTGGAAGGATGATCCAGCGTTGCGCAGGCCGAAAGGCATTGACATGTAGCAATAAGTCCCCACCGGGGTAGTAAAAGCAGTTTTTTCCTCGTCCCCTACGGCCATGCGAATCTGGTGATACCCAGAGTTTGCATCTAGGAAGCACAAAAGATCACATCCCGCAGTTGAATCTACGATTTGATCAATGCAAGGTAAGGGGAAGGGATCTTTAGGACAAGCCTTGTTAAGGTCGGTGTAGTCCACGCACATGCGAAGCTTGCCGTTGGCCTTCGGGACGATGACTGGATTTGCTAGCCAGTCGGGGTGGAGGACTTCTCGGATGAATCCGGCGTCGAGGAGCTTGCGGACCTGCTCGCGGATAAACTCCTGGCGCTCTGGCGCCTGCCGCCGGACCTTCTGCTTCACCGGGCGGGCGTCCGGACGCACAGCCAAGTGATGCTCGATCACCTTCCTAGGGATCCCGGGCATGTCGGACGGTTGCCAGGCAAACACGTCCACGTTAGCCCGGAGGAAGGCGACGAGCGCGCTTTCCTATTTGCTGCCCAGGTTGCTGCCGATACGGACAACCTGGGTAGCGTCTTCGCCCACCTCGACCTCCTTCGTTGGAACAGAGGTGTCGGCGGCGAGTCGGGGTCTGGATGAAGAGGGTCCCGGGCCCCCTGAGGAGCCATCAACCTCGGCCTGCGCTGAGACCAGAGCCATGTATGATTGTTCGGCGCAGGAGACAGCGCCGCCGGAGTCAGCGATCACGGAGATAGAGCCTGCGGGGCTGGGCATCTTAACCGTAAGGTATGCATAATGCACGGCCATCATAAACTTGGCGAGCGCCGGACGCCCGAGGATGGCGTTGTAGGGGAGAGGGAGCTCCGCGACATCGAAGAGGACGCACTCCGTGCGAAAGTTGTCCTGACTCCCGAACGTGACAGGCAACTCAACCTGCCCGAGGGGCAGGGAGTGCCCGGTAGTTACTCCACAGAAGGGGAGTGACGGCTTTAGGCGTCGGGAAGATACTTGCAGCTTCTCGAAAGCCTCTTTGGAAAGGAGGTTGAGGCCGGCACCACCGTCGATCAGCACTCTGCCGACCTTAACATTGCAGATAGTGGGAGACACAACCAGAGGTAGCCGTCCCACGGCTGCAGTACTGGCGGGGTGATCTGCCATGCTGAACGTGATCGGAGCATCCGACCACCTCAGGGGTCTTGTGGCCTCCTCGCTCGGGGTTGCCGAGCACACTTCGCGCCGCATGACCTTGATGCCACGGCGCGAGCAGGGTGTGTAAGCGCCCCCGTCAATGAAGGCGACCGCATGCTCGGGCTCCTGGAAGCCGAGCTCGGTGTTGTTGGGGACGACCTCGGCATCGCCTCCCCCGTGGGACTCGTCGCGCTCCCTCTGGCGCTGCTCCACGAGTCCTTTGACCGTACGACACTCCGTGAGGTCGTGCCATCTGGTCAGGTGTATGGGACACCATTTACCTGGCTCGGGCCCCGCGGGAGCGGGGACCCTCGCTGGAATAGGAGCTCGGCCAGGGGCCGGGGCTCTTGCTGGAGCTGACGCCCTAGCCGGTGCCGGGGCCCTCGCGGGCACAGAGGCCCGAGGAGGAGCCCGAGCAGGGGCCCTGACGGGGCACCGATCGACACCCGGCCGACGCTCTTGCCGGTGATCGGGCTCTTGCGGCTCCCTGCGAGCGGGGACTTGGGCTAGCTCAACGGGAGCAGCCTCGCGCTTCCTTCTCTTTTTCTTTTCCCGCTTATCAGAGCGGGAAGAACTTGGCTGGTCGGAAGCGGGGCGAGGAGCATGCCATGCCCTGGCCTCCGCAGCCTTGGCGCACTTATCGGCCAGTGCGAAAAGCTCCGCAGGGGTCTCGATCTCGTGCGTACCTAGCTTCTCGAGCATCCGCTCATCACGGACGCCCTGCCGGAAAGCAACAATAACAGCATGGGGGGCCACTCGCGGAATAGTGTTGCGAACCTGGCTGAAACGCTGTATAAATCGCCGTAGCGTCTCCCCTTCCTGCTGTTGGACGGCGTGGAGGTCGCACTCCAGACCGGGACGCGCGAACGTGCCCTGAAAGTTGGCCACGAATTGGTGGCACAGGTCATCCCAGGAGCTGATAGATCCTGGGGGTAAGTTCATAAGCCAAGAGCGGGCGGAACCCCTCAAGGCAACATAAAAATAGTTTACCATCACCTTTTCGCTGCCTCCGGCCGCTTGGACGGCCGTCGTGTAGATCTGGAGGAACTCGACGGGGTCGATGGACCCGTCGTACTTCTCCGGCAGCTCGGGGCGGAACTTGGAAGGCCACCTCACCCGGCGGAGCTCGGCGGTGAAGGCACGGCAACCGGTGCCGTACCCCGCAGCCCGAGCGGGGGTTCTTGGTGGTGAGAAGCGGCGAGCCGGGGATCCCCGGTGGTCCTGGGCCGGGAGAGAGGAAGCCTGGTCCTCTGCCCCAACCCCCTGCCGGGTCTCCCGCTGACGTTCGAGAGTGACTCGTGCATCCTCGTGGCCCCTCCGCTCGTCAAGGTGCAAACGAAGGTCCCGGGCTTCTGACACGGCCAGGGGGACTGCGCTCCGCCTGGAGACCCCTCGGCCCGTGCGGGTGTTGCCCGCTGAGGAACCGGCTCGGGCGGTACCATGCTGAGAAGTGGTGCGAGGACTCCCGGCCTGCACCTGGCGACGAGCAGTGCCGACCAAAGCGACGACATCTTGCATCCACCGGCCTTCCGGAGTGTTTGGCGTGGCCTGAATGGGCGGGTGTCTGAGGAGAGCTTGTGCTGCAAGCAACGCGCTCCCTGGGCTGGCCTCACTGAAAGCGAGCCTGCGCCGAGGCGGCACCCGACGTGGTCCAGAGGCGGACCTGACGGCCGGGGTCCCGACCACCTGCTAGGGGTCGGAAAGTACGTCGGCAGCGGCGCCGGCGCTGATGAGCCCAGCGCCTTGATCCCCTTGGGCGGGAAAAACCGCACGCGTGGATGGCGGCTGCCGCGGGCACGCAGCAGCGACGGGGCTTTCTCGGTTGTCGGGCAGTGCTCCGTTACTGGAAGTGGAGCCGGAACGCTGGAGACGGTGCCCACCGGCCATCTTTTCCTGTAAGAAAAAGTGAAACAAACAATCCAGGGATACTCCCCCCTACCTGGCGCGCCAGCTGTCGGAGAGTGAACTCCTATCGCAGGGATCCCGAGAGACCCCTTTTTAGAGATTCGGCCGGGGGGATGATCCTGGGAAAGCTTGTTGGGAAATAAGCAGGAACGGAAATAAATGTGATGGCTAGTGGGAGACGATCACCCTAATGCAAGAAAAAAAGGGGGTACGCCGGGTGTTAGACAAGTTCGGGCGGCACGGAGGCGTAACACCCTACTCCTGTATGAGTGCTATATTTATCCTTGAAGGGGATTCTTCAAGGAGGTATCTGGTTCTAAGGGTAGAACTGTTTACAAAGAGCTTGAGGCTCTTATGTTCTAGCTTAACTTGGGCTGGTTCGAGTGTCCGTTAATCTATCTTTGACCTGGTTCGTCGGAGATTGTTGGTTGTCTGGTGCTCGGGGGCTGTCGTTCTTCCTCTTTTTCACCACACCCTTCATGTTCTCCATCCTTTTCTTTTATAGGTGCGCCGACCTCAACATATCCTGAATGGGAAAGGGGGGACGCGAATGCCAAAGTCCCACGGAGAAAGGCGCAATCATCTCATCTTGGTGAAGTGACAGGGGCGGTGGAGAAATGCGGCGCGCATTCGACCTCCAGCCGCTGCGGAAGCCTCGGGGCGCCATGAAAGGGGCCCACCGGGCAGCCTCAGAGGTGCCCGGTGCGCCCACCCTGTCTTGTTCTTCTGCCAGGGCAGGGTGGCAGGCCGAGCGCTTCGATTCTGGCAACGTTATCCCGAGGCACCTGGATGAAACGGGACGGGACCCGTGCATTTAATGGACCCACGCCCTCCTGCCAGTGCATGGCAGGGTCTGACACTGGGGCGTGGGCAGCCGGGAATGTCAGGATGTCAGAATGTGAGACCGCGCGTGCCTATTAAATGCGGCATTGGGCCTTTGACTGGATGACACCCTGACGACGGGACCCTTCGGGTCTTTGAATGATCTTGCGCGAACCTTCGGGGAACCGAGTCCTCGGGGGCTGCCACGTGCAGCCCCGAGCACTGCGGTGGGGCCTTCGGGGCACCGAGTCCTCGGGGGCTGCCACGTGCAGCCCCGAGCACTCTCTCCCGAGCACTTCGGCGGGACCTTCGGGGCACCGAGTCCTCGGGGGCTGCCACGTGCAACCCCGAGCACTCTCTCCCGAGCACTTCGGTGGGACCTTCGGGGAACCGAGTCCTCGGGGGCTGCCACGTGCAGCCCCGAGCACTCTCTCCCGAGCACTTCGGTGGGACCTTCGGGGCACCGAGTCCTCGGGGGCTGCCACGTGCAGCCCCGAGCACTCTCTCCCGAGCACTTCGGTGGGACCTTCGGGGAACCGAGTCCTCGGGGGCTGCCACGTGCAGCCCCGAGCACTCTCTCCCGAGCACTTCCTTCTTGGCATTTGGGCTCGGCGGATCATCGGGGAACTAGGGTGCTCGGGAACCAGAGGCGGCGGCCCCGAGCACCTTCTCCCGGGGCTTAGCCTCTTCTTACCTTGCAGGGTGGTGACATGTGGTGGATGGCCGGCCTGGCCTCGGGACTTAGGGACCCCTGGTTCTGAATACACCGACAAGTGTCATTCTTGCAAAAAATAAAAAATTAAGGAGATATTTGCAAATGCCCCATCAATGAAACGTGTAAATTTAACGCTTCAATAGATCTCAAGCTTAAAAAGAACTTTACGACTCTGCTTCCTCTGCTTTCCTACCCTGCCGGCCTGCCCTAGCTTTGGCGTGCTCATGCACGAAGAGGCTGACACCGGCGACGATGGGAAGGAGACAACGCCGATGCCATCTCCCGCGGAGTAACCTAGGACAACTGAGATCGGTTCCAGTGCTTGAACGATGCCGACCCTTCCCCCAACATCCGATGTCCACGCCCCCACCGCCGCAACATCGCTAGAGGTAGTAGGGGACGGTGACCACGGCCACCATGGGACCTTGCGCGCGCTTTTGTCTACGGTCGGTTTCACTGACCGTTTCTTCCTTGAGAGCCGCGGCAAGTACAGGCACAGGGCGGTGCACACGACTCCATCGCCGACCTCGTCACCATTGCATGCTTTTGTCAGTCGCGGAGGCGGAGATGGTGGACGACCGGTGGTCTGCTGAGGCAATGGCTTGAGCGACATAGGAGCATCGGCTGCAATGCCGCGTGGAGAAGCCATAGGTTGGGGATTTGAGTGATGTTTGGACTTTTGATATAGTTCGGTAACGAAAACCGTTTCTTGTTGTGATTCTGTCTTTCCTATTTTTAAGGAAAAAATCCGTGTGCCTCTTGATTAGTCTTTTTAACTTAGCATAAATCTCTAATAGGTCATCCTACGGCATCTAAGCTCCAGCATTTATTGAGGTTTTTAAAAGGAGCCCTACTATATCGGGCAAAGTCAGACATCAATTGCATCCTAGTTTGCCATATAACCACCAATTGCTTATTGATTCAACACACGAGACTTGGGTTTGATTGAGTTAATTCATATTTTAATCAGGTCAATTCATGTTAATTTTGCATGACATAATTGGCTTTGCTGGAGAAACTGCATGTGCTGATTTTTTAAAAGATCTTACTCATTTCCTATTTTTTTTGATGTAGCAGTTACCTACAAACATATTTTTATAGAGCTGTAACGATAAAATTGTAGAAGAATTAGTGAAATTCTCGTGACTAGAATACAATATGCTCTGAGACGGCGACTAGGAGGGAGGGGTGAATAGAAGTCTCACTAAAAAATTAGTTGGCCTTTTCTAATTATTATCCAACGCACTCCTCTCTTAGGTATGATGACTTAATAACCCTAAAAACAAGCTAGGAAGATCCCAAAACACCAAAGAAATCAATCAAGACACAAGGGAAACAACCTATAACAAGATCCAAGCAAAATAGCACAAACCTCAAAGGTCTGTTAAACCGAGCATCCTATGCCGACCTAACTGAGATCTATACAGTACCACCTTGTCGGACCCCTATTTTGGGTTCCACTGTGCATCTAGTATCAATCCTTAAATCAATAGCTGATACACATATTTTCAATAGATTGACATCATAGTCATACATCAATTAATTACAATACCAAAAATAAAGTTCCATAGGTCTTACAACATAGTCTAATACAAACCATGTCTGACAGGCCTTATTCAAAAGAAACACGATAGTGGAAATAAAAGGTAGCCCAATGGCTATAGGCAACTTGGGTGTGGATGTAATCCTAGTCTCCTCTTTTTCTTCATCATCATCATTGTTAAAGTTGTATTCCAGTTCTTCATCAAAATCAACAAGCAAGAGTGAGTACTCAAGGTATCCACGAAGTCCTAACACTACTTCAAAGGGTTGATAGATTCATAAATGATGTAACCAAGGACAAGGCCATAGGGTTTAGTTTTAGCGTAAAGCCAATTTTTATGCAAGGGTTGGTTTTGCAAAGAAAGGTTGAAAGCATTTGGTAAAATAGTGTTTAAGCTGAATTATGGTTATTGGCCCTAGTGGGATACATCTATCCTGCCAGTTCCCATGTTCTATTAGCTGGAAAACACAGGGTCCTCTCCAACCCACGTCGCTTAGCCGGACTTTCCAAACCATGGGCGCATAGCCCACACACACTATTCAAAGGGGTATGCATGCAATTGGACTTATCATTGTGTGGTCGAAGCTTCGCATGCCCGTGACCATGTATAAGGTATCCGGATATGTTTACATTCTGCAAAAGGTTGTACATTTTATCCACAAGATATATTTAGTCTCCAACCTTAGCTACCAGTGGAGCGAGCATAACAATGTCTCGTACCCACCCAACATTGCCACGATATCCACACACGGTATACTAAACCAAGATCTCATGATCAACATGGCTCAAACAACTTTAGAGTCTCCAGATGGACCACGAGACTTCACTTAGGTTGCTCGCGTCTTCTCCTGGCTCACGTTGCATCTCCTGCCTCTAAATGGATATTGGGTTCAGCTAGTGGGGTGTGAGGCCAAGCCCTTTCCATGAAAGGGATTTGGTTGCACACGGGTTGCTTAGCACAATAGCACAACGAACCGGTCCTTATACAGTCAGGGCAAGTGTCTTCCAATAAGGAATAACACAAAGGCAAACCCTACCCTTAAGGCAAATCCACCAACATGGATACCTTACTCACCCTCGCTAAAATAGATTTTTGGTCTCATTAACTCTGCAGGTTTAATGCACTCACACCACCAAGCATGTTTAGCGCATTTAATGTATTCACAAAAGCATTATTAAGGTGTTCAACTACACTATTTATCTGCAGAGTAAAAACCCTAACCATACTAGTGGTCAAGGCAATCATCCAAACACTCAAACATAGTTGATGTTGGCGGTCTTCTAGGTTTCAAGGTAAACAGTTAAAGCAACAGCGATATGTCATAAACAAGCTAGGTCGTAACTATTCAATCATTTAAATTAATTAAATTAAGCATGCATAACTATAGCATTTTTAAACAATCTCTACTAGGTTGTAGTTATAAGTCATGGGTTAAATATGATAAAAAAAAGTTAGAATTTTTCTTCTTAAAAGTCTTCTTCTTGTCCATCCTCGTAATATAGGTCCTCGGGTTCTTTCTTAAATGCTTCTTCATCTAAAGCAAGCAAATTAATGTTGAATAAGTAAAGTACGACAAATTTAACTTGAATTAAAATAAATTCATAAAAAATATAATAAACTCGAAAACTTATGAAACTAGTTGGGTTTGACAGATCTTGAATTTAGACAATTTTAGGTGAAGGAATCGTTAAAATCAGAGTTAAAATGGAGAAGATATGGTTCCTGGGAGACTGGCCGGAAGGTTAATTTAGGAAAATAAAAGGGGGTCATATTCCTTGGAATATTTTCTTGAATATTGGAAAAAAATGATTTCTGGATTTATTAAATATGTCTAAAAATTCAGAAAAGGTTATGTTGGGGCACGAAAAAGTGTTCCGAACAGAGTGCGGTGAGAGCCCGCTCATTAGAGGGGGCTCAAGATTGGAGATGGCCAATAGCCTTGAGGAGAGGAAGTGAGAGAGAGTCTGTATCGTATGAAAGGGGGAGAAATCTACAGAGTCCCGTTACCTACTCTTGTGGGGCTCTTTTTATAGAGAAAAGGGGCAAGAGAAATTACTAGCCTGCCCTTAAAATATTATACTACAACAATGTGCATACGAGGGTATTTTAGGTCTTTCACCCCTTTACATATGAGATGGTAGCTAGGGTACTATAATTGCAATAATGATGTCGCTGCCCGTCATCTAAATACCTCATGGCTAGGGTGTTTCCCTAACAATAATGATGTCACTACCCGTCATCTAAATACCTCATGGCTAGGGTGTTTTCCCTAACAGTACCCACTCATCCGCCAGTTTTGAGGTCCCGAGGGGTGAGCAAATATATAGAGAACTAGCTCCGGCCTCCCTTTTCTTCTTTTTTTGAAGTAAGATTATCTCGGACCGTTCCCTATAATTGTAGCACAAACATCTGAGGCAAGGAGCGAAGGCCACAAAGCTTACCGAGACCGCACGCTGAGGGTTCCGGTGGTGGAGCTCAGAGCCAACGACGGAGGTGACGGCGACGAGGTCGCAACCCCCTCAACGGGTAGCTATGGAGATGCTCGACGGAGTCTAGATCTGAGGTGAAGTTGACGGTGAGGTTGAGAGGGGTAGTAAGCGACCCCCTCAGCATGTATCGCAATGATGCTCGACGGAGGCAAGGCCGATCAGAGCGTCACGACGAGTTTAGAGGTGAAGTTGATGGCGAGGCTGAGGGGGGCAGTCCACGACCCCCTCAGCATGTAGTCACGGTGATGCAAGACTGATGCAAGGCCGGTCGAAATGTCGCAGTGGAGCTGGAGGTGAAGTCAACGACGAGGTTGAAGGGGGCAGTCTGCAACCCCCTTATCATGTAGTCGCGGCGATGCTTGATGGAGGCGAGGCTAATCGGAGCATCGCTACGAGGCCGGAGGTGAAGTCAATGGCGAGGCTGAGAGGGGGGCAGCCCGCAACCCCCTCAGCATTTAGTCGCGGTGATGCTCGACAGAGGCAAGATCGGTCAGAGCGTCGCGGTGAGGCCTAAAGTTAAGTCGACAGTGAGACCGAGGGGAGCAGTCCGTGACCCCCTCAGCATATAGTCGCGATGATGCTAGATGGAGGTGGGGCCGAATGGAGCGTCACGGTAGCGCCAGAGGTGAAGTTGACAACGAGGCTGAAGGGGGCAGTCCGCGACCCTCTCAACATTTATTCACAACGATGCTCAACGGAGGTGAGGCCAGAGGTGAAGTCGATGCGGGGCAGCCTGCGACCCCCTCAGCGTGTTGTCGCGGTGATGTTCGACAGAGGCAAGGCCGTCCAGAGCATCGCAGTTAGGCTGGAGGTGAAGTTGATGGTGAGGATGAAGGGGGTAGTCTACGACCCCCTCATCATGTAGTCGTGGCGATGCTTGATGGAGGCGAGGTCGGCCAGAGTGTCACAACGGAGCTGGAGGTGAAGTCGACAGCGAGGCTGAAGGGAGCAGTCTGTGACCCCCTCAGCATGTAGTCGCGGTGAGGCCAGAGATGAAGTCAACGACGAGGCTGAGAGGTGTAGCTCGCAATCCCCTCAACATGTAGCCCGGAGCCTAGAGCCCTACGGTGTTGGCTGTCACGGGGGTGACTTCAGTTACGATTGTGGTCTGATGCGTAGCCCGCAGAGCCACCTGTAGCTCTTCCAGTTAGGCCCGAAGGACCACCACATGTGCCTGCTGGCTAGTGGCGGCGGCTTGCTCATCTGCAGCCTTGACCGTAACCCCTTGAGGTGTCATGATGTTGTCATAGTGCTGCTGTTGTAGGGCTTCTGAACCAGCAGGTTCCACAGTGTTAGCCACAGTCGGGACCTCAACCGCGCTGGCGATGGCTGTGGCGCCCTCATTCCGCCCAAGTGTGGACTCATCGTTGCCCTTGGCTGGGGTGTTGGCATTAGCGTAGCGTATTTTTGGCCGCGGCTACTGTGTGAACTTTTGCGCAGGCGTGGTCGTGGAGCCAGCCACAATAGCCACCGCCTAGGTGTTTTTTTTCTTCTATGGCATCCTACCTCTCCTAGTTCTTCTATGGTCCCCACGAACGACGCCTCTATTGGTGGAATAATTTTCTTCCACAAATAATGTCCGACGAGAGTCGTTCTTACTAGAGTGATCTAAGCTTAGAGAAGTAGCAGAGAGGAAGAGGATGCCTACAATAGTTTTTAGAAATTTCATCTCTGGCACCATGTACCCATGGCCGATATTTATATTGTTTTCCTGAACGTAAGGTTACAGACATGCACCCTCAATGGCAGAGGCATAAGCTACTACCAATATAACCGTGTTATAGGGCCAGTTTCGTACTATATCGTCTAGACCAGAGGCCAAAATATCGACATGCGGATGACATCACCCAACCGTGGTTGTCACATAGCAACGAGCAACCACTGTGCTTGGTCTGTTGCCAACTACGACGTCAGTCCTGTCCGACGTGTCTGGGTGACCACCACTTGTACCGATGTATCAGGGCGGCCACTACTTGCACCGGCGTGTTAGGGTGGCCGCCACTTGATGGTCATTTAATGATAGTCACATCATGGCAAATACCACACAGTTGGTGGGCCTGGTCCTGCTGGTCTTACTAGGGGGCCCTTGCCCTTCCCCCAGCCTCCGGTGGTTAGCAGCCTCTGTGCCTCCGGAAGGCTAAGGCTTGGGTTGTCGGGAGAGCTTTAGAGGAGTCAGTTCTATTCCTAGATGAAACAAAATACCTATTATATTCTAATTAATTCCTATTGTAAAAAAGGTCAAGATAGATTGAGCAAAAAAAGGCTTCATTTCAATTTTCCAGTTTGGAAAATCACATATTCATTTCATTCGTATGAACAGAAAAGTACAATGACTCAAAAAAGTTCCTACCACGAACTTTGTACCGTGCGCATTACGTTACATAGAACAACTAGGAAAGTAAGATAAGCAAGAATAATAATAAAAAATTGGAATAGCGAATACAAAATTAATAGGAAATGCAAAAAAAGAAGAAAAAGGCACCTCTCACCTCCTTCTATACCGTAAAGAAAAGAACAAGAGATTTTAACCCTTTTCTAAAAAGAAAAAAAAGAAGTGTTTAGAGATTTATCTACTTAGTCTATACTATCTAGATTATTAATGAATATTATTCCAATCCATCTCTGGGTATTTGTATCAATATCTATCTGGCAGATCTTTTTTTTCTATGTCAAGAAATTATCCAATATTATGTTTTTCTTTGCTAAAGGGGTATTTCCATGGGTTTGCCTTGGTATCATGCTCATACTGTCGTATTGAATGATCCGGGTTGATTGCTTGCGATGCATATAATGCACACGGCTCTTGTTTCTGGGTGGGCTGGCTCAATGGCTTTATACGAATTAGCAGTTTTTGATCCCTCTGATCCTGTTCTGGATCCAATGTGGAGACAAGGTATGTTTGTCATCTCCTTCATGACTCGTTTAGGAATAACCAATTTGTGGGGTGGTTGGAGTATTTCAGGAGGAACTATAACGAATTCGGGTATTTGGAGTTATGAAGGTATGGCAGGTGTGCATATTATGTTTTCTAGCTTGTGTTTCTTGGCATCTATCTGGTATTAGGTATATTGGGACCTAGAAAGCGCAGGAATGAATACGAAGGTACTCGCAAGACTTAATCCATATAGAGCACATATACGTAGCTCAACTCCAAGGATTATACATTGAGCTGTTAGCAAGAGTAGGCTACAAGGTTAAGTAAAACATATGCGGTAAGCAACCTAGACACAGATGTGTGAGCATCCATACTTAACTCAAAAACAACTACCTTTCTACCCTGTAGTATCCACAACTTGAACCTGTACTTATAGTAACCATAGTATCTCATCAATAAACCACCAACCAATTCCATCATATCATAACCTTATCCCACATTCGTAAACTCTACGACCGATACAAATGAAACAATATCTTGCTCATGACCGAGAGCGTAGCAATTCGAATTGTTTTTACACCCTGCATGGGGTACAACTTTACCCACACGACTCGAGGACCATTCGGCTTGTGCTACTCATAAAAATACACACAAGAGGGTACTCGAGTCAACCTTTCTCATACCCAGAACCACCCACTTGCAATGCCCCTATGGCACCGGGGTTACCGCGAGCGTGTCCCGGACACCCCCAGCTCCCCACCACCTTACTTCTCCTTTTCTTTTTCTCTTACGCGTCATAGAGCCGCAAGGCAAGTGTCGGCACGGCATAAGATAATCGGTTTACCTTACCATTAGATCAGCATGTGGTGAGTACGAAAAGTGCTAGAGCTAACTGTACCGACGGACGGCCTTACGATGCAAGCGGTCTATGGCATCCAGGCTCCTCTCCTAAACTACCCAGAGGACTCCTCCTGAGCAAAAGATACCCCTAACACCACTCACATCTCGCCTCAATCTCACATCTCAACCATCCATCTCAACCTCATCTTTGTATTTATGAACAGTGATTAAGCCCTAAGCTCGCGAACAACGGCAGCACCGTCGCTCGACTTCTACCGATAACCTAAGCATTGCTAAGCATTTCTAATAACTCTTGAAGCTAGACACCAACTATATCATCAAGGCTATAAGGATAATGATTCATCAATAAGTCAAGGTAGAGATAATGCATCAACATAGGTTCTACACATATCAACCCGACACTGGACTCAACACATGCAAATATACATAAAGTATAATTTATCAATTTTAGACTCTATTTAATTTGAACAAAGGGTGCAGTATGCTTAGATGCTTGCCTTTCTGCTCTGGGGTTTGCCCGATACTTCCCGAACAGAACTCACAGAAATGGTGTGCCTCAATGTCACCCTCGATCACACTCGCGTCACACTCTGGACCTTCGTTCGCTTAAAGAAGAACGCGTGCAATGATGAGCATGATGGAGGTGCAATGCTTCATGACACGAGTTTAAAGCATTAACGATTTCCTTAACTTTACTTATTGTTAAATATTTAATATTTTCTGGATTAATTAAGCTTAAAACAAAGCTTAGCCCTAATTAGAAAATTAACTATGCTTAGCATGAGTGTGTGTATTTTTACTAAACAGGGCATAAATTAACAAGATTTACAAAATTGATACAAAATTAATGGAGCTCAAACCTATTTTATTAACCCATGTAATTTAAATACATATTTCACAGCTCCCAGTATTTTTAACATATAGATTAACCCAACAAAATTTGTTTCACTATTCTTGGAGCAATATTATATTTTCTGTGCATTTTACAACTTTCAGCCGAATTACTAGTTGAACTAATATTCGAATTCACATTTTTCTGGTTTTACCGAATATTTAAAGGCCTAAAACTTTTTGCACCGGGGGAAAACTAGTCTCAGTGGCTGACCACAGGCCCGGCTTTATTTGACTTGGGTCAAATGGCCCTGAGCCATGGCTGCACAGCCCGAGCTGGCCGGCTAGCGGCTCTGGCGTGGTCTGGTGGCGGCGAGCAGCGCAGCGCAGGTGGCCGGGGAGGGTAGCAGCAGCTTCAGCACGCACACATGGACTCGGCTGAGGTACAGGTGGACGACGGTGACAACCGGACAACGGACGGCGGTGGCACACTGCGGCGGTAGCACCACGACGGCGACGCATGCACAGGGACCGGTCGGGGGAGCGGGGATAAAGGCCGGCGAAGGGCATAAACAACATCAGTGCGATGCGGGGATCCTATCCAAGGTACTAACAGCCGGTGGGCCCGACCGGAGCACGATCGGCGGCGACGCACACATGGCGGCGGCGGCTCGGCCGTCATGGAGACACGCGCCAGCGATAGGCCAAAAAGAAAACGATGTGCGCACTAGTTATACAAGGGCACGAGGGAGCTCACCACGCAGCAAGATGGGCCGGAGAGGCAGCGGGTCAGCGGCTCAGCGTTGAGGTGCGGGGTGGAGCTGCCAGAGCCGAGGAAGACAACGCCCGCGCGGTGAATCTAGCCGAGGAAGGGTGGAATCTGTGTGAGAGGCGGTCGGTGATGCTCCCTGGGTTCTCCCTCTTGCTTCTTGTGGCTCAGGCTCGATGGATTTTTGGGTGGTGGCGTGGTGGCGGTGTGCTCTGTTCTGCTCTGCTCTCTGCTGCATGGCGCGCACGAGAGAGGAAGGAGTGAGCAGAGAGAGAGCAATGAGAGGGCAGGGAAAGGAGGAGATAAGGGCGATGGCCACGTGCTCGGAGTCAACAAAGGCTACGTTGACATCGTGGGTGTCTAGCCTCCAAAGTCCACAAAACCGGTGGCCAGAGGCAGAGAGCGCAGAGAGAGCGGGAGAGATGTGCGATGAACAGTAGCCGATCGAAAAAATATCCACTGCAATTCTTCTATTCAAAAGAACACCTTCCCGAGGTCCAAAAATTATGGGACAAATTTTGTATGAAACTACAATTCATGTGCAACCCATTTTAACTTGTTTGACCCCAATAGCCTGAGCCAATTTCTAATTTAAAATCCTCCAAAGATGCAAGCTTTTCTAACTTGTGGTAATTTTTATGCCTTCAAAATCATTCCCAAAAATTTGGGGAAAATCACTAATCTTCCTCATTTAATATGGAATAATTTCTAAAACTGTTTCCAACCTTATGTTATATAGCAAATATGTGAGTTTCTTCACAAAGCATTACTTAATATTAATCTTCACAATTTATGTTTAGTTGAAATTGCACAAAACAATTAAATATAATGCTAATGATGCTTAATGATATACTTAAGCTATTTGGGCTGTCACACCGTGTTTGCACGCAGCGTGAAGGTCCGCGTGCTCCCGTCGGTGCAGGTTCAGGTTCCGCACGGTGTGCATCGACGTTTGGTTCCTGTCCAGCTTGACGTGCATCCTGTCCGATCTGTGCGAGATATGTACTTTGTTGGTGTCGTTTGGCAGCCAACCAAACTTTTGTTCCTCAGTGTCAATTCTGGCTATTTCGTCTGTGCGATCTCTGGAGTTGCGTGTGCGAGGGTTTTGTTCTAGATCATTGGCGGAGGATGATGGTGTATGCTCGTCGGCGTTGGATTCTGCATTGAGTTTGCAGCTAGAAGCGTCTGTTCGCTTCTTGTCCAGCAAGGTAACGGTCGATGGCCGTTTTGCGATGCCGGTGCGTTCAGCGTTGCCAAGGCCTATGTCTCAGGCAGGTTGTCTATTGTGCTGGAAAATTTTTACGCTTCCTCATCGTTAGAGGGAACGACTTTCGGCTTCATCTTCAATGTGTTTCTCTATCCACCGCCGATGAGGCGATGCATTGTATGGGTGGTTCGAATGGGTGTGAACTAGACTTTATAATTGGTGGTTTGTAATTTCAATGTTATATCAATGAAAGCTAACCCAGTTCCTCTAAAAAAAAAAACCGCTCCCGCCCTCTCTCACTCTCACGTCGGGCCCACCTGCCAAACTCACCCTTAACCTCCCGGCTCTCCTTTCCTTTTCTACGCACGAAGCCAAATCCAACACCGTCATCGAGTTCACGCCTGAAGAGGGAAGGGGATCGTATCGTGATCGCATCCATGGAAATCCCGACCAAAAGGATAGTATAGGAAGAAATCGCGGGATTGGAGCTCCACGCAAGGAAATCACACGTGAGATATCGCCGGCGGCCCACACCTAGCTCGACCCCGACTCGCACTCCCCGGACTATATAAGCCCCCTAGGACCTCCCCATTTACATCCCCGAGCTCCCCGCACTCTTTCCCCCCTCGGTTTCCTGTGTGCAAGTGCCGCCCAGGAGCCTTGCCGCCGAGCTCCATCCGCCACCGCGCACCTCCACCGTTGCCGAGCCGCTCCGCCGCTCCCCGACTCCAACTGAGTTCATGACCACGTCTGCTGACCGCATCTCATCGGCTTCCGTCGCTCCCCGTTGAACTCTGACCACTGCACAAAGCTCTAGCCGTCGCCGAGCCTCCGCCGCCACGCATCGCCGTTGTTGAGCTGCTCCGCCGCACTACGACGCCTACGCGCCCCTCAAAAGGAATCTCCATGATGCGGGGATCCTACTCCGCCGCTCGCCGTCGCAATCCGGCTACCGGAGCTCCACTCTGGTGAGTTTCCCGAGCCGCGCCGCCGTGCTTTTCGCTGCCTTCCCCGCCGGATCTCAGGTGAGCTCATCTCAGCCGTCCGATCTCACATGTACGGTCCACATTAGAAGGCCCCGTACCCTTTCGCTTTGAGCAGAGTCAGCATATGTAATCCTAGTCAGCTTGCCACGTGGGCATGTTCGTCCTACGTTGCATCCTAGTCAGCAAAAACGACCCAATCACCAGTCAACTGGCTGACGTCATCTTGCGCAATAATCCTTTTTTAGTAGAAGTATAATTCCCAAAACTCCTGAAATTCTGAAAATATTTTTTCCTTAAAAGAAAATTTTGGAAAATGTTTTAAGGTTAAATAATGTTTTCCTTAATGTTTTTAATTCTGAAAATAGTAAATAATTCTGATATTTATGAAAATGGTTTTCTGTAGTAAAATAATTTTGGAATAATCTGTTTAATTCTTTTTAATGTTTCTTTAATTAAGAAAAATCTTGTTTAATTCCTAAAAATCCTTATTAATCCCAAAAATTCATAGAAAAATACCAGGAGCCTCAAGAAAATCCCAAAAAATTCCTACACTTTTCTTTCACCCTTCAAAAGTCATATCTTCGTCATTGCAACTCTGATCTAATCGCTTCCTCTGCTAATAATTCACCAAAAATCATAAAAATAATAAATCGAGTTGTTTGTTGTGTTTTTGGCTCTTTCTTGGTTCTTGGTGTTTATTGTCTTGTTTTCTTTTACGATTAGATGTCGACGTCCAGGTGAAGAAGTTTAAAGGTTTTCAGGACCTAGAAGTTCGAGGATCCCGTTAGCACCAGGGTGAAGGTAAGTTGTCCTTGATGCATTTTGATCATATGTTTCTAAATGTTTTTATTTACAAAGTTGCATGCTTATAGTTGTCGATGGGAAACCTATGATAGGCAATACCTTAGCTTTCTCATATCTACCTTGTCGCCTTAGTTTTGGTGGGATCAAGGGTAGAAATGTTTAGCCATGTTTGGAAAAAACTTGGTTTGATAACTTGATAAAGGTTTTATGCAGCGAGATAAAATTATGTTTTTAGCAACATAGACTATGGAATTGAGCAAAAGGTTGGATTGGTTGCCAATGGCAGGTGGATGGTAATCTTGCTCAATTCAGTTAAGGATCAGTTCATGGTGCGATCGGATCGAACTTTAAAGTATAACCACAAGCCTAGTATGAGACGAGTCTAGCCAATTCATTACTTTTCTCTCATCATAGTATAGACCAGGTGGTGATACGAGGAAGGGATAAGACTTCTTTGGAACCGTAAGGCGCAAGAAGGGGCTTCCTTTGTTGAGGTTATTTGTGTCACACGGCGGTGAAATCTCAGACACTTGTTGGGAGAAACTTTGTAAAGGCTTTGCAGTGATAATCCTGGTCGCACACATCGGAAGTTTGTAAGTGTCTAGCTAACACGAGCACAACAAATAATCATATCTTGTGAGTAAAATGTACAACATCTGTAGAGTGTAAAACTGATATATCAGTTATGCTTACGGTCATGAACGGCGAGGAATGTCACACATGATTATAATATTTTGGAAATGTTTGGAAAACCTTGGGTTGGTGGTTCATTCATGATTAGGAACCATGTTTGAGGTGATCAATTTCGGTTGAGGTCAATAATGTTAATTCTTAAGGTTATTTACTTTTAGTCATTTACTTTTGCTTTTAATTAAATGCTTTTACTAAATTTTATCTTGATGCAAATAAACCCCTGTAAACCTTATAATTGTGATTGCCTTCATATCATACTTTATCATAACTTGTGGAGTACGAAACGTACTCACACTTGCTATAACCACACTGCTTAGTCGGGGAAAACTCTAGAGATTACCCTGAGGATGAAGGATTCTAAGGTGGTGCTCTACATTGATTTGCATATGGGAGATGCGAATGAGAAGACTACGCTAGCTGTGGTGTTTATTTGCTTCTTGACCCTAAGAGATCCTCTATGTAAGAACGATATTTTTCACGTTAAGTTAATGATATTATGTTTTGTTATCATCTGTTAAGTTAATATATATATATTAAGATCGATTCCTACCTTAATATATAAGAAATGTATTATCCGTTCTTACACTGGTCCCAACACCGAAGCCCTGTACAAGTTCAGAAGGTTTCTTAGACTGTGTCCAACGGTTTCTCTTCAGGGGCCAAAATCCTTTCACGAAGGGTTTTCGTTCCCTTGAACGCTCCAACGGATTCCCTTCACGGTTCCCGTCGCGAAGGGATTCCCAGGGTCATTCCCTCCAGCCCGGGATTCTCTCTCCTTTTCCTTCGCGATTCCCCTCGAAGGGAAGCTGTTGGAGATGAGAGGAAATAAAGGGAATGAAAATGGGGAAGGGAATCGAGAAGGGAACGAAATGAAGGAAATATTACTGGGGACAGTCTTATCCGATCCCTCGGAACGTGGAATCGCTACCGAAGTGCGCGAAGAAGACGCCGTGTCACCTCCTACGTGATGAGCACAGAGAGAGCGCTGTGCCATACTGCCATGATACGTTGGACAGCAGATCGTATAAACACGTGATGCATTCAGATCTCAGGTAGCTTCAAGCAAGGAACAAGTGAACAAGGTAACCTTGAAAGAATTTTCGCATATTCCTCCTGATCAATCTGTTCACGGTGAACGAGGTGCAGTAGAAGTTGCAATATCTGCAGAACACTTCGCATCGCATTCTGCATTAGGATATAAGCATCTTTCTGGATTTGGATAAAATATATAGCAACACGGCGAGCCAAACTCAGTTTGCTTTGTGTTGTCACAGACTTAAAATATAGCCACAAAAGTGTACTTTTGCTAGAACATCACTTCAGAAAACTGTACAAGGCATGACATAAGGGAAGGCGAACAATTGAAATAACGCCGTCTAACACAAAAATATGTTCCTTTGAGAAGCCATGGTGAGACTACCAGATGCCGATGGAGGTGTCTTCATCCTTCAGTTGCAAGATGAGGTAGCAAGGGCCCCCAATTTCTGAACAAAAACCAACGTTTAATGCTTTCGTCATCCCATATTAAACTGTCCCACCACAATTTTTCACCTATTATTGTAGTGACAAACGGGCTATTTTCATTTACACAAACCGGGATTTTCCGCAGTTTTGCACAACCTCTCACCTCGAGTTTCTTCAGCAATGGCAAGACTCCACTACACACAGAGGTTAGCTCAGGAAGCTCCCAAAGTTGCAGCGACTGCAACCTTGGAAGATTGTCCTCTCCTAAGACAGAGGTGTCAAGCACCCTCTCCAAATTGTCGCAAAACCTGATATGCAACATTTCAAGACTTGGAATGCG
Source organism: Phragmites australis (assembly GCF_958298935.1). Taxonomy (NCBI): domain Eukaryota; kingdom Viridiplantae; phylum Streptophyta; class Magnoliopsida; order Poales; family Poaceae; genus Phragmites; species Phragmites australis. The sequence goes on along the minus strand of NC_084921.1, from coordinate 45,970,574 downwards.
TAGCGCCGAAGGAAAAAGACATGCGAGATTTGGACAGCAATCGAGAAGCAAGTGCTTCATACAACTGAAACTAGTCACATCTTTCACTCCTTTGCAGAAGGATGACAAATTTTCTATGTTGGAGATCCATAGCTTGTGCAAGCTGCCCACCGCAGACAATGCCTGGACTTCGTCTGGTGTGAGAAGACTCTCCAGCTCTTCACAATTTTCTATCCAGAGTTCTCTTACTGCTTTCATACTTTTAATATTCAGATCAGAAAATTGGGTAGTCATTGTTAATCTCTTTAATGATATCAGCTCAGCATGACAAAGAATGCCATCAAGATCAGAAGGAACACCAACAGTACCATTTATCTCCAGATATCTCTCGGGATCAATGGAATGTGTGAAGTGCTTTGTCCTAAAGTAGGAATTCTGAAAGATGGAATCTGTCTTCATTACTTGGGCATCAGTGTCCATGGTTTGGTCATCCATCAAAGGGGAGATAACAATCTGAAACTTCTGAAAACAATTAAACCATAGCGGTGAATTTTCTTTCAAGCATTTAAATAAATAGGCATCACTCGCATAAACATAAGTTTTACTATCCCCACCAACATCAAGTGATACTTTCATCCCAAACCTATCAGACAGTTGGAAAGTAAGTCCACAAGGTAACCACAGCATGTGTATCCAATCTGCTAGATCTTCAATGCTGCCAAGCTGCAGGTTCCCCACAGCACCACTTTTTGAAACCCCATAAGGGAGCTCAGACCGCAGAAATGGGCAACCCTGTAGATTGAGGTGGCGAAGTTCCGTAGATGCTGGAATTGAGGTCAAGAAAGTGATGGAAGTTGCAGAAAGGTCAAGGACCTTGAGCAACACCATACGGTCAAATGATCCAGAATCTATACTCTTCAGGGAACCACAACCTGAAACATCCAGCACCTCCAGCTGCACCAATGGAGCTATGTGTCGAATTTCCTCCAAATGATCACATCCAATCAGTAATAACATTCTCAGTCTAGTCAAACAGGAGATGGAGCGGGGCAGCACTTCAATTCGTGTAAATGACAAGTCTAGCGTCTCAAGGTTTCCCATATGGCAAAAGAATTCCTCTGATATAGCTTTTAAAAGACAGTTTCCTCTTAAAAGTAATGATGAAAGAAAGAAGCAACGTGGGCTTCCGCGAAGGCATTCCATATCAGTATACATTAACGAAACTCTGTTACTATGCTCAGCAAGATGATCTAATTTGAAAATAGGATTGCCAAGACACCAGCCATGTTGCTCTTTGTAAACCTTATCCTCTCTAAAACTTGACACAGTCTCCCTGATCACATCATGCATGCGTACGTTATCATTATCCTCCAAATATACCATACCATGCTTTGTGAGGACATACAAGATTTCCTTGCCAATATGGTTAGCCTCATCAAAACTAATAGCTTCTTGGAGTAGACCATCCATCCTCCAGTGCCAGATTAGCTCTTTGACTGAAATTCCTTGATCTTCCGGGAAAAGCAAGCAATAGAGCAAGCAGTGCCGTGCATTATCGCTAGGAAGCTGATGGTATCCAAATTTCACTAGGCGTTTCATTGTGTTAAAAACTGATATCTGGGTTCCTAGAGCGACATGCGCGTTTGCGACCAACTCACTAAATGCCTCTTGTGTAGGTGCATCACACAATACCCCAGCCAATATGAGGATTATGAGTGGAATTCCATAGCAGTAGCTGATTAAGTCGTGTTCAAAATTGATATCTTTCCCAATCTTCTTGCGCAGTAGGTTGTATGACTCCTCATAAGTGAGAAGTTCTGGCGTTAACACTATATCTGCCTCCATGACACTCGATGTCCTCACAGTTCTTGTAGTCACAAAGATTTTTGAGCCGGGACTTTGCTGTTGAAGATGAGTAACTCCCAGGTACTCTAAGATACCCTCTTCAGTGAAATAAGCATTATCAAGAACTAGTAGGAACTTCCGTTGTGTGAGATATTCCTTGATCATGGTCTTAGTTCTTTCTACAGACAAGTTGTCTCCGATCTTACACGAAAGAGATGATGCAATCTTATTCATGCACTGTCTCAAGCTACAACTTATTGACAATGTAACCCAGATATATTCATTGAATATATTCGAGGTCCTTGCTGCTTGGTATGCAGCCTTTGCAGCCCATGTCTTCCCAGAGCCACCAATACCTTCGATGACAACTACTCCAACATTTGGACGACCAAGCAGCCCGAGCATCTCTTGGAATGAAATCAGCTGACCGTTATTAGTTCGCACCATTGGCCAATTCGTTGGCCGCCTTGGCTTCCAAAAGCAACAATAGGACGCCATTATACCGCTTCTCCTGTTTTGTCAACTCTAGTTCCTGAGTTAGTCTGGTCAAGCTACCAAATGGCAATCCATGCACTTGCATGGAGGACAAAGTACAAGTAATAATAGAAGCAATCACGCAAACCATATTCAGATTTGTTAATACAGATTTGTTAGTGTGGCGTTTTATTCATTTGGATAAGTATCTTATGCACGATGCATATCTAATTGCAAGGTAGAAAAGTCATGTGCTAAATTGCAGGGGAAGAGGGGAGAAAAAAATGAGGCACGTAAGTAGCTCCTACGCACAGTAAATGTAACATGGCACAAATCAGGAACCAAAAATTAGGAAGGTGAAATCATTCACCTGCGTCCTGTGCAGCTCAAAGATGCTGGTGACGACGCTGCCGTGGGGAGGCGGGTCGACGGCGGCAGCGAGGCCGGTTTGGGCGATGACCTGAGGAGATGGCGGCGGCCCTAGGGCGTGCCGGCAGCCGTGGAAGGGGAGAGATGCAGGAATTGAGGAAGGGGAACAATATCCACCTCAAACCCGCCAAACCCAGCCTCACGCGCTGAATTGGGAGTGACGGAGCTCGCACATCGCTCGGAGAAAGGGGCTGCGAAGGGGAGCGGGGGAGCGACGGTCGCACTAAGACCCAACCACTAACACGCGGGCTGGTAGTGATGAGGTACAGTCAGGCGGGTAAAAACCCGGTGGAGACCGGTGGACCAGTCAAACCCTCGGACTCTCTCTAGTCGGGAAGTTTCCCCCGCACGACGGAGAAGGTCCCGATCGGAGAGCTCACGCATGTTGCCACCGTGCTAGAGCCCGCAGGCTGCTGTTGCGGCCGGCAAGCAGATCCGTCGTCTCGGCCGCTTCAGCACCACACCCAGCACCGGCGACCCACTACCGCCAAAGCCCCACCAGCTACCCCGAGGAGGAGGGGCAGCTTCACGCCTGTGATGGCTCGGTAGGCGCTGACGGCTGGCGCAGAGGAGGCTGTGGCCGGTGAACAGCGGCAACCCTCCTGCGGAGTCCTTTGGTGAGTTCGTTCTTTCTTGCCTGGAGTTCCTTTCTTTTCCTGACGAAACTAAGCCCCCCTCAGAAATTTCCCTTTCATGGTACTAAGTAGAACTGTATCGTGGCTTAAAAAAAACATCAAATAGTATCAGGATTATAGAAGTACAGATGCCGTAGAAGCTAACTTTTCGAGTAATCCAACTCTGGCCTCTACTTACGACTTGCCTTCGTTTTAGTTGAACATATAACCGCTGGATCTTCCGCATCAAATTGGGAGCTCCATAGTGATACTGGATTACTGGTAGTTGTATACTTTTATTTATGTGCCGATGATGTGAGTTTTATGGTGGTACTTCGGTTAAATTGTTGATGGAAGTTTGCCTGGACACCTGGACAGATTGACCGATTTCAAATTAAACCGTGAATAGATACTACTGCGCTGTACTTTTAGTAGTGAAATTACTTATGTATTATCCCAAAGAAGCAAAAGAGGAAAACATCCCAAAGGTACTCAACTGATTAAGGACGTCCCAAATAACTTCAAAATATCCAAAATAGCATCCCCATTACCTTTCCATCCTTCAAGGGGGCAATGCCAATGGCCATTCTGCGCATAAGTATTCTTCAGTGTGTGAAAAATCGTTGTGGTACTAGAGTAATCAAGTTTTTCTAGCATGAATATATCTTGACATGGTCACCATAGCCCATTCCTATTTTTTAAGCCGAGTTCCTAGTGTTGCCCTCCCAAACATTAGCAAGGACTTAGATTTTTATCCTGGATTAACAAATTTCTCTTGGCAGTATCTTGCCTCTGTAAACAAATTATCTAACGTAAATCGGTCTATACCATGACTTTTGCTTCGTGTCTATCTGCGGGAAAAGCAGCCTGTGCTGTTTTGGTGTATGACAAATCACATTGTCATGCTACACAAACTGACAGTAAACCAGATAGACTCATTTGGAAGAACAGAGTAGCCATGATTTTTCTTCTCTTCTCTTCTTTTTTTTTTTACCGGGGGGGGGGGGGATCTTAACTTTGACAACTGCTGCTATGTATTTTTTACTTGCTCTTGAAACAAGTGCTGCTGACATATGGCATGCATTGTGTACATGGGTAGGGGACTGCTGCAATTTGCGTCTTTGTATACTCCCTGAGATTATGGCTGCAATCATTAATAATTGCATGCCATAATATTAAGTTTCTGTTTATTTTGATCTAGTGCAGCTCCTTCAAATGATAATAGAACTGATCTACATTGGATCACTGCTAAATTGCTATCTCTACTTCTATTCTCATATAAACTCCTTCTGTAAGTAACTAGGCCTACTGGATTTCAACAAAACAGTGGTATCTCCTAATATTATTTGCCAAGATAAAGCACGATGGTACACCATGGAATGGTTTAATTCAGGTTTACGACCTAACAAGGTTGCAGAAGCAAAAAAATCAACAAAAATAAAACCACATAACTTGCTGTCTCTACTTTTGCATCATTGTATGCTCCCTGAGATTATGGTTGCATCATTAATATTTGCATGCCATGCAAATAATCTATTTGCCCTTCAGCTGCCTATAATAATAAGTGTCTATTTATTTTGGTCTAGTGCAACTCCCTCAAGTGATAATTGAATTGGTGTGTAGGAACGAGAATGGTGACTAGAGGAGAGGGTGAATAGGCGCCTCAACAAATTTCTTTCGAAATAGATGGTCTTTTCCTATTTCTCACCCAACGCACCTCAAAACGCTCAAGCGGAAACAAAAGAATTAGAGAGACAAAGCAAGAAGACTACTTTCATAGCAACATGACTCCACAGATAGAATATGAACCATAGGTTCCATTCAAGACCATTCCATGTGTTTTTGTGCACAAAAACTCGCAACTTTCAAAGAAACTAGATAAGATGGACACCGAACAAGGTTATCCTCCAAGATGATAGTCTAGTGGTAAGGGGACTCAAGACCCGCTCAAATACATGAGTATATGAGTATTTAAGCCACCAGCATCAAGAAAAACAACTCTGCAAAGGTGAAATATTGCAGCTCAAAGAAAAAGATCACCGGGCAAGAAACCTCTTCAAGTTGATGATCTAGAGACAAGGGTACTCAAGACCCATGAGTATACACTCGTATGTGAGTTTTTATGCCTCTAGCAACAAGAAGAATGATATCACAAGGTGCTGAAATTTCAGCCCAAAAACCAAAACGAAAATTAAAACCAAAAATCGAAAAACTTGCGAACTTGCAAGGGAACCAATAAAGGTAAACTAGAAGGAGGGGAATTCAAGCATATGCAAAAACAGAAACTAAATTACTCAAAGAGGTCAGCCCTATTTTAGGCGGATTACAAATATTTATCTCTCAAAACTCTCACATATTACATAGACTAAGCACTCATCATTCTCTTCTCTAAAAACCTAGCTCTAAGGCTCTCAAATGAGTGGCATAAGAGAGCTCAAGTGGCTGGTTCAAAGCTCTTTCTAGCCCTACTCCTCTATTTATAGGTTTAGGAAACTTGGCCTTTAAGTTTCCTAGCTTTTCCCCAAAATACCCCTCTCTTGTAGTGTACTCCTACCTACCACTGAGGGCATTTTGGTCTATTTTTTTCTCCATTCATCGGACGGCCGCGGCGCCTTCATGACTTAGCTTCGCGTCGACGCAAGCTTCGCGATGGTGCCATATACTCATACAGTCCTTTCACGGTTTTAAGGCCAAACCGCGAAACCGCCTGCACGCTTCTCAAAGCGTGACTCACCGCCTTGCTTACACCTTAAGCAAGCGCTTCGATGTCGACGTGTGTACTCCGTCATGCGATCCTGACCGCCGGCAAGTCTCTCCCGCTCCCGATCCCTTGGGCCGCCTTGTCACTTGCACCGGTATCCCCTTCGCTTGACTTTGTCAACACGCCGTCTCCATCCGCCTTCAATATTTTGCTTGACCTCCATGTGTTCAGCTAGGATCACCCTTGACTCCGCCCGGCCTCCTTGATCGTCTGGCACCAAGCACTCCACTTGGCCCCGATCATCCCGCCGTCGACCGTCAAGTTGCATCCATCACCTGCACACCATGAGGCAAGCAAACACATACCTCCAACTTCAATTCCAATTATTCCATACTCAATATGCTCAATTGAAATATCAAATCAATTCAAATCACATCAAAACTCATGCAAAACCGAGGATCATCAAACCAAATAAATGACAATGTCAATCACTCATCACAAAAAATCCAATGCACATTACAACTTGGTTTCTCATGGTGCATAATGGATCACTCTAACTTGCTGTCTCTACTTATGTTCTCCTATAAACTCTCGCTGTAAGTAACTAGGACTACTGGATTTCAACAAAACAGTGGTACCTGCTAATATTATTTGTAAAACAAAACACAATAATACACCATGGAATAGTTCAATTCAAGTTTATAAGCTAACAAGGTCGCAGAAGCAAAAAAAGTTCAACAAAAAGAAAATTATCTAGATTCAGAACATGAAGCGTAAAAAGGAAAAATTCTACATATTATTGAAGCCAGCACATCAGTGTTTCATTTTCATCAACTTCTCTTGCAGATCTTTTTTGCAAAAATCAGCATGTCGCAGGAGCAGACATTGGAGGAAGTTTTTTCTCCATTTTTGATGCAATTAGAAAAAGCAAAACGTGTTCGTTTGAAACCAGATGAGGATAGTTCACTTTCAGATATTACACTTCTGTTTGAAAATATCGAGAAAGAAGCCCACGAAGTCAAGAATATACTACAGAGAGTGTTGAAATGGGAAAATGAGGTTATAAATGACTTTGGAGGAATAGCTCGACATTTGGATGATATCATAGAAGAAGACAGCCAGCTCAATTCAATACGTTCCAAGCTTCAAATTGTCAACACTGAAATGTCCAACTTAAAAGATCGCATGCGACTTCCTCTCCATGTTCCTGTGATTAAACCAGCAGCTCCTACACCCTTGTCATCTATACCATCTAAATTGGTTCATGCAAATGTTTCGGAGCAATGGAAAAGGCTAGAGATTGAGAGGAAAATCCTTGAGAGCCCCACCATGTCTAACTTGCAGCTCAGCTATGATAATCTTGATCTGCAGCTGAAGCTGTGCTTGTTATGCTTCTCTATCTTCCCAGAAAATTCCATCATCAGCAAGAGGGCCATGATCCATTGGTGGATTGGCGAGGGGTTAGTAGCAGCCACAAGAAGTCAGACAGCCGAAGATGTCGGAAATGATTGCTTTGAGAAGCTGATTGCTCGAGAGATGATTGAACCTGTGTACCAGAAACGTAGCTGTGGTGTCAACCAATGTAAGTTGCATGCTTGGATTCGACGTATGTTGATTACTGTTGCAAGGCAGGCACGGTTTTTTGAATTTGATTCAGATGGCAATGCAACATGGGACTTTTCATCTACTCACCGTGTCTGTGTAGTTGAAGAGCACCAAGCGGAAATAGAAGCGGCATCACCCAGAAACCAATTTGATCCAGACCTTCTAACAATATTTAATGTGAACGAGCGATACCTCCAATTTGAGAAAAGTTGGTTCTTGGATTTGAGGAAGATCGCAGTTCTTCAACTAGGAAGATGGCACAACTTATATCGACACCATATTGAAGTTGACAGTACCGAATTTTTGGAAGGACTGCAGTCATCCAAACAATTGAAATATCTTTGCCTGAGGGGCATCTCTAGAATCACTGAGCTTCCTGCTTCCATTGGTGAGCTCTCAAATCTCAGGATCCTGGATCTTCATGCTTGTCATAACCTTGAGAGGCTGAGTGAGAGCATCGTGTCTCTTCAGATGCTCACCCACCTTGATGTTTCAGAATGTTACCTGCTGGAGGGCATGCCAAGGGGTATTGGCTTGCTTACTGAACTTCAAGTGCTGAAAGGGTTTGTCATTGGTTGTTCCACAGGCATTTACAATTGTCGGGTAACAGAGTTAACGAGGCTGAAAAACTTGAAGAAGCTGAGCATATATATTGGAAGCAAAGTTGCAGTGACAGAAAACGAACTGAACGAGCTTGAGAATATCAAAGGTCTTTGCGTGCTGAAAATTACATGGGCTGTGTCACTGTCAAAGAAAGGAGGAGCCCACCAAACTTCTGAAGCAACATCATTGTTAACTTCGCTCTCCCTACCTCCAAATCTCGAAAAGCTAGACCTGCGCTGCTTCCCTGGAGAGAAGATGCCAGGATGGTTAAGTCCAAGTATGCTGTTGAGACTGAAGAGACTGTACTTCACCGGAGGAATGCTAAGTACTTTTGGTGACAAGAGCATGTCAGAGGCGTGGAATGTTGAGATATTGCGCCTGAAATTCTTGAATGATTTATCAGTACAATGGACCCAGGTGCATGATATATTTCCAAATCTAATGTTTCTGGAGGTCTTCAAATGTAGGAAGCTAGAATCTTTCCATTGTGACAAGGATGGGGTGTGGATGAACTGTGGCACGCAGGAAGTCAGCAAGTAGAAGGCAGGGTTGAATCAATTGAGCTTTTATTATTACTTTTTCTGTGTCACTATATTTGCATCTCATTGTCAATAACAGTTTTCCATGAAAAAAGAGGCGGCCTAAGTAATAATCTGGCAAATATTACAGAATATACAAGCACATTGGCCGAGCATTATTAACAGATATATATGCTTGAGCGTACTGTTACCAGATACGCTACCATTGGATCTACTATACAGATGTGTTGCCTATTTCAGACTTCCACTGTTACCAGTGATGATGCGGTCACTCGTGCTAAGCTCCTGGCTAGTAGATGTTGATGCTGGCAACGAGAGGCTTCTTGCGAAAATGTCTCCCATGGTCTTGGCCGCCGATGGGAGCCCTCCGCAGGTCTCAAGGATCTCCTCTTTCATGCTGTTAACAGTGGCGAGATCGACTGACCTTTTCTCCTGGGAGAGGGCATCCATGAAAACTGCCCAGCAGCTCTCTCTGTCCGCCAACGGCCGCACACGGTGCAGACAGCTCTTCCCCACCATCGCCTCTGCCGTCTGCTCCAGCCGGCTGGTGACGACCACCAGCCCGCCTCTCTCTTTGGGTAACCCGAACGCGAGGCATTCCGACCATCCGTCGGCTCGCTGTGAGGCGTTCTGGCGTCCTACAACGTCAGCGTACCAGCCGTCGACGTGCCACACGTCGTCGAATACTATGAAATACCTCTTCCCCTTGAGCTGGTTGTGAACAATAGACGCCAGCGTTGCCAGGCTATCGCCGCCGTCCATGGACAAGATGGCCTCCTCCTCGTGTCCAAGAGCCATGAGCATGCCCTGCAAAACTTCCTTGCGCACGTCTGATCCAACACAAGCGGTGCGCGACATGCACACCCAGATCCTGGGGAAGAAGCGACCTCTAGCGAGCGGACTGTTGAACAAGAGCTGCGCGAGCGCGGTCTTTCCGATGCCTCCCATGCCGACGATGCCGACGCCGTTAAGCCTTCCCGCGCCGCAGTCCCCGAACGCCATGGATTCCAGCTCCGCGAGCTGTTGGTCGAACCCGTGGATCCTGCTCCGTTCGAGCCAAGAAGTTGTCCATCGGTCCAACCCCGCTGTGGTGCCGTCCTCCCATGAGACCGCAGCGTTGCCACCGGAATCGTTTGGCACGCACTGCGCAACTCTGCGCCTGACCGCGGCCACCCTCTTCTTGGTCTTGTTGAACCGCCACGCGTCGGACTGGGCAAAGCACCTCCGCGGATTCGGCCGGTTCGTGAGCATGCGGCACTCGGCGAGCAAGTCGTTGAGTTCGTAGAGGCACTCCCGGAGCTCATCGGCGTTGGCGGAAGAAATGGCCGCCTTCTCTAACTCGGCCCTCATGTCGTAGAATTGGGCGCTGAAAGGGAGCTCCGCGGCCGCCTCCTCCTCCGCGAGGCTATCCACGAACTTCCTCATCAGAAACTGGACGACTTCCACCGCCATCGACGCGAGATGTGGATTGTAGAGACGATTTCTCAGCTGTTGCGGCTGCAGGCAAGCGCGGAGAATAGCGACCTAGCAGTTCAACTCCAGTCTCCGGTGGAAGCGTGGAACCCACTGACGAAAAGCACGGAACGCGTAGCGACTATAAGACCAGCCACGGTGTGGAAAAAAACCGATGTTCGAATTGGAGAGAGAAAAGTTGGGGCATCGATTCGATGCACACATTGCAGCCGATGCTTGAAGAGGAGGAGAAAAAGGAGTCGACCCATCTACTTTCCTCGATGATGCCAGCCGATTAAACAACTTAGAAAAATGGGAACCCGAGCGTCCGGCTCTGCTTCGTGGTGCAGAGGTAGCTCCTCCCCCATTTTAATTTCCTATTCTTTATTCCCACCGTGAGTCCAGCAGACCAGTCCATAGACTGCGGTCCTTAGTTGGCATCTAATTTTACCGTAACTAAACTTAAATAAAGTGTGACCGTCATAAAAAAATGGTGAACAAAATAATCGTTGCACTTATAACAAAGTTTGGTAAGAAAGCAAATCTATAACTTAAAGAAAGCTAAGAAAGATTAGTAAATTACAATTATAACATTAAATCAAACATATAATTAAGAATATATGACACATATAAGATGTGAGATAGAGTGATGAGAGCAACTTCAACGGAATCGCTATCCGGCTCGGTATAGTTAGATTTGGCGAGTTGGATCGAAAACATGGCTCCAACGGACTCGCCAACTCCCTTGCTACATTTGAGCATTCACTATTCGCTTGGTCTTTCTCGCCACATCCAGCGAGCGGGAGAGGCTTGCCATCCCCGTTCGCTTCGAGACGATGACAGGTGGTCCTAATATGAACAGTACTCATAGTCTGATATCCCTTTCTATATTGTCTATTCAAAACAATAGTCTCCTGTTGTTATAAAAATTCTGTGCAACCTATTTTAATTGGATTAATCTAAAAAATCTATATATAATTTAAACTAAAATTCTCAAAAAATATTATTTTTATAACTTCTAACAATTGTTAGTGCCTCAAATAAATTCTAAAAAATTTGGAAAAAAATCACTAATATTATTCTTATATGATGGACTAATTTATAAAATTATTTTTAACCTTAGATTACGGTGAAAAAATGAGTTTTTTTATAAAGTGAGTGAAATTTAGAAAACGAGATTTAGTGAGTCGGTTGGAGCACGTAAAGAAATAGATGATGAATCTTTTGAAGAGGAATTTTATATGAGAATATAGAGAATAAAATTTAAGAGTCGATTGAAGATACTCTTACATATATCTAGCAACCGAACAAGATCCTAAAACCAATTTGTGACTCGTGGGGCTCGTGGCCCCGTTTTTCTTCAGGCCTCAATCCCGACACCATGGGTGGCCTAAGCGGAGACTGACTGACTCTGTACAAGTGGACTGGCGATGGCTACTGGGCGGCCAGTCACTCCCCACTCACAAGTCACAAGTGGCCAAGTGGGCGTACCTATCCATTCAGTCATACGTTGGCGTTTTGCTCTTCCTTTTTTTTGAACTTTACTGGGGGGGATAGAGACATGGAGAGGCGCACAAGGCGAGTGTTGACTTGACTCCAAAGAAGACCTGTTTTCTCTGAACAATTAGGCAAAGGGAGCGTGGAAAGGGAAGGCAGGCATGGATTCGAACGTCTTCTCTGCGGAAAGGTTACGGGCCGTGTGGAATGAATGGGAAATCCGCATGCTTGTGCTCACCAGCCTCGCCCTTCAGGTGTTCCTCCTCTTCTTCGCCGGCATCCGCAAGCGCAACGTCTCCGCCGTGCTAAGCCTGCTTCTGTGGCTCGCCTACCTGCTCGCGGACTCCATCGCCATCTTCGCGCTCGGATACCTCTCCCAGACGCCCAAGGGCGTCGACCCACAGTTCTTCGAGCGCACCCACAGCATCCAGGCCTTTTGGGCACCGTTCCTCCTCCTCCACCTTGGCGGCCAGGACACCATCACCGCCTTCTCCATCGAAGACAACGAGCTCTGGAAGCGGCACCTTCTCAGCCTGCTCTCCCAGGTACTCGCCGTGCGTGCCTCAAAAATATTGTGCGCTGCAGCCTGCAGACTCGAACTAAGCAGGCTTGCGTTTCTTGACACGTCTGACAGGTTGCTCTCGCTGTGTACGTCTTCACCAAGTCACGCCCTGGCGCCGATATTCTAGCCCCCTCCGTGCTCATGTTCTTGAGTGGTATTGTCAAATACGGCGAGAGGACATGGGCGCTCAAGTGCGCGAGTATGGACCATCTACGGAGCAGCATGGTTACGACGCCGGACCCGGGGCCCAACTACGCCAAGTTCATGGAGGAGTACCGGTTTATGCGGGAGGCAGGGCTCCATGCGGAAATCGTCATTGAGCAGGAGCGGCGGCCGGAAGTCGCTGCCGTGGACATCGCAGAGGAGAGCGTGCCGTACACGACAATCGTCACAGACGCGAGCCGCTTCTTTGTCATCTTCAAGCGCCTCTTCGTCAACCTCATCCTCAGCTTCCAGGAGCGCACCCGGAGCCAGGCCACGTTCCTGCGGCTCGCGCCGGACCAAGCGTACAAGATCATCGAGATCGAGCTGTCTCTCATGTACGACACCCTGCACTCCAAGGCGGCGGTGATTCACACCTGGTACGGCCGCCTGTCCCGCTGTATGACGCTCCTCTCGACGTCGACAGCGTGCCTCCTCTTCAACGTGCTCGACAGGGGTAAATACCAGTCATACGACAGCACCGATGTATGTATCACTAACATGTTGTTCGCAGGAGCACTTTGCTTAGAGGTGTATGCCATAGGTATGATGCTTATATCCTACTGGACATACGCAGCTCTGCAAGGCTGCAACTGCCAATCACTGGGCAGTCTGATCTTCCGGAGCATCAAGTATTTCCGGCCGGAAAGCCGGGCGAAGTGGTCCAATCTGATGGCCCAACACAATCTCTTCAGCTTCTGCATCCGGGACAAACCAACCATGCTCACCAAGGCCCTGAGCCTACTGGGTCTCAAAGGACACTGGGACAGTTGGCTGTACATCCGGCACATCGACGTGTCGCCCGAGCTGAAAATCTTAGTCTTCAGGGAGCTCAAGGACAAGACGGTCAGCATCGTCGACGCCGAGAGTTACCGCAAGTTCAGCAACCACAGGGGCCAGTGGGCGCTCCAGTGCAAGGGCTACTACAAGGAGCTCGGCTGGAGTGTGGAGGTGGAGTTCGACGAGAGCATTCTCCTATGGCACATAGCTACAGACCTCTGCTTCCACACCGACGATGAGGATGATGACAAGGACAACGCGAAGATCGCTCAGTACGTTAAGATCAGCAGGGCGATATCAAACTACATGCTTTTCCTGCTCGTCGCGCGGCCCTTCATGCTGACGGCCGGCATCGGGCAGATTCGGTTCGGCGACACCTGCGCGGAGGCCAGAAACTTCTTCGAGCGGGAGATGACGCAGCCAGACGAGAGGGCTGCGGCGAGGATGGTGCTAGATGTGAACGCCGAGATCGCGCCGAGGGACGTGAAGGGGGACAGGAGCAAGTCGGTGCTGTTCGACGCGTGCCGGCTGGCCAAGTCGCTGCTGGAGCTGCAGCCGCACAAGAGGTGGCGCGTGATCCGCGTGGTGTGGGTGGAGATGCTCTGCTACGCGGCGAACAAGTGCCGGAGCAACTTCCACGCCAAGCAGCTGAGCAGCGGCGGTGAGCTGCTCACTGTCGTTTGGTTCTTGATGGCACACCTGGGGGTGGGCGAGCAGTATAGGATAGAGGCAGGGCATGCAAGAGCTAAGCTAATTGTAGAAAAGAACTGAGAGTAGCACCAATTAATTGGTGTTGTGCTGTCTTGAAAATTCTTGCTACTATGTAATTCTCAGATAAAAGATAAGCAATTCATAATGTTTTCATTAGCCCACTAATACTAGTTCACAGGCAAAACTTCTTGTAATTCTCAGATAAAAGATAAGCAAAAAGGTAAACGTCCCATGTAAGTATGTAACTGCTGAAGAACGTGATCAGAGCGGATTTGGTTGCCTATACACAACTCTGGAATATAAATCTAACGAGCTTGCTAAATATCAGGCTGTCGTCCTCTTCTCCTACATCCGTACATCGCAATTCACTGCTGCCGGGAGGTTAGGGCTTGGCTGTGGTTGAGGTTCAACTTAAGGTTATGTACTTCATCCAATCACAAAAAGTATCATTTTAAATATCAACACTATCATCAATAAATTATTTTAATCACTAACTGCAAATATAAAATATGCGCAAGATATAGCAAATCTATAATATTTTAAAACTACTTTCCAAAAATAAATCTATAAATATTATTTTTAAAAGTTCAATCAAAATATTCAAAAATGTATATATGGTCAAAGTTTAAACGTGGGGGCAATTAATTTTTTGCCACTGACATGTAGATTTATTTGAGTCATTGACGGTGGATCAGAATGAAAATTGTTAATCAATAACTTGGAAGGGTGATAAAAAATTAATTAATCCTTAAATGTGTTGATTGCACGTAAAAAAAAGACACTTTTTTGATTGGGGAAGTAGATTCATAGTTCATTGTAAATAGCCCAACCTGAGTTGACAAGTGAGTTGGGAAGTGGGACCACAGTGGGATTACGATGGTTTTCAAGAGGAGGCGGACAATCATAAATAATATCCATTTGGCGTGTTGACCAATCAAAATTTAAAATTCCCTAAATCAACCGCATCCAACAACCTTCTTCCTTCTATCTTTATCCAAAGTCACTGTTCACCACTGTTTTTCTAGCCGCCGCACCGCCTTCGGTTGTCCTACCGTCAATCTACTATCACGGAGCACTCCTCCCACTGCCGGCAAGCTCCTCTGCCATAGGCTCGCCGTTCCTCGGTCTTGCGCATGCCAATCGCAGGGAAGCCTTCGCCGATTAGCGTTCCATTTGTTGCGGCTTCATGGAGATGATTTGTTGAAGCCAAAGATGATGATGTGCCAATTTAGAATTCACCGATCCAAAGTGTACAAGCACTACCACTAGAGAGCACTGGTTCCTTATGATGGGAAGGAGACGACACCGATACCATCTCCCGCAAAGTAACCTGGGACAACCGAGATCGGTTCCAGTGCTTGAACAAAGCCGACCCTTCCCCGACATCTGGTGTCCACGCCCCCCCCCCCACCGCAACATCGCTAGAGGTAGTAGGGAACGGTGACCACGGCCACCATGGGACCTTGCGCGCACTTTTGGCTACTGTCGGTTTCACCGATCGCTTCTTCCTTGAGAGCTGCGGCAAGTACAGGCACAGGGCGGTGCACATGACTCCATCGCCGACCTCGTCACCAGTGCACGCTTTTGTCAGTCGCGACGACGGAGATGGTGGACGACCGGTGGTCTCCTGACGCAATGGCTTGAGCGACATAGGAGCATGGGCTGCAATGCCGAATCACATATTCATTTCATTCGTATGAATAGAAAAGTACAAGAACTAAAAAAAGTTCCTACCACAAACTTTGTACCGTGCACATTACCGTTACTTAGAACAACTAGAAAAGTAAGATAAGCAAAAAAAATTCTTTGGAATAGCGAATACAAAATTAATAGGAAATGCAAAAAAGAAGAAAAAGGCACCTCTCACCTCCTTCTATACCGTAAAGAAAAAAACAAGAGATTTTAACCTTTTTCTAAAAAAAAAGAAGTGTTTAGAGATTTATCTACTTAGTCTATACTATCTAGATTATTAATGAATATTATTCCAATCCATCTTTGGATATTTGTATCAATATTCAGAGATGGCCAAATAGGCCACTCGGGTAGCCCGGCACGGGCCCGGTTTGACACAGCCCGGCTACGGCACGGTTCGAACGACCCAGCTACTGTAACGGGCCGTGTTGTGCCGGCCCGCGTACCTTCCCTTAGCCCACGGCACGACCCGCCGGTCACCGTGTGGTGCCAGGTCAGCCCGGGCACGATTTCGGCCCGACAGCCACAACCCATCAAAAAAAATAAAAAATAGCTACAAAATTAATATATATATATATGTAATAGATAAAAATATAGAAAATAGATAAAAAATAGCTACAAAATTAAAAATATATATAGAAAATAGAAAATAACCGGGTCCATACGTGTTGGGCCGGATTGTGCCTGGTCGTGTCGGCCTGGGCTAGGCCGTGCCCTTGCGGCCTGACTCAGCCGGGCCGTGCCGGCACGCCGGGCCGTGCCAGCACGCCGTGCCGCGCGCTCGGCCCAGGCACAGCCCGTGGCCTCGTACCGTGCCGGCCCGACCAGTCTCAGCTCGAGTCGTGTCGTACCTGGGCCGTGGCTACAGTATCGTGCCTCGGTCCGGCCCAATAGGTATGCCCCATTTGTGCTTCTTTATCAATATCTATTCGGTAGATCTTTTTTTTTCTGTGTCAAGAAATTATCCAATATTATGTTTTTCTTTGCTAAAGGGGTATTTTCATGGGTTTGCCTTGATATCATGTTTATACTGTCGTATTGAATAATTCGGGTCGATTGCTTGCGGTGCATATAATGCACACAACTTTTGTTTCTGGGTGGGTTGGCTCAATGGCTTTATACGAATTAGCAGTTTTTGATCCCTCTGATCCTGTTCTGGATCCAATGTGGAGACAATGTATGTTTGTCATCTCCTTTATGACTCGTTTAGGAATAAACAATTCGTGGGATGGTTGGAGTATTTTAGGAGGAACTATAACGAATCCGGGTATTTGGAGTTTTAAAGGTGTGGCAGGTGTGCATATTATGTTTTCTAGCTTGTGTTTCTTGGTATCTATCTGGTATTAGGTATATTAGGACCTAGAAATATTCTGTGATGAGTGGACGAAAAAACCTTCTTTAGATTTGTCTAAGATCTTTGGAATTCGTTTATTTCTTGTAGGGATAAGTTTGATGGTCTTTGATCTTAAACAGGTAGAGTCAAGAGGCGATGGGGTTCTTGATGGCGACCCCTATCAGCTTCAATGCTACGCCGCTTGTCTACGGGAGAGAAGTGCCCCCAAGAAGCGATGATGCCAAGCAACTCCCTAACACCAACTCTGACGGTGGTGCCAATGAGTGGCTCCCAACATGTCGTTTCCCTAGGACGGGAGTTCGCTTCTCTTAACCAAATCCTATCAGCTACTCCCCCTCAGCCCACCTTTGATGTGTCACAGGTAAAGGACCTCTTCATCACCTGGGTGCGTCCGACCCTACAACACCAACCCCTTCCTCTTCTGCCAGTGGAGGCGCTTGTGAGGTGCAGGCACCAGACCTTTGGGATGTCCACGGTCCACAGAAGCGTCCTCTCGCCAACGTGCGACCAATGTTAGCGATGCAGCATGCTCAGCGCAACCTGTGGCGCAAGCTCGGTCTCCTCCGTGACTAACTGGAGCCCGTAGTAACCGTTCTGTGCGGGAGTATGTGGCTATGTTTGATGGTCCGCTTCCACTTGAGATGATACAGCTCTGACGGCATTGTTCAACCTTGATGATGACAATGATTCCCAGATGGACAATGCACGGGTGGAGCTCGCTGGCGAAGGAGCCGTCGACTTGTAAGGTGAAACTGCTCCAATGACGGTCTAGCCTATCCAAGATGTCTCAAAGTGCCTGCATGAATTATGCGAAGGAGGAGCGTTGCAGCGGCAGACCTCGGAATCACACACCAGTGGTGGCTAGCCTTAGAATCGCACATTGGCTGACAAGCGTAGCTCCAGCAGCCTCAGAATTGTGCGAAGTCGGACGAGAGCAGGGGGGACTTCCAAGACTAAGGAGGTCGGGACATGGAGTTTTAGCACGAAATAGACGTCTTGTGCGCCCTCCGTGTGAGACTAGTTTTTTCTTTGTTTTGGAGGAGGCCTTCTGTACCTTGCCCCTCTGGGCTTAACTCCTTTTGAATATAATAAGCAGCTCTCATGCATGCTCATTTAAAGAAAGAAAAAAAACTGAACCTGGTTTCTTTGTTTGATGTCATTGAACAAAGAGTTGCATCACTTAAGCTAATTCACTAGACCCGTGAAAAGTGTACCAGTGTTAGCCTGTTACACGAAGTACGACAAAAAGAAAACGATAAAAACGTGGATGAACACCAAAAGCATAATACATCAGTATTTAGGAACCGCGGAAACTCTCTTATGCTTCGCGCTCAAAAGTAGTTATTGAGCATGGCGACGACGGACTCGAGAAAGCCGGCGGCTCCGGGAAACTGAAGTCGAGGTCCAGCATCTCAGGCACGATCTTCTTGGCGCCCCGGCCACGGTTGCCGTCGAAGACGAACGCTGCTGTGACCGGCGACTCCGCGTCGACGCTGCTGACCCTCAGTAGCTCCAGCAGCAAGTCGAAGTACGCCGATATCTCCTGCTCGTCTTCTTCGTCTGCTCGCCCGAGTCTCTTCTGGCCCGGCCGTGCTCGCCCGGGTGTCCGCCTCGCTCAGGCTCATGGACTGCTGCTGCTGCATCGGCCGCCTCCTGGACAGGCCGGGCAGGAGCATGCACAGAGCACCGCACCAGAACCCGTCGCTGCCGATCTTGTCCTGCCGCGCCTTCCGGTAGTTGATCGACCCGTTGTTCGAGACGTCGGTGACGGATGAACCGGAGCGGAATCGCTGGCCGATCGGGCCTCTCGTCACTTGTTCCTCCTCTTCGTCGTCTTCTACTCGGGCTTCAGCTTCTCTCTTGAAGGACGCAGATGAGTGTCCGGACGAAGCATCTTCTTGGCGAAAACTCATGGCAACAGAAAGAACTTGCAGGAGTGGTTCGTTGTCGGAACAAAAACACGAGATGGAAGCGGCTTCGGGAAATGGTGGAGAGCACATCAAGATCGTGCCTTCGTGCGTTGCCTCCAAGTCAAATGCAGTGTTGTTGGGCTGTTTAATTTGTTAGATTTTCTGCCCGTTCACACGAGCATCTCTTTAACTTTCCTCTTTTATATCTTCCTATGCATGCATAAATACATACACGGTGTGTTCACACTCTTTTACGTTTATCTTGTAATAGCTTGAGTAATATATATTTGTAAGTTGTAACCTTGAATATTCAATAAAAAAAATCGTGTGATTCATTCCACTATCATGGTATCAGATAGATTCGTTTCTGCGAACTTGCTTCCGGCCCTCTAAACATTCGCCGGTCCTCTTCCCCGTCTTGCTGCTCTCCTGCACGAGACGTCCACTTTCCACTCCGTTGTGCTCTCTCTGCACACTTTCTTGCCCCTTCCCTTATCTTTCTTCCACTCACTGCCATAGTACTGAACGAGGCTGAGCGCGCTGAGGCCGAGCGCCACGCTGAGGCTGCACGCCTGGAGGAGCAATGTCGCCTTGACGCTGAGGCCGCGGCCACCCGTGCCCTCGCGCTCGCCAACTCCACGGTGGCCCTGCACGCACAGGCCGTTGCCGTGCAAAACTTCCATGCAACGGTCCCCATCGTCCTTGACACCAGCTCCACCAACTATAGCCGCTGGCGCGGCATCTTCCTCAACACCCTCGGCAAGTACGCTCTTGCTGACCACGTCCTCTCCGACGACGTTCTGGATGACGAGGAGTGGCACCGCATGGACTGTACCGTGAACTCGTGGATCTACGCCACGATTTCTTCCGAACTTCTTAAGATCATAATGGTCCTCAACACCACTGCTAGGGAGTGCAGCTTCGTCTTGAGCAGCAGTTTCTCGGCAACCAGGAGACAGGCGCTCTCATCCTCGATGTTGAGTTCCGAAATTTTGTCCAAGGAGATCTCTCTGTGACGGACTACTGCCGCCGGCTCAAAGCAATGGCTAACGCTCTCGCTGATTTGGGTGAACCGGTCACCGACCGAACACTCGTGCTCTCCGTTCTTCACGGCTTAAATGAGAGGTTCTCTCATCTGGCCTCGATCCTCAAGCGCCAACGACCATTTCCCACCTTCATCGACGTGCGCTCGAATCTTCTTCTCGAAGAAATCACCATGCAGAGTAAGCATGGCACGCCTTTTATAGCTTTTGTTGCTGGCACCGGTTTGGGCTCCAAGCTCGGCCAACCTGGAGCCAACCACCAGGGCTTCTTGTTCGACCACAGCACAGGCGACGGTTCGCCTGGCAACCCCAGTGCCCAGTCCAACTCCACCAGCAGCGGCCAGTACATCTCCAGCGGTGACGGCTCAAATTCTTGTCGTAACCACTGGCGTGATCAATGCCGCGATAATGGGGTCGACGGCTCCAATTCCGCCCTAGCAACTCCCGTTTGGGAGGCTCTCCTCCTAGAGGCCCAGCCCAGTCCTGACTTTCTCTGTATAATCCATGGCCAGAAGCATCTAGATGTGGCCCGGTCTGGTGCCGCCCTCCGCTGGTCTACTTGGGCCCCGCCCGCGAGGCCAAGCTGGGTCGTATCCGCCCACTAGATAGTAGCAGGCTTTCTTCACCGGCTTTCCCTAACAGTCAGTGCTGTTCCTGGGCCCTCTTCAGCAACAATCGGTCGGGCCCATGGTGCCTGCCCCTAACTCTAGTGTCTATGGCTTCTGGGACCAGCATGAGCTCGCCAACTCGTTCAATACCATGACCATCACCCCACCTCCAAGCAGTGAATGGTACATGGATTCAGGAGCATCCGCGCATATGTCTTTCACCAACGGTAATCTTCAAGTTTCCTTCCTAGCCACCCCCTCTACTCTAACCAACATCATTGTTGGCAACGGATCTCTCCTTCCTGTCACGTCTATTGGTTCTACTTCTTTTTCTACCTCTCAATGTCATCTTCATTTATGACACGTTCTTGTCTCTCCACATATTACTAAAAATCTCGTTTCTGTCCGTTAATTCACTACTCACAATAATTGTTCTGTTGAATTTGACCCCTATAGCCTCTCTGTGAAGGATCTACAAACCAAGAACGTGATCATCAGGTGCAATAGCTCGGGCCAGCTCTACCCCCTGTTTGAATCGTCGCCTCCTTCGCACGCACTCCTCGTCAGCACTCCTTCCTTTACTGTCTGGCATCGGTGTTTGGGTCATCTTGGTTTTGTTGACCCTGCTCGGCCTGATGATGTGTGTCGATTGAATAAGTCACTCTATGGACTCAAGCAGACACCTCGAGCATGGTATAGTCGATTTGTCTCCCACCTACTGTCTCTTAGTTTTGTGGAGGCCAAGACCGACACATCCTTATTCATTTTTCGGCGTGGTTCGAATACTATCTACATGCTCCTATATGTCGATGATATTGTCTTGACAGCTTCATCTCTAAGTCTTCTTCATCACACTATTGAGACTCTTCAGCAGGAATTTGCGATGAAGGACCTCAGACCTCTTCATCGTTTTTTGGGGATTACAGTTAATCATTGTGATGGTGCTCTTTTTCTCTCACTGTGACAGTATACCCTAGATATCTTGGAGCGGGCAGGGATGTCAGCATGTAAGCCCTACAGCACCCCAGTCGACACACATGCCAACCCCTCCGATGATGGTGCTCCCATGGATGACCTGAGTCAGTCACTACCGTAGTCTAGCAGGTGCTCTATAATATTTGACCTTTACTCGTCCAAATATCGCTTATGCCATACAGCAAGTCTGCTTATTCATACACGACCCTCGTAAGCCTCATCTTAATTTGGTGAAACACATTCTGAGATACCTTCAGGGGACTTTTGATTATGGTCTTGCTCTTCACCGCACCTCCACCACTGTTTTGACTGTCTACACCGATGCTGATTGGGCTGGTTACCCTGACACTCGGAAGTCCACCTCTGGCTATGCGGTCTTCATCGAAGATAATCTTATCTCTTGGTCATCCAAACGACAGAATACAGTATTCCGGTCCATCGCTGAGGCTGAGTACCGCACCGTCGCCAATGGTGTTGTGGAGGCTTGTTGGCTGCGTCAGTTGCTCATGGAGCTCCACAGTCCACTTCAGCGTGCCATTGTTGTTTATTGTGACAACATCAGCACGGTCTATCTCTCCAGCAACCTGGTCCAGCATCAGCATACCAAGCATGTGAAAATTGACCTGCACTTTGTTCGCGAACGCGTCGACCTCAGTGATGTCCGTGTTATGCATGTCCCGACGTCCTCTCAGTACGCCGACATCTTCACCAAAGGGTTGCCCACTTCGATCTTCCAAGAGTTTCACTCTAGTCTCAACGTTCGGCAAGCTCCTGTCTCAACTACAGATGAGTGTTAGACTTCATACCCGTTCACACGAGCATCTCTTTGACTTCCCTCTTTTACCTCTTCTCATGCATGTATAAATACATGCACAGCGTGTTCACGCTCTTTGAACACGCTCTTTTGCGTTTATCTTATGATAGCTTGAGTGCTATATATTTGTAAGTTATAACCCTAATATTTAATCAACAAAAAATCATATGATTCATTCCACTATCATAATTGACTTCCCACTTCATCAAATCGTCAAGCTTTGAGCCTTGGACCAACGAGTATGCAATTCTTTCTCTACACAACTGTGGTCAGCCGTTGCCTTGGATGGGTGTATCAGCTACCCGAAATCATTGATTTCATCGTGCGTGCCTGCTACTAAGTGGTAGGATTATAATTTTCCAATAAAACCTAGTTTTGTGAGAGAAGAAATTATGTGCAAAAGATGAGCACGTCGCCACAACGACATCAAGGACTGTGATTCTGTGATTCAGATATTATCAGCAAAGAAAATAACTAGATATAATTTATCCCAAAAAAATCCTTTTACATCTCAAGTATACTTCCCTTATTCAGATATTATCAGCAAAGAAACTAACTAGATATAACTTATCCAAAAATAGTGATTTTACCTGGATGAAAGATAATGGTGTGGGAAAGACCTGTCTTCAGAACACTCCTCACAGTTTTACAACTTGTTATATCTTCAAAATAAACCTATCTCAAGATTTCTTTTTAAATTTTGCAATTTCACAGTTTTACAGCTTCATATCTTCGCAGTTACTATTTAAATATTTGCAACGGTGAAGAGTAAGCTGGCAATGAAATGAGACAAAAACAAATACTGATTAACTGGCCTTGTAACTCAGATTTACAAAAAGGCAGCATCTCACTCAAGAAGGGAAGGAGCGCAAGGGTTCACTACTGTAGAGAATTGTAAAAAAGAATTAGCACAACTGAGATTCCAATAATGACAGGAAAGGCCGTCAACAAATACAGAGCACCATATCCCTGCAGGAAAAAAAAAACATTGTTGAAAGGAACGATAAAAAGATCATCAAGGCATAAGCATTTAGATGACATTTGTTCATTTTTTTGTTACACCTATAAGTATAAAATATTTATTGGCATATTTCAAAGACAACAACTTACCACAGCTGATGGCACTTCAGGTTCAGCCTCCTCCTCCTCCTCCTCTCCATCGATATCAGCAGCAGAATCCCAGTCAATATTAAGTCTTTTAGCAGCTGTGGCGGGATCAATGCCAGTATCTGTGGCCTTTGCATAGACAGATTTCCCAGGTTTGCTCTTATTTTTTGGAGCTTCTATCTGCACAAGGAATTTGAAAATGAAATTCAATTTCAAAATACAGTAATTCTACTTAACAGGTTTAGCACAGAGACAAATAAAAAGGATGCAGTGTCAAGAAAATGATGAAATCTTTTTTTGGGGGGGGGGGGGGGCTAAAAAAAATGAAGGCAATAATCTATATGGGTGAAACTATCCAAGACACGCACAGACAAGACTATAATAGTGACACGTGGTGGTAATGAAGTGGGAGGAAAGTGATTAGCATTTCTAGGAAGTGGAAGAGTTGAGTTTTCGGTATTACCTCAAGATCAGGCCACTCTGCCATCTCCTTGGCAAGCAACTGAAGAGCAACACGGTTCTCTGGAACTCGTCCTTCATTAACCTATATGCAGGCAGCACATTAATGACTAAGATATTTGCAAGAAAAAACTTTATCCATCAATTATTCATCATTATGTGACTTAATCAGTGAGCAGCCAACACACATGCAATTCACGTTAACTCTCACATTGGTATGATAGCAGTATGAAGGTGAAGAACTTACCGATGTTTAATTACCGAATTGGGACCCTAGAACCATGTGGTATTCTGTTGAGAAGATGAAAACTTTGTAACAATATGGCCAACGTTCCAATGAATCGGTTATTCACACTAAAAAGAGCTGCCATCTTGCTATTTCTGTTTTTCCAGGGTGGGAATAGAAACCATATTGCAACATTTATGATGGAGCCAAATCATGTCCAATATAAACTGCATGTATCTCCTCGATGGTAAAAAAATAATATAAATACGAGGCCAGGGCATTTCAGTTGCAAATTAATTCATGATATGTTCATCTTTGCACTATCAAACAAAATGATATATGGAAACAGAGACAGCATGGCTTGCATGACACAAGGAAAGGGTGTATTAAAGCTTTCAGCTGTGCACTATCATTCGAATACCAACAATATTACACTAGCATAGCGTAGCGACTGGAATACACAAAATATTTGACACGTCCTAAAACTGGATGAGGATGCCAGTAACCAAGCAGCATGATATTCACAAACGAAAAGAACACTAATATTCACTTTCGAGAGACTCTCCACAAAACTCCAAGTTGCACATTGCAGGGAAACAGTGATTACCTCAACCAAAGCATCAGCTAAATCATCCCTGGTAATTTCATCAGGATCTTCTATCCCGAGTGTTCTCTTCCTTTCTATATCTCTAGGGTCCTCAATCATGATAGTTAACTTAACCTGTAATGAAGCAGCAAATGAAGCAACATATCGTAAGTTTTCATTAGCAATAAGGAACACGCATCACTCGAAACTTTCAATAGTACTGATCTCAGGCGCGCAGCTATTACGAAAGATGGCAGCTTTTTTGCATAAGCCATGTAGACAAGCATAGTTTAGGTGATTATCTGTCTATTCTAATTGCATGATGAATTACTTCACAAGTCCAAATCATACTTGTTATTCTACTGACACGGCAGCAACGAACACAACTCAGTTTGGTGAGCACACAATTAAGCAACAGAGAAGCTCGCTTACCTCGCCAAAGGTCATGTCCCTGTTCTTCTTCAGCAGCTCCAATACCTAGCAACGCATCCAAACCAAAACCATATCAGTACAAACTCATCTCGGAGACGCAAAACGAACCAACGAAGGCTAGAAGTAACGGACCCTTCTGACTTCACGGATACTCTCCAGGTCCTCGGGGCTCGCCTCCGCCTGCTCGGCGGAAGGCGCGACAGCGTCAGCAGCCGCCACATCGGAGGAAACCGTCGCTTCAGCATCCTCCTCGGGTGCGACGGTAGTCTCAGACGTTCCAGGCTCCTCCTGGTCGAGGGAGGCAGCTATACCCCCGCGGCGCCGGCGGAGCGGACGGCCATTGGGGCCGGAGGGGTAGAGAACGCCGTGGTGGCGGTGGCTGTGGGGGTAGAGAAAAAGGAGAGGGCTAGGTGTTGCCGCGGCGGCGAGGAGAGGGGAAGAGGAGAAGCGGTGGCGAGCTAGCGAGAAAAGAGGAGGGAGCGGTGGCGAGAGCAGCGCCATTCAGCTCCGGCCAGCGGCGGTGGCGGCTTATCTTTTCGGGTCGCGGCATCCCGGCCCGCGGCCGCACGGTTGTGGGTGCCGGTGTTGCTCTCGTTGCGGGCCCCGCCAACAGTGTCAGAACGGCACGACAGCCGGTTTCTATTTGGCAGAGTGGATATGGGCCTTATTAATGGTCCTGCAGCATGAATCGGCCTTGGGAGTCCAGTCTGAACCAACTATCTAGCTGGGCCGTGGTATGTGATTGAGTCAGATTGATCCGGATAAAACTTACAAACTCATATATACTCCTATAAAATATACGAATCATAACAGATTTGATCTGTCTCTACCTCTACCTAATTAATTAAATTGTTATCATGCAAAGTTGATCACGTTTCTCCTTTCAAAAATATTTAATTTTTTATTATTTGTCTTCCTGTACCTAAACGTCTAATATTTATCTTTCATATATTTTAAAATTATACATTTAATCCTCTATTATTTATCTTCCTTGCTTCATCAATTGTTATATACTAGATTGATTCCACGTGTGTGAAATACATGTACAATTGCTAGTTGAAATGTAAGTTTGCTAGCTTACATTTTCCATGAAATATAGCTCACAGATACTTTGTTTCGGTAAAAAAAAAAATACGTAGTAGCATTATACTTTGAAAGTATATTCCTTTAAAACAAATCTCACTATACTATATCCACATAATCAATTAAAGAGTTCTGTAGAATATTAGCAAATCAAATTTTAAGGAAGTTGGACCAGTCAAATCCTAAAACGAACCATCACAAAAAATATCTGAAACAAACAATATATTTCTATCTGTGCAAAAGTGAAAAGGGACAATGAGCTACAAAGTATTTAAATTTTCGGGTGATCGGCACCATCAGCGATTCTTGGTTGACCTATAAAAAATTAAACAAATGTAACCAGATCTGATCTATACCAAATTGCAGTCATTGCACAAGAAATTACATGCATGCGCACGACATTGCGCGTGGCTCTCTGAAACTGTATGTTGGCCATACTGATATGTTCTTCATTGCCAGGAAAATTGTAGGCGGCCAACCCAACTGCCATGCACACAGGAACGAGGCGATCGAGTGTCTCGCACTCTCGATCACTACCACTCTGCCGCGTGCAGAGAGCATGCGTGCGTTCCAGTTCTTTTCTTCCTCCTCTTTTCTTTTTGGAAACTATGTGTCCAGTCCTTTGCACACTCCAACTTTCTAATCATTTCATAGAAGCAAGATAGACCCCAATGTCACGTACGTACGCATGTACCATTAGCTTTGTAGCTAGCCACGATCCATACCGAGTAATATACTCATACGAGGTTAAGTGGCCAGTATTAATTCGTGCAAAAGAATTTGTGCTACTTTCGACGTATGGAACGGAATATAATATAGTCATATAGATTCAAAATAAACGGAGTTGGAGATCTTGCGGTTTCAAACTTTTAATGAGATCGTCCTGTTACTCCTGTGCATGTACCTGGTACAACGAAGAACAATACGTACGGATGCAAAATACAGCCTGAACAATAAGTGGCCAACAGTGTTGTAACCAAGATAACTTTTGGGGACGAAAAGCGCATATTATTAAGTGTTGCATATCATTGTTCATGGTACCTCACCATCATTGCACCGTATAACTTGCCAGCCATCACGGAAGCAAAATCATGCCCATCTTTGCATGCATGCATGCATCCATCAAGTTTTTGCACTACGATCGAGCTACTACGACTACGAGAAGGAAAAACCCAAGGAAAGAAAACGAAAAAAATAATACAAGATCTAATTAAACAGATGCAAACTCCAAACCTTAAACATAGCTTGGGAAGGGAAAAAATAAAAGAGAGGATAAGAAAAAGAAACACGAAGTCCGTACGCTTCTCGTAGTGACGTTGCACCGATCGATCATGCATGCTATGGACTACTACTCCAAGAACGTCTCCATCAGGTCCGAGTAGACGCCGCCCTCGTGCGGCCCTCGGTACTCCATCCCTTGCTGCTGCGGCTGCGCCGGCGCCGTCGAGGCCGACATGGACGGGGACGTCGACGTGGACGAGCTCATCCGAGCAGGCAACGTGAAGCTCCTCTTGAACTTGGTGCTCTGGGCGCTCTCCACCCTCCTCGCCTTGTTCGAGTGGCTCTCCAGGCTCAGGTACTCCTCCACGTTCTCGGACCCGCCGTGCCCGGTCTGCACGTCCTGCCTCGCCTTCCCGTCATCCGCGCCGCCACCTCCGCTTCCACCGCCGTTTCCGCCGAACAGCAGCTTCTCGTCATCTGAGCGCCCGGTGAGCGCGGTGAAGAACGACAGCCCGTTGGGCCACTTGAGGTCCCTGTCGGGCGGCTCCGCAGCCCCCATCGGCTGCTGCTGGTGCTCGTCCAAGTGCGGCGACTTGGCATGGTGAGCCGGCGGGAAGTGGAACAGGCTGCCCTCGTCCTTGCCGCCGCCTCCCGGGAACGGCGGCATCGGGCGCGCGGACGGGTGGAACGCGGCCGGTCCCGTCGGGAAGAGCGGCGACGCAGCGGCGGGCGGGAGCTGCGGCTGGCCCGGCCAGTTGAAGAGCTGCGGCGGGGGGCGCGGGGGCGGCGGCTGCTTGAGCGGGAATGACGGCGACGGCGAGGTGCCACGCGAGGAGGAGAAGAGCTGGGAGAGGAAGAAGCCCGACTGGTAGCCCAGTGACTCGAACATGTGTCGCATCCGCAGCACGAAGTGCAGGTCCTCGGTTATCTGTGCATGCACAGTGTCACACACATTGCTTAGCTCTCGGTACGTGCATACGCTTCCGTGAGACGCCGAAACGTCCACGTCGACGTCCGTGACCAAAACGACAAACAAAAAGTCAGGGAAAGAAGAGAAACGGGAGGGCCTTCAATTGGCACTCACAATCTTGCAAGAGCCAAGCTGCAGGAGGCCATGCCCGGCTTGGATCACAGCTATGGTCTGCAAGAAAAATTAATCGCCTCTCGATGTTTAGGAACTCTGATTAAGTATCAAGAAAAATAAAACCGGGACAGATAAACAGCAACGGCTGGGTAAGCTTGCCTGGATGCCTGATGCGAACTGATCAGTCCATTCTGGAGGAAGCTGCAAAAAGCAAAAGCCGAGAAGGAATTGGGTAAGTGCACATACAGGAATAAAGGTTACTGTGATCGTGGCGTTAATTCTAGGTGACAGCCGATTGCTACTCGGATGGAGCATCCAATTCTTCTTTTCTTTTGGGGGGGGGGGGGGGGGGAGCAGATCTGATGCAAAGGCTGAGATGTGCGCGATGCATGTCTCTATCCTTGTTGTTTTCGGTTGCCGCGTGCAAGGATCGGAGTAAAAACTCGAAACCTACCACACTGCGCCAGTAAACCATGGCCATGGCAATACTGGCAGTTATTTGATGAGCAGCGATTGATGCTGCTAGTAAGGTCTGTCTCTACCAAAGAAGGGGGGCAGAGAGACTGCAGAAAGAGAAAGAGGTCACAGTTGATGATGGTACATACGGCATCAAAAGAGCTCTGCCAGTAGTTGGAGATGTTGGGCTCGCATTCAGAAGGTTCCTTGAAGACCCATTTGTGACATTTATCAGAGGCCACCTTTCCCATCAGCCTGCAGCATGGGGTCCAAATCACATCGGCTTAGCACTACAACATGCCCAAAAGTTCAGTGGAACAAAGAGACCCAAACAAAACGCACACACGTAGATAGTACCCATGTCTCATGTCTCGCTCTTTCACCGTCCTCTCAAATATTTCCCATTGCTGTTTAACCCGATTTGCTAGCTTGCTACTGGTGTGTTTGTGTAGCATCTGATTGTGAGTGCAGCGTAGCCTAATTGTGATTTGTTAATCGCAAATTGATCCACCAATTAACCCACTGAGGCGCAGAGGTTGTTTATGCCTCACGAGGCACCGCCCCACTGCAACGAACGTGCGCACGTGACAGCGCCCGTCCTCGCCAAAACAGCAACCACGACTTCAAAATGGTTGTTAAGCTAGCTAGCTTAGCTTACCAACACCACCGCATAATTACCGTCTACTCCACGCGTGCTAGCTACCTCTCGTTAAAACGGCTCCAAATCAAACCCAGGTTAAGTTACTACAGAAATTACCGCGCCGATTAACAAAACTCAAAAGCTCTCTGCAGTAAGGTAGAAGAACAAAGTGAAAATAAAGAAGAAAGCGCACGCACCCATCCCATCAAGGTGCAGGCATCTCCTCCTCCTCCTCTCTCTCTCTGTGCCCCGTCCAAATCAAGCTGCTACGACTACGCCACTAATGAAGGAGCTAGCTCAACTATTAGCATCAATCGCACTCAAGACACAGGGTTAAGTCCTAATCGGAGAACAGGGAACAGCAGGGACACAGCTGCGCGCAAATTTGCCGGGCTAATTAGAGGAGGAGGCCGGTCATCCTATCTACAGTCATCGAGGGTAAACTAGCTAGCTACGCTACGGCGAGCCGGGGGGAAATTTGCACACGACTGCACCTACCCAGTACCCACCCTTCTCCGTAGTTGTAGAGCTGTATGGACATCTTGCTGAACGCCTTCCTCACCGAGTCCTCGCCGTCGATGTCCTCCAGGCACTCCGCCACCCGCGGCCGGCAGAACCCGTCCTCCCACATCAGCATCCTAGTCAACCAGACAGATTGGTGAGCACCGGCACGACCAATTAATCCACACGGGCAATAAGCAACCAGGCAACAAATTAATCAAGAGCAAACAGCAACGCAAGAAAGCACCCACAGGCTGCCGTTGTCGTCGCCGACCTTGCACCCGTTGCCGCCGCGGCACCGCCTAGCAGGAGAGGAAGAGTTGAGCAATCACTCGCTGTAACTTCAACTTGCTCGGAGTATAATATGTTCACGGCGGAGAGATGAACTTGGGGTAAGAGTAAGCAAACGAAGCAAGGAGAAGTTGTTGGTACATACGGGCGAGGACGGATGGTCCAGAACACGGAGTACGTCCAGTCCGAGTTGAGGCAGACGTTGCGGAGCGCCTCGTGCAGCGCCATCATCCCCGCGGCCTCTTTGCTCCGTGCGTGATCCCCCCCGCCCCCTGCCGCGCCCGAGCCCACCATTTCCTCCCCTTGCTAGCTTGTTTGTATTTCCACCCACCTCTCCCCTCTCCCTCCCTCAGTCCCTCGGACGCTATAGCTAGCGTCGTAAAAACTCTTCTCCTACTCTGTGGATGCTCTCGGAGCTCGGCGGCTATAGCTAGGCCTTTTAGCTGCTTCCCGGCCGGTCTCTTTTTGATCGCTTCTTGGTCTTTCTCGAGTGAGAGAATGAGGCCGCCCGAGGGCTAGCTTAGCTTAGCTTTGCTCTCTCTCTCTCTGTCTCTCTCTCTCTCTCTCTGTGTCTGTGTTTCCTGCCTGTCTCTCTCTAATTGCTGTTTTTAACTTGGGCAGGGGGAGGCTAAATCGAAAGGCGACGGCCTCTGCATCACTATAGCGGAGGACGGGAGAGGGAGGGGGAGGACGAGGAGTCGTCACTGCGGTCGCTCACGGCACCCCATGTAAGCTTTTTTTTCTCTAGCAAAATTGGCGGCCCATAAGTTGGCAGCACCAAAGGTAAAAGCGGCCTGGCCGGGTCCCCATGCCCTTCTATAGACAGCTTTATTTTCTCTCTGCCGCTTACCCATGCCACCTTGCTTAGGAATGACAATCCTGCCTTTGGGTTCGGACCCGATGGAGTATCTGTTTTTGTCTACGTGTACCTATAAAATAGTGGATCGAGCACGGATTTTATAATCTACATACGGATCTATTTGATAACTTACATTTTTGGCTTAATGCCTCAATACCCGATAACAAACAATTGATATTGTGATTTGTGAATCTGTTAGTTTATTTTAAGATAAAGTATTTATGCGAGCATTGAGCCAAACATATTCTCATTAATATTATTGTTCTGAGTTGTGATCTATTTCCCTTTAGATGATCTTGGAAAGTGTTTTCTGAGCTAGCTAGGAAACATGTGGACGACCCATGAGTTTCAAGCACCCAAAAGACACGAGCATAAAATTTCATCCGTCAACCTTCTCAGGTGTGAGTCGGGTAACAAATTTTGGGTGGCGAGTCATGTGCAGATCTACTTCGCCTATACTAAACCCGACACATTGTCATCCCTAATACCGTAGCGCCACAAGGACATAGACTAGCAGCCTCGATATTGCCATGTGGGTGTGGCAAAAGAGGGGCATTCATTCAGGCTTGGCTTAGGCTTGGTAGTACATTTTTTTTTATAACATCTTAGTTCAAATATGAAAGGATCGAATAGCCTAAAAGGGAAGTGAATTGGGTAATTTTAAAAACTTTTATCTAAAATTAGAACAAATAACAATCTTAACCTGGATGAAAAAAATGCGAGATCACGAACAAGCTAGGAGAAGGCAACTAAACAAACAAGCAAAAACACTAAAAAAAATACAGAATTAAAAGCTTATAAAATGTAAATGCTCAAAATAAATTACGAAATAGTAAAGAAATAGACAAGAGAACATCAAATTTTTTTTCCCGATGTATCAAGGAGTTAGCACTCCCTATAGTCCTCGTTGGAGCATCCACCAAGGATATTACTCCCACTTGAATCACCAAGACTCAAGTGCTCCCTCATGATTGTCACTTCTCTATCTCTTGATTGGTGGGTATCAAAACAAGTACATAGCTCTTCCTAGGGCTCCCACAAGAATTTCAAGAGATCACCGAGACACCATCAATCACTAAAGACCGACTAGGTGTTGCCAACCACAAAGAATATCAAGCCAATAGCTTCACTTAACCAAGATCAAGTCTAGACTATAGCTAGATGCGCACTTGCTACTCTCTAAGAACTAATGATATCATTAATCTTCAATTAGAGACTTAAAAATCAACTCAAGTGCTCTCTCTTACTTCTTGATGACACATACAGTGTATGAACTCATCTGGGATGCAAAAGAAAAAAATGAAACCAAATGGAGGGGTATTTATAGGTCAGAGATCCAAATTACAGCCATTGCCTAACCATCCACTTTTTACATTAACATCGGATGTTCCATTGAGTATCTCCTTACTCACAACAGATAATCCGGTGAGTACAAACTTTCATTTTCACGGTACCAGCTGTCATTAGCCATTACTGCCGAGAAATAGTCCGGTGACATCATCCAGTGGACATCGACCAAACACCGGACCATCCTATGAGGACAAACTAGCCAAATTTTTCTATTGCAACCATCTCTGAAAAATATGCCCCGATGATGATTTCATTGTCATCACCGGACTATCTGGTGGGTTAAACTTCTTTTGTCCTCAAAATCTTCTCTGGTAGAAAAGCTCTGGTATGCATATGTGTCTATCACCAGACTATTCGGTGAGTAGAACTCCTTCAATCCAACTGAAACACCCCTCTCTTGAAATATTACTCTGGTGATCCATTCTTGCCTTCACCGGACCATCCAGTGATTGAAGTTTCTTCTGCCACCAGAAATTATTATCTGCAAGAATTAGTCCGGCATACACACCATCTTCACTGGACCATCCGGTGAATTGAGCTTCAAAAATCTTGCCTTGGAATCGTCTCTAGAATAATTAGTCCGGTGCAATCATCATTGCATCATCAGATAATTCGGTGAGTTGAACTTCAATTTTTCCTAGCAATCCCCTTTCTGCTGAAAATAGATCGGTGCTCTCATCACACTATCACCAGACTATCCGATGTAACACTTCTAATAATTTTGCACATGTGTCACCCAGAAAATCATCTGGTGATTACATCACTTTGTTCATCAAAGCATCCGGTGCATATAGAGTGTTTTCTGTCTTGAGACAACAATATGCTCCGGTGAGATCACTTCATATAGACCGGATCATCCGTGAAGTAAATTTTCTCTGAGCTCGTAAAATTCAAACTTTCTTTTGAGATGTCAATCATGAGATTCTATGAGCTATCTAGTGCTAGAATTTCATAAGTGTGTATCAAACTAAGTCTAGAATCGTTAGGTCAAGCTACTAATTTTAGCCTCTCTTTATAGTACGATCAAAAGATTAAAAAAATAACATGTCGGTGTATTAGGAACCAGGAGCCCCTGAATCCCGAGATCGGGCCGGCCATCCACCACATGTCACCATCCCGCGAGGTCCACCCTGCAAGATAAGTCCCGGGGGAAGGTGCTCGGGGCCGTAGCCTCTAGGTTCCCGAGCACCCCAGTTCCCCGATGATCCGCAGAGTCCAAGTACCGGGAAGGAAGTGCTCGGAAGGTTTCTCACTTACCCCCGAGTACTGTAGTCCCCCGATGATCCAAACACCGAAGTGCTCGGGTGAGGGCTGCGCGTGGCGGCCCCCGAGGACTCGGTTCCCCGAAGGTTCGCGCAAGATCATTCGACGACCCGAAGGGTCCCATCGTCGGGGTGTCATTCAGTCAAAGGCCCAATACCGCATTTAATAGGCACGCGCGGCCTGACATCCTGACATTCTCAGCTGCCCACGCCCCAGTGTCAGACCCTGCCATGCAGTGGCAGGGGGGCGTGGGTCCATTAAATGCACGGGTCCCATCCCGTTTCATCCGGGTGCCTCGGGATAACGTTGCCAGAATCGAAGCGCTCCGCCTGCCACCCTGCCCCGGCAGAAGGACAAGACAGGGTGGGCGCACCGGGCACCTCTGCGGCTGCCCGGTGGGCCCTCTTAATGGCGCCGGAGGACCTCCACAGTGGCGGGTGGTCGGATGCACGCCGCAATTTTCCACCGCCCCTGTCACTTCGCCAAGACGGAATGATGACGCCTTTTCTCCGTGGCACCTTGGCACGTGCGCCCCCTCTTTCCCATTCAGGATAAGTCGAGGATACATAAACAGACGACTCACGACTCATCCTGAAAGAATTCCGCCTTAGATCCGGAAGCCCTCAAGAAACACCCGAAGCCCAGATCAAAAGGCGAAGAACATCACGAACCAACTCAAGCCAAGCTAGAACACGAGAGCCTCAAGCTCTCTGTAAGCGGCTCTCTCTCTTGTAACCAGATACATCCTTGAAGAATTCCCTTCAAGGATAGATATAGCACTCACACAGGAGTAGGGTGTTACGCCCCCGTGCGGCCCGAACCTGTCTAAACCCCGGTGCACCCATCTTTCTCGCACTAGGACGATCATCTCCCACCAGCCACTGCATTTATTTTCGTTTCCCGCTTATTTCCCAAACAAGCTCATTCAGGATCATCCCCCCGGCCGAATCTCTAAAAAGGGGTCTCTCGGGATCCCTGCGACAGGAGTCCATCCTCCGACATAACCTATACTACTCTAAATGTCCTTCATCTCTTTTGTGATACTTAGAACTAGAAGATTATTAATATTGGTGCACAAGTCCTTTGATCGCCAACATAATCACCTTACGGACCAAGAATACCCAATTATCATTGTGAACTGAAATTTTTATTCCCTTCAAAACAAATTATTAATCACAATGATACGATTTTTATAATTACGGAAACACTTACCACTTATCTAGAGGCCTAGATGGTATAAAATGTATTTTAGAGAAAAAAATGAAGTGTTACTAAATAATATGATTTGCAATGTAGCAACATTTATAACAAAGAATTGGGCGTAGGAAAAACTTAAGATAGAATTATTCTTTGATGCATTTCATCAAATTGTATAGGAAACACCAACTCTCAGGGGTAGAGACAGGGGGCGGCCAGGACCCATGCCCCCCTATGTATGATGTGTTCCACAATATGATTATATTAATACATGTAATTAGCAACATATAAAATATATTTTATCTAGTTCTATGTTTCAAATATTATATATCTTTTTAACATATTTTAGGTATTAGATATCACCAAATATAATTTACTATCCACGCTTAGTGTAAATGTATGTAATAGAGTATTCTTTTTCTTGCCAAATTTTACCAAGTTTAAAGCGTTTGCCCTTAATGATCATGATTCATGTTCTATTATTCAACTCTTTAGTTATTGAGATTTTTTAGCAACTTTAATGGTAGACGTATATCAAACTAGCAAAGGCAATATCAAGATGTTGAATAGATAGATATCATCATATATTATATAAAAGGTCATACATTTGCTATTGTGGGCAAATTTGTGTATGAATAAGAAAAAAGATGCTTTAAGTTGATCATGGAACATGGATTTATCGTAACACCTGTATTTTGTACTTCTAAAGAATGAAAAATATATTGATCAATATCAAGAGAAAGTTATGTTTTATTGCATGGATCAATTGAATAGCTTCTAGAACAAAGAGAAAATTATGTTTTTTGTCCAGGATCAATTTAATAGCTTGCAGAACTTGTAACATCCCAAAATTCTTAAACATGTCATTAAGCATTCATGACATCATTAGCATCATGTTTAATTATTTGATCAATTATGTATGCAATTAAAAAATTAAAAATTGAATTATTAAGTTTAATTAGAAGTGGTGCATTATGAAGGAACTCACAAAATTACTATACAACATAGGGTTGAAAATAATTTTACCATAAGATAAGAAGAATATTAGTGAAATTTTCCTGATTTTTGGGAATTAAATTGAAGCCTTAAAAATTTGTGCAAGTTCTAAAAATTGAAAACTTTGAAGAATTTTAATTTAAATTTGGCTCAGGCTTTTTGTGTCAGACCACTTAAAATGAGTTGCACATTAATTATAGTATCACACAAATTTTGTCCTGAAAATTTTGGGGCTGGGAAATATCTTCAGAGAAGAGGAAAGAAGATATTTTATTCATGTTGATTACTATTCATTGGGGCCCACCTGTCATCCCCTCCCCCTCTCTGTTTTGGACAGAGTTGAGCTGTGTCGGCCGTTGCCTTTGTTGACAATCAAAGTCGGCCACCGAGCCATGTCTCCGGTGCCGCCTTCTCTGACCAATCGAGGCCGCCACCTTAACCCCCTATCCTTTCCTCTCGGTTTCTCTCCTCTCTCTCACTCATCACTCTCTCTTCTCCCTCCCACTCGGTTGAGCATAGAGCACAGCACACTGAGAAAGAAGTGTCGTCGACCAAAATCCCACGCCGTTGAGCCCAAATCCCTCGAGCCCAAACCGTGAGAACCTAGGAGGAAGGTCGCACAAACAGTGCTCTCTTCCCCAACTCCAGCATGTATCCCTGCCACCCCACCATTGAATCGTCACCACACCACTCCTCCGACCCAATCGAGAAATTAGTGAGCTTCACCTCGCCTTTAGCACTCTTTTACGCGTGCCATTTTAACCTTGGCCTATCACTGGCGTGGCTCTCCATGGGAGCCAAGCGCCGCCACCTCTGGCTGTACGTCGCCGGCCATGCAACGGCTAGGCCCTTGGCCTGAGGACCGCCTGGTTGGTTTCCCCTTAGCTCATCGCAACTTACCATGCCTTCGTCTGACCGAAGCCCGCGCTCCTCCACCATGTCCCCAAGCATGCGCCACCGACGTAGTATAGTTCGTCTGACCGAAGCCCGCGCTCCTCCACCATGTCCCCAAGCATGCGCCACCGACGTAGTATAGTTGCCACAGTGTGCCGTCGCCGACTGCCTCCTGGTCGTCAACGTCGGCCATGTGTGCCTCAAACGGATCTGCGTGTGCGCGCTGATGCTCCTGCCGCTAACGCCTGCTGAGCACCCCCTACTGTACGCTGTCGGCGAGGGCAGTCAGTGCCACTGCCATGGTAGCATTGTGCGAGCCCTAGCCTCATATTGATTTTGACATGGGTCAAAAGCCAGGCCCCACTGTCATGGGTGTGGCTAGGCGGCTTGGGGTTCAAAAAGTCTTTAGGGATTTTAGACTTTTATTTAATTTAGTTAATTCAGAAAATGTGAAATTGAATTATCCTTAGAATATTAAATTAGCTGAATCTTGTAAAATGCATAGTAATAATCATCGTCAGCCGCACCGCCCTTTTGCTAGCCTACAGTCATTCTTAACTATGAGTAGGGACACATACGAGCACGAGAGGCATGAGGTGGGCATTGTTTGAGCGAGCTGATCATCCTAATCGCCATCATGCACAACACCCTGGCTCGATATTCTTTTAAAACAATCGAATAATGGTACACATGTTGGGAAAGCGGCGATGACTTACGGTGATTGCTTCTCAAGACTCAAGAGATTATTAATTTGTTCTTGTCTTCTAATATATTTCATGGATTTTATTTTGATATTGTGATTTTTGCCTTTGGGTTGTGATATATTTCCACAAGGTATTACCGTGCCATACGGTAGGGTTTTTCAATCCTTCTCATGACCACACCTATGCACCACAAATCTCAGTTAGGGATGCCAATCGGGTACGACGGGAACATGTAGTGCTCACCCATGTCTGTATCCATCGGTTTTTTACCTACCTGCGGATATACCCATGAACATCCGTGGGCAAAAGGTCGGCATCAAACCTATCGCCCATGTGTACCCATCACCCACGGGTATACTCGGTTACTCGTAGGTGGCGGCGTGGCGGGGAGGTGTATAACGGTGAGACGGGGCGAGGCGAGCTGGGGCAGGGCAGTGGTATCTTGGTGGTGGTGTCCTAGCGATGTGGGGCGAGGTGGCAGGGTGGCGCGAAAGGGCGGTGCTGTGCGGCGCAGTGGGGCGGCCCAGAATGGCGTGACGGGGCGGGGCGAGCAAGGGCGAGGTGGGCGGGGTGAGCTGGGGCGGAGCAGTGGAGGGGGGGGGTCGAGCTGGGAGGTTGGGTCAAATACTCAGATCTGTGCATATGTATGTGAAGAGATTAGGGTTTTAGAGCAAAAAGCCCACATGTCATAAATTTATACGAGTAAACAGGTGTCACAATTATAGGTATGCTTTACCCATACTTGTACCCATATACCTATCGGGTAGTATTTTTCGTCCTTAAACATACCCACAGGTATCAAATATTTCTTATATCCTACCTTATTCGGATATTTACCTACAGATAAATGAGTAATCAGTATAAATTATCATCTTTAATCTCAGTTGTCAATAGCTAGTCACACAGTACTGCATATATCAAATCTGTATGAATCTCAAAACAACAACCGAAGGGTTCAAAAGCGATAGCAGTCTGCGATGAATAACATAAAAAATGGTAGGATAACACGTAGTTGTTGAAGGGTCCTTCTTGCCCATTCGGTTAACCCTAAAATTACCGCGATGTCTAGAGAACGGTGCGAGCGTGGATTTAGAGGTGCTAGTTGTCAAGAATGAACTCAGGGCACGAGTATAAAAACAAGAGCAGATACCTTGTCCCCTCAAGTGGCAGGGGCTTCCCTGCCTTTCTTATATTTATAGGGATAACAGCAAGATCAGTGGTGCTAAGAGCATCCGCAACATCCAATTTCCGTTAGTTTGAAACTACAACTTAGGGAGGGGTCACAAAAGTTTGGAGAGCCGATGTAAAATATGGGTTAAAATTTCATCTCAATAGATGTTACATTAAGGAGTTTGGAGAGAGCCCATCATGTAAATTATGAGTTAACCATTCGTCTCAATAGATGTTGCATTAAGAGTCAATGCTTTAGGGCAGATCAAAAAAATGTTGCATTCGTCTCAATAGATAATGCATCACAAAGCCACAAGCACTTTTGGGGCAGATCATCACTTCTTGGTATTGAGTTGTATGTAACTAACAGATCACTCGCCTCAGAACTCCCTGCTCACGCCAACGAAGACGTGATGAAGACTAGGGACTCCAATATATGCCCGTCCCACGCCAACGAAGAATTTGTGGTGGTGCCACGGTGATGTACCCGCAGAGTCCAAGTGTGTTGAGGACCTTGAGGCGTGCTGTTAGCTGCGTGCTTATGCCTTGGTCAGGTAAACATGTCGGACGCCATATTTATGTATGTGCTAGTTTAATCATGTGGAGCTAGCAACAAAAGTTCCTATGTTTAGGTCAGTCTAGGAAGAAGGATAACATCGAAGCAGTAGATCATATGAGAACAGCTAAGGCCCTCTCTTTCGTAAAACTAAAAATGCTACTAGAGTCGACGGCTAAACATAAAAAAAATCCATCCCGAAATTATCGTGCTTAAGTGGAGTTTGTGGAGCATCTTTGTCAAACACCTTAGCTCAAGTGACAAAATTCTAACTCCGAACTTCGCTATGTATTTAGATAGGGCTCTGCTAAACATTCTAGTTTCACCATTTTTTAGAGCATCCAACTCTATAGAACAGATTGAGTTATTTTGATCGGATTATAGTTTATTTTGATGAAATAGAAAAAAATGCTCCATTAACTCTACTTATCACAGTATCTATTAAGTTCAAGGTAATACCCCGTAATTGCCGCTGACTCGCTCGCCCCCACCGTACCGTTTGGCTCTCTCCGTCTTCCGTATCCCTTCTCTCCCTCTCGAACCCTAGACGACCGCGGCGCGGCACCTCGACCACGCCTTCGAGCGTCTCCGGTCGGCACACCTCCCGCTCGTCGCGGTGTCGCTGTTGATCGACACGCTGCGGGCCTCGCCCGAGCCGCTCGTGCTCCCGGGCCTGGAGCGCTGCCTTCTGCTCTGCCTCCACCGCCGGGGCGTGCTCCACTTCCTCCGCCTCTTTCCGCGCGTCTTCCACCTGCGCGCCCCGCTCTCGCTCGCCCCGGCCGCGACCTCCCTTTTCGCTGTCGCTGCCTCCCCCGCCGCCGCGGCACGGACGCTCCATCGTCTCCTCGCGATGTCTGGTACAGTGGTACCCCTCCATGCCGTATTCCGCGTCTGGAGTGAGCTCGCCCTCCCTGACGACTTCGAGTACTCCGTCACTTCGGAGGTAATCTTTTGGCTAGTGTCTGGTTGGCGGCATTACCTAAATTGAAGAGGCAGACGCTCTTCAGCAATTTGGGCAACTCTGGTTATTACAAAAGACATTCTCTGCTTTATCAGGGCCAGCAGGATGTGCGGATTGGCGATGAACATCTTCAGGGACGTACACTGCTAATTCAGCTTACCGTGGATTATTTGGGGGAATAGTTTATCCTGTCAAGCCAACCCTGGTTTGGAATTGGAAACCTCTGGTGCCTCTGAAGTGCAATTTTTCTGCGGGTTGGCATTGCAGAACCAGTGCCTGATGTCCTGATGATCGAATATAGTTATGCTTATCGAGAGACAGTTCAGCACCTTCTAATACAATACTCATGCAAGATTGGTGTTGCTGTCTGTTTTTCTTCATAGCTAGCAATTTCGTTGCCGCCAAATGTGCCACCAACACTCTACATAGCACGACTGTTTTCTGATGTTGACACCACAGTACAGTTGTATTCTTTCCTCCCCTGTACTAGTGCTTAGTGTTCTTTTAGGAACAAAATGAGATTATAAGAGAAGAAACATGTACTTTTGCCATGCTGTCTGTTGTCACCATTTTTGAAATTTGAAACTCCTTCAGGATCTTCCAATTCTCAGAGTGCCGTCCAAATCTTGCATTTTGGAGAGGTTGGCCATGGATTTACCGGTACATTCTTGCCCATTTATGATCCATTCACTTTAACTGATTTTCAATTACAAATTTTGTTAGTTGCTCAAAGTTCATACCACATTATTAGGGGAATGGAACGATTCTGTTCAAGAGGCAAAGAGTAACAAGTCTGCCCTACTGAATCTATTCATGCACATTTCCTATTTGATCCTTTGAAATCCTGACTATAACTCAGTTCGAAGAATTATCTTCAACCGATACTCTAAAAATTCATCTTCTATAACACTATTATAGTATCTCCTAATATTATTAAAGTATCTTTTATTTTTTATCTCCAACAGCTACTCTATTTCTTACATTCTATTATTGTTTCTTTTTTTCAGCCCTACAGTCATCATCTATGAACAATGATAGAGATAAGAGAGAATCGACAATATAGCAGTGTTGTCGTATCACTGTAGCAGTGGAAGCCGACTCCGTTGGAGCTCGTTTGCCGACGTACGAAGTTCGTATTGGCACTGTAGCAGTGAAAACTGACTCTACTGGAGTTGGCCTTACAACGGATTATGAATGTTCAGAGTAAAACTCTAGCCTGCAGCAGCCTCCTGAACACCTTCTCATTCCCGCTCTCGACCGCACCAATGCATTCCTCTAGCTCCTCCAACCCCTCCAATACCGCAGTCGTCGTTTGCGA
Organism: Phragmites australis; assembly: GCF_958298935.1. NCBI lineage: Eukaryota > Viridiplantae > Streptophyta > Magnoliopsida > Poales > Poaceae > Phragmites > Phragmites australis. The sequence goes on along the minus strand of NC_084921.1, from coordinate 45,928,832 downwards.
TGCTACTTTCCTATCTACCGACCGGACGCCTAGTCTTGCCATAGTGGTGATTAAGAGGCTGGTATTTAAATATCTATGATAGTTGCAATTGACATATTTAAGTATAATCGATATATTCAAGTATCTATGAGTGATGCAATATTTGTAATCGGTTTATTTCGTGATCACTTCTAATTTACTATTGTAATATCTGGGAAAAACAATAGTTTTTCTATATTGAAAACGCTCATAAAAATTATAGAGGAAATTCCTTGTGTTCCATAAAAAAAATAACAAAATTCTCATTTTGCCATCGGAAAAGTTATGATCCCGCGTAGACCACCAGTTTTATTTTTCTCTTTAGTCACTGTCACCTCAAACGGATGTTAAATTATGTGGGGAAAAGACAATATTGCCCTGTAGACATTCGGCTGCTCAATTTTTTCCCTTTCCGTTCCTCGCCTCTGCAGCAGCGCATATGCCTCCTCCGGCCGCTGCTCCCGCAGTTGAACCAGAAGCACACACTGGCCGTTGCCTCATCAGAATCTCCGGTGGCACACCTGGCCAATGCAAAGGACGTTGAGTGATGAGGACCCCATATCCGGCGCTCTCCAGGCAAGGAAGCGAATTGAAAATTTTGAGAGAAATGGATGTCAGGCATAATTGTCTTCTCCCACACAACTTACATATGTTTGAGGTGGGAGTGACGGAAGTGACGCAGACGAAAGAGAAAAATAAAACTAGTGACTTAGATCATAACTTTTCTAGTGACTTAAGAGGATCATAACTTTTCTATGGTAAAATGAGTATTTCGTTATTAGTAACACACAAAGAATTCTCTCAAAATTATATGTATCGTATTTACAACAACTAAATAATTACAAATACGTATATGTCAAAAACATTATACATGTAACATTTCAAAGGCATTATTGATAATTTTCTTAAAAAAGTCTTATTCCTGAATCTAGAGTCACCCTATTAGTCCATCTCTAACAGAGGAGGTTTCCAATGCTATAATACCCTGAAAACACAGTAGCACTCGAATTTCCTCTCTAACAGATCCTGTATCCAGTGCTAGAGTGTTGCTGCAGGGTTGAGGAAAGAGAATCGGTACTCCAAATTTATTGAAACACTGTAGCAACCGCAATACTGTTCATAAAGGTTGACTGTGGGTCCGAAGGGAGGAGAATAATAGTAGAAGGTTGGAAATAGGGTAGCTGTTGGAGATTAAAAAATAAAGAGTATTGTAATAGTGTTAGAGGATACTGTAATAGTATTATAAGAGATAAATTTTTAAAGTATCTATTAGAGATTACTTTAGACATCTTTTCTATCAGTTCTAGTTCTAAGATACATCTGTTGTATTGTGGATTTTTAAAATAAAACTAAAAAACATATAGTGGAATTGTACCAAGCCCGCCCTAGTAAATAAGTGTAAAAGTAAAACTACAAGCTAGCTGTACGTGAAATGGGAAGTGCTTGATACTTTTGGGGAGAAATAGCAGCTGGTACTTCAGACTTATCCGGTAGCGCTGGCCATTTTAAATCAACCCCGGTAAACTTTCTTCTTCCAACAGCTGTTTACACGCATCGTTACCGTCTAATCAGCTTTGCGTGGAGGCTGGTAATTATAAATTATGAAGGATGTTTGCAGTAAAAACCTAAAAGGTCATCTTAGGACAGGGGTGCTACGTGCGCACGTGCGTGGCAGCTGAGTCGGAATGGAGGGCTTAAAGAAAGTTACTCCGTACTTTGACAGCAGCAGCAGCAAGGCAAGGATGGTACGTACTAATAATGTACAACTGAAAAGTAGTATATCGTCCTTTCAACAAATCTTGAAGTGAGCTGCTGGAACGACGTCTTAACAAGTGCATTGCTCACGAACATGTTTAAACTATAAATTTGTCCGAAGTATTTGTTGCACTGGTATGTTTTCTGAGGGAAATGTTGCATTTTTTTTATTTCCTGAGTCACATCATTTTTTATCGTGGTCATTTTTCCAAAGTTATCATGCCTTTTGGAGTACATATGTTGTATGTTGTTTTGTTACCATTTTGCACGCCATTCCATATATGAAACTCTTGTGGGAAAGAATAGCCTATCCTATCTTGTCGTAATGGACAAGCAAATGCATGGTGGAAAGGATGGACATTTCTTTACACCTTGAGGAGCTGGGGAAGCTACGTGATTGAAGTGTACTACCACTACAAATTGCAGCTTGCAACTTGCAGGTGGCAGCGAATCATGAGTAGAGAATAAAGAGATGTAAACGTTGGCGCACGGATCGCGGGGGAGGTGCCCCCCTCTGTCCGTAACACACTCTGCTTAAACTAATCCTCCATCGCCTCCGCTTTGACCGCCTGCCTGAAGCCCTCTGACCAAGATAGGATTCTCTGCGTTACTGGATTCATGAGTCATTCATGCATACTTCGGGGGTGTTTGGCTGGGATAAGAGATCTGTAATTATGGATGAATTGAAGGTACTTGGTTAAGTCATTAGTTAGAAATCTAAGAAAAAATAAATATTTAAATCACTTTATTTTATTATACAAACTTCAGATTCAACATGAATCTTCAGATCAAACAGGCCCATCATGTCCTAAATTCGGTAGCGGCAGTAAGCAGCCAGACTGTGGCTTCAAACCGATGCCTGATAAAGCGAGAAGATTGAAGCATCGATCTGCACGTTGCAGGGGACGATGCTTGAACGAAAAATACTAGCATCGATGCACCTTCTTGCGCCGATGCCAAATCAATAAAAAATGATTTTGTAACCGCTCGCCATGCCTAATCAAGTAACCAGCGTCGGTTGCTCGCAACTCTGCCATCAGATTGAGCCCACTCGTCGTTGGATGGATTGGGCTAGAGCTGGCGGAGGCCGAAAAGCTCGGCGGCGAGGCAATGACTACGCTCCAGCTAGCTTCACACGCTCTGTGGCAAGCCAAGCCGTTGCACGGGCTGAGCTTGACCGGGCACCTTGCTTTAGATCCACCACCCGGAGCAAAGATTTGAACGGGGACGCTTAATTGAAGGGGGAAACAGGATAGAAAGCACCAGGGCTGCAGGGTGTTCGGTTTTTTATGGTGAACGATGAGATCCGCCATTGCTGACAACGGATTTAAGAAGAGCTGCACGTACACAGGAAAGGGAGAAAGAAACGGAAGACATGCGCCCGTGCAAGTAAGACGAAGCAACAGATACATCGATTTATTTATTTTTCTTTCTTTATTATATAATGGGTTCCACGTCCAATACTCCCACACTGCAACATCCAAAGCTGGATGCCATTTTACCGACCGAGGGGTCCATTTTTCTCTGGCATGGATGCCGACGCTGTGGTTGCTCTAAGACTATGCTTCAAACCATCAGCCATATACGATTAGCATTGAGAATCCAGCTGTAATTATGCTGACTGAGGAGCTAGCTAGCTAGGAACGTTGACATGTCGATGGAGGTGCCAGCACTGTTAGCATCTTGTAAGGTGCTAACACTGTCGCTGTTGTGATGGCTACTATACCTTACATGCTTTGCTATGCTACCCAAGTTTCAACGCATCCGCGTAGTAATGCCCCGATGTCTACTCCCACTTCGGAATGGTGTACATGCGTTCCATGGGCCAGTACGCTAATGTCCCAAAGTGGTTTCTAGAAAAAGAACTCATTTAGGTCCACCGAGAGCAACAACAGCAACATACTCTTCTAGCACCCACAAATCGGCCCATCAAAAGAGCCCAGCTCAATTGTTCGAAGAAAATAGAGCCCTGCTCAGGCTGGTTAAGATTACACTACAGCCCAGCCCAATCTTTTGAACTCTCTCCTATCCAAAATCCAAACAATTCCCGCCGATTCGCTCACCACTTCACCTGCGCGGCTTGCGCCTGGCGATTGCAGCACCTCCACTTCGTCTACCACAATATGCAATTTCTCAATCTCCACGGAGGCATGGACATCTCTCCGTCGCGGCCGTCCGGCGATGCTAGTGGGTCAAAGCGGCGAGACCCCTGGTTGATCGTAAGGCAACGGTGCATGTTGGGTTGCGAGGAATAGAGACGCTGATCTTGGTTTCCAGATGAAGAGGTAGTAATCTATTATATATATATTAAAGGATTAAGAATCGAAACAATTTTAGAGTCAAATTACTATAGCTGGTGTTCATATAGATCCCATGTATATAAATGTATATATATGAATATAGATATGTATATACGTGCGTATGTGTACACGCATGTGTATACGTACTCATATATACATGCGTACACATAAATTTTTTTGCACAATTCTAGAAAAATAGCAAAAGGAATAAGAGTTATATTGATAAATTGGCTAAAATAATCTAAAATGCATAGAAAAATATATAAAACTCAAAAAAAATGAAACAAATTTAATTAGGTTCGTATTATTATCATCTACATGTTAAAATAATATCAATGCATGAAAGTACCACTGTTTTTTCTATAATTAAATGAATGTTTCAAATATTGATAAATTCATAAATAAATATTGAGATACCCAAATTGGTGAATCCATTTTTTAGTTTTTCTTGTCATACTTTGTGTAAAAAAAAAGGGACACGGCGTAGACGCGTCAATTCGTCTAGTAAATACAATACTGATTAGAAGCCGAGGACACGAATTGCAAACCCATCGGAAAGGGTATATCTAATTAGTCACGAACTAAAGTAAGGCAATTGGGCATACTTCAAGTCAAAGACAATAATATCCAATTTCCTCGCAAAAGAAAAAGAAGACAATATCCAATTGAAGTTCCGTGAGCACAGTAATGGATCAGATCAGGGAAAGGACTGAAGGACACTGCATGTTTAACATTCACTGTTCGTCTGCTGGACGATTTCTTAAGGTCGCTAAGTTTTTGATTCATCAATTAATATATTTTTAAAAAAAAAGATATGATCGATTAATATCTACATAATGTTTCCTGGTAGCCAACACTGCAAAGCAATGAATACCCACGTTGACCTGACACATAAAAACCTAAGTATTACTACAAGCCTCCGTGTCCGTGGGCATGCAACCTCGTGCGCTCGCTCTATAGACACGGTATATTACAAAGAGAGTTTGGCTCGTGCGCATTTCTGCTCGCCTGGCGGGTTAGCATGACAGCTTCCATCCCATGTGCGCGAAGTTACACTCTACAGTCATGGTAGGGATGTCAATATAGGTCCGATCTTTGATTTTTCGTGCAGAATTCCTTTATTAAGGGACCAGGATTGAAACATTTTATCCTCCGTGAATTCATATAAAGACGGGGACGGGAAGGCGCTCCCCGTATCCGCTTCTCGCTATATCCCCGATATTATATATATATATATATATATATATATATATAGGAAAACTAGTATGTACTCCTGGGTGTATGTACTCCCACCTCTCATATACCACTTTTACACATGAGTTATACTTCTTTATCACTTTAAATATACTTCATTAGTAATTATAAGATACTACAATACAAATCTATATACATATTTTTTTAGTATATAAATATACAAATATTACATTACGTAGAATAAATAATAAATTACTCTTATTTTTTTGTCTAACCTACGATATTTAATTAATTTTATATTAATTACTCTGGTATTCATTAATAAATTACTTATTTATACAACGTACACATTATAGATGTATAAAAATAATCAAATATCATTTAATTTTACATTCTAATTGGATACTCGATTTCTACAAAATTCTCCATAAAAAATGAGAAAGAGAGAAATCTCCCCCATAGCTAAATGGGGACGAGAACGGGGAGCATTCCTCGGCAGAAATTAGCCCCATTGCCATTCCTATACAGTGGATTGGCGCGTGAGCGTTATCCGCGGAAAGAGCGCATCTGCAAGTTAATAGAGGGCGGGATGTTTGACCAAAAGTACAACAGCCTGGGCACGACGGCCGCACGAGGGCGCCCTCCTCGCGGCGCGTCATCGGTGGAGAAGGCCACCAGGCAGAACCCCTTTTTTTACCGCGCTAAATACCACTGCCCTCCTGCAGTGAAACATGCACCCACGCACCCACCCTCCATTACCGACACAAGGCCCAGAAATGGCAACGCTTAAACAAAAACGAAGGAGAGAGCCCAACAAGACAAGGCTAGGAGGCGTTTGGTTGGCTACCGCAACTCGCTGCACCAAAGGTTAGGCACGGCTACAAAAAGTTAGCCCTCCGTTTCTTTCACAACCAGACTTCGGCACACCAAAGAAAGTTAGGCGTCGGCAAATCATCCGCCAAAACATTGGCGTGCTACGCCCTCATGAGAGAAGTGGTGCTCCGGTAACCGCTTTGAAATCTGGTGCGAAGCAGACGTAAGAAAAACTCGTTTACAAAGAAATCATGTTGAACAACTTCATCTTTTCACACCCTTTCTTCACAAACGGATCCCCATCTTTTTCCCTTCTACGTGTAACATCCTGAATTTTTAACATGTTAATTAATTATAAATTTCACTCTAAATTAAAAAAATGTGATTAATTAAGTCAACTAAAATCAAGGAAAAATACATACTCAAATATATTAACTTGACTAGGTATTCCAAAATTCACTAGAGCTATTTTTAAAATAATCCCTGCATTAAATTTAGTTCATATGCGATGTTTTATAGTTCTTTATGTGGAGATTTAAAATTGAATGTCTCTCAATTTTAAACTATTTTTAGAATCTGTTCAATCCAAATCCAAATTGAATTCAAACCTTTTTGATTCAAATCATCTTCGAAATCTCAAGATCCAAGTCTAAATCATAGTTTCAATATGCTTAATTGAAATTAATCCTAATCCAAATTTAAATATCTCAATTTGAATTTAAACTAAATTCATTTTTTTCTTTTTTTTCCCCGGGCTGAATCTCTCTCCCCTCTCTCTGTTCTGGCCCACAGCAACCGACCCGGCCTCTTTTCCCTTTCTCCAACGCGTGCATGCCGTCTTCACCCCACGCAACCCAACTCCCACACCCTCAGCCCGCTCACCCGCATGTTGGCCTGCACACTCGTGCGTGCCCGCGTGCGAGCTCAACCGCCAACGTGTCGGTCATCAGCGCCCGTGCCTCCGTCGTCTTCCTACCTCCTCCAGCGCGACACTCTACGCTCTTTCGCTCTCTCTCCTCTCTCCGCTCTCTCCTGTACGCAGGCTGAGCGTCTACCACCCACGACTTCCGTGACCCGCGCGCGTGGCCAGCACAGTGCCACCATACTGCAGGAAAAAACTGCCGCCGGTCTGTTCCTCAGGGAAAGTGCAATGCGCCCATGCCTCTCCGTAGCACCCTCTCCCTCTGTAGCGCCCTCTCCCTCTATTAGAGCGCATCGGCATCTCTCTCTGCTTCCTCATTTCAGCACTGCCACAGCACCACCTCCACCGTCATTTCTGTCACTATGACATCGTTGTCGATGTTCTGCCACCACAAGCTGCCGAGGAGCACCCAGAGTACTCCGTGAGCCGCTCTCCATCAACTTGAAGCCCGACGGGAGTTTGCCCGCGTCGGTAGTCGAATAGGCTCCGTCGCCACCACTTTGTCGCTCCACCAGCCGCCGTCCAGCTTCTCGCCAATTCCGATCTCGGTGAACTTCCCACCCCCTCACACACCCCCTAGCAAGCATATCATTGCCCCCATGCTTCCCTTTGCGTAACAGCGTGCAGCCCCATGTTTTAGCTCTGTTGTCGTGCCATTGTTCGCCGTCGGTGTGCTTATTCCCCTATATGTGGTCTAGCCATCGTGTCGTAAAGCCAAGGAGCCCTTGGCTCCCGTTTCCTGCAAGAAGAACACGTGTAGACTAAGGGAGCCAAGGGTATCAGAATGTCCCTGAAGAGTTGCCAATGTGGACGCGTCGGATTGCTTACCGTCCTTTGAGTCTAACCGCCCTATAATAAAACGGTAGGTGTCTATTCTTAAAATTATTTTCATCAAGTATCTATTTATTTAAATATTAATATTAGAAAATATAAAAATAAAAAACTCGTACGATTCAACGTACCGCGGGGACCGCTAGTTCTGCCTCCAACGGTTGGGTCGGACCGGATGGAGTGAGTACGCACGAATTAGATTGATCAGTCACAGGCTAACGGCAAGGAATTGGAGATGTACACGTATTGCTCGAACGCGTGGCTCAGGCTGCCGCGCATGAAGTTGCAGCCCGACAACGCATGGTTGACATAGTGTCCAGGCCCCCGTCGATCGCCAGCCACACGAAGGACAGCTTGATCTGATGGATGGCCGGCGTCTTGGCCTCTTGGGGCGCTCGGCCGGGGTCGGGTGGTTGCACGCGAGCCCCAGCAGGAGCATCCGCTCTGGTCCCAGTCGAACACAGGCGCGGGTCGACGGCCTCAAGCGCGCGGGCGTCGCGGTGCAAGCGCCACACCCACTGCTAAAATAACACACTGTAGATACGCTTAATTTACAGATTAGATACAATTTATTACGTCTCTAGCAGAATGTAGAACATATCAAGACGTGTAGAGACGAATTTTATAAGCGTGCCTATGAGAAATAAAGAAGTTCTATAGATACGTTTATATTATATGTCTATTATCTTAAACACGTTGTATAGCCACTCTTTATTGCATGTTAAATAATATAGATACAGTTTTATAGATATATTTATAATGTATGTCTACTAATATAGACACGTTGTATAGTGATGTGTCAGTTGGTGTTAAAAAATATTGAGTGCTAAAAATATTGTGGATTTAGAAGAATTGATACTTGAACTCGTAATCTCATGGACAAACAATCACTGGACACACCATAATAACCAACTCACCCTAGTATCACTATTTGCATATATTTATAGTATTATTGTTATCACTACTTTATAATATAGATCAAACATCTAAATATAGTATGTCTAGATATATTTTGGAGCGTCTCTAGATGCTATTAACGATCAAAGCGTGTCTAATATCATGTCACATTGGAGACTCTCTCAACGTCATGTCAAAAAGCATTCTTATATGGCTAGTAACGCTTTTTTTTACACGTTTTATGACATTTCTATATGATACTGACGCTCAAAGTGTATCTAATATCATGTCATTTTGAGACATTCTTAATATCATTTCAAAAGGCATCCTTAGGTAGCTACTAACATTTTTAGATATTTTCTAATGCTTCTACATGATGCTAACACTCGAAGCGTGTCTAATATTGTCTCACTTTGATACATTCTAAATAGCATGTTTATTTGGCTACTGATGCTTAAAGCGTGTTTAATATCATGTCATCGTGAGACATCCTTAATATCATATAAAAAACGTCTTTACGTGGTAACATAGAGATACTTATAAAGATACTGCTACAAAAGCGTGGCTAGAATACCTTTTCCTTGTATAGTGACCAAGTCCACTAGGAAGTGGAAGCTGTCAAGCGCCTAGAAGCACCGCACAACACACGCGTCGTTGCTCGCCACTCTAGACCTATCGCTCATCTGTCGTCTTCCAATGTCAGCGTGAGGTGGGCGCCTAGGTTAATAGGAGCAGTGGAAGTGCCAAAGGCTGGGCCGGGATTTGCCATTTGCCACATGGATTTTCGGGTTCCAGTGGCATCCGTCAATGAAAAAATAGATCCAAATCAAATCTAATTCAGATTGAGGCCCTGACTCTCAATGTCCCGTAGACTTTTTTCCATCTGAACTCACCCCACCTAGTATGAAGCCCGCAAAGACCTAATTTGGCGGGACAAATCCCTACACCGCCTCCATTCCCTTGCGAACCCTCGCGTCCAACATAACATCAGCCCTGCAAAATACAACTAGGCGTATTAGCGCGTCTACACCGCGTCCGGTTTTTTTCACAGAACATGATAAAAAAATCTAAAAAATTATGTTCATCAATTTTAGCATCTCAATATTTATTTACGAATTTATTAATATTTAATACATTCATTTAATTATGAGGAAAATAATATTATTTTTATGCATGTACATAATTTTAATATGTATAAGAACCTAACAAGATTTGTTTCATTTTTTTTGAGTTTTAGATTTTTCTGTGTATTTTAGATTATTTTAACCGATTTATCAATATAACTATTATACCTTTCGCTATTTTTTGAAATTTTCCAAAAATTATATTATATATGTATGTATATATATACACACATATGCATATGTATACATACATATATATATGCATATATATCCATACATATATATCCATACATATATATCCATATATATACATACATATATATACATAGGACCCACATAAAACAGTAACTACATTACCTACAGTATTTTGGACCTAAAATCACTTCAATTTTTGGAGCTTTTAATATATAGTAATGATACCACGAGTAGTCCATATACGACCACGTTCTCCCACTTCTCTCTCCTCTTCAGAGTTCTGATCTGTCCTGGCAAGTTCACGTCTACCCAGTCGCTGGTGCCTGCCATACGTCGTGCCCAGCGAGCGGCGCCGGACGGAGCAGCAACCTTTCTATTCGACGCGAGCAATAAAGGGTGGCGGAGACAGGAGCGATACGACATACTCACACAAACAGACAATGACATGTGGGGGAACCACGGACTCATTGGCCGGAGGACGACGCGTAAACACCAACGCCGCCTCCGCGACGTGTCAACGGCCAGTTGGGCGCGGGTTCACGTGGGAGGAAGCGTGTCGTGGGGTGGGGGACAGCACGGGCGGGTGGGGGTGGGACCCCTAGAAGGGTCTGGCGCATCGCCGCTCATGAAGGAGAGGGGCCCAAGGGTGATGGAGAGGGTCGGGAGGCATGGGTGTAGTTCGGCGTTTATTCGGGGGTGGGCTGCGGTTCAAAAATAATCTTACAAGAACCAGTGGTAGGTATCTAGAGTTTTGAATCTATTTTATAGTTTGATATGTAATAAAAATTAATATAAAATTTATGATAAAAGTAAAGAAAGTTATGCTTGATAAATATAAAAGAAGGGAATAAATTACTACGTATGACGCTATAAAGTAGATTTAGAACCTAAATATATGAAGTCAGATTTTATATGATTATTTCAACTAGGCACGCATCCTCTTTCCTATCAGTTTTGACGTTTTATTCCTTTCCTCAGCCACACCCCTGGTTCAATGGCTGAGTCGATCAAGAAAAGAAAAAGGAGCCATGGAGATGTGCCGTGCTAATCAGGGTAGAGGACCGCATCTACCGTAACGCAAATCGTCTGGGGGACACGGGGATTGGGGAAACGGCTCGACAGACGGGCGGTAGAGGTCACCGGAAGTGAAGTCTGGATGTTTTTTTTTTATGATTGTTGTGTTGTACAGGATTCTTTCTACAACATGGAGATGTCTGTGTTCAAATTTTAATATAATCCCTTTCTCTTTGAAAAAAAAAAGGCATAGGGAAAAGGTGAATCTTGAATTCTTGATTGGCGAACAGCCTCACCGAGGTGCACTACCGAAGTAGAAAGTTCTGGTTTGCGTGCACTCGGAACACACACCACACAATCGATGGCGACCAGCTCATAGGCAGCTGATGGGCCTGTACTCAACTAGTTAGCATAGGGCGATGATGGCTTCTTCAAACAAAGAAAAATCAAGAAAAAAAATCATATATAAGCAATGCTACTACCATAGTAGAACACTCTTGAAGGGAAGCGCTAGATGTGAAATCAGACGGTTCCTTAAAAAAAAGCAAAGGTGCGCTGCTCTTGCATCTAGCCGGTAAAGCCAGGAAGTTGCAACTAAAATAAAAACAATCCTCAAATCTTCTATTTTCTTTGTCGAATGATGCAACCTCAAATCTGCAAAAACAATTGACTGTTGTAATTTCAGAGTAGCTGCCTTTGTATGGATACTTTATTGTTAATGGCGCTTGGCATCGTTTTTCCACTTTGACCTTGTGTTTTCTCTTGGCAACGAAAATTGTGCAAGCCTCGCGAGGACAGATGACATTAAATGTGTGTTTACTCTGTCTCCGTTTGCATTTACTTGAAAACTTTGATCACTTTTCTTGTTTGCAAATACTTAAGAGATTTCATTTTCATTTTACTCTTCTCTATTCACTTGTGTGGGCTCAAACTACTATGCCATACAGTACATAAACAGAAAAAAATCTAATGGCACTGATTAAGAAAAAAGGCGTAGACAGATTTTTTTTAAGGCTCATGGTGAAGGCTAGGACGTTCCAGGACAGCCCAACGTAGCATCAGAGAAGCACAACAAGAACCATTTGTGGCACCAGGACGAATTATTTTCATCAGCTTCAGCTTGTGACAATTTTTTTAATCAGGAATTATTTAGTCACTCCATGTAAAAATAGCTTTGGTTTAATGCCATGGTCAAAGTTATCAAATAAATGAAAAAGGAGGGAGTATATATATAGAACACTGTTGAAAGAAGTGCTAGATGTAAAATCAGCAAAGGTTCCTTAAAAAATAGAAGCAAAGCTGCGTTGCTCTTTCATCTAGCATGTAAAGCCAGGAAGTTGCAGCTAAACTAAAAAACAATCCTCAAATCTGCAAAAACCATTGACGGTTGAGGAGCTGCGGTAAAGTTTATTTAGTTGACTTTACGTGTTTAGCGTGACATGTTTGATTGCCTATATTAGTATATATTATATTACAAACGAACTTCTTTTTTCACCAAATAACATAGAGTTGAAATATTTTTTTAAATAAGCACATTATAAGAATATCAATGAATTTTGCTGATTTTTGGAAATTTATTTCAGTTTAAAAAATTGCTAGAAGTTACAAAGTAGGTTTTTTATAATTGTAATTAAAGATTAGCTTAGCCTTTTTAATCAAATCTATTTAAATTGGTTGCTAATGAGCTCTAATTTACTCATAAAAATATTTAATTTTTTTAAATTACTCTTATATCCCTAAATAAAATTAAAAGTTAAATAAAAAATATACACTTACACTAACTGCACCGAGCGTGCAGGCGCGTGAGAAACACCTTCGAAAATCCGTTTCCCAGAGCCTGGCCAGCACAACTGTTTTTGCACGAGCGGAGCCTGACCAGCCCACGCGCGCAGGCAACCAAACGCGCCGGGCCTGCACGCGCGGAGACAGACCGGGGCTCGTGCAGCAAACCAAACGCGTTCTATACTACTCGCATTTGCATCTTTCATTGCAAGCCAACAGTGTTGGAAAGGCAAGGTCCCGTCTTATCTGCTGACGCCCCAGTGCATCCGCAGATGTGGCCAGATCACTGGCCGTGCACGTATGGGCGAAGCAGAGGACCATATCGTCCGTATCTCTTCAATTACCACTGCCCGTAAGCGTCCGCCCGTCAAACCGTCACCCGGACATGACCCCGCGCCGCTTGCACAGAATGACCTGGGCCAGAGCCCACTGCACCGCACCACGTGCCGCACCGTGCGCGCCGTGATGTCATCTGACCACAGCACAGGACCCCAGCACCGCTCGGCGCCGCGCCACGCACCCATCGCCACGCACCGTTAATAAAAGCGACCCCGCCGTATTCTGTGCCCAGCGGCGCCTGCCAAAGTCTGCCACGCATCGTGCGGTCTTTGCCAAAGGCAGGCCTGCCCTTGGTCTCCTCCGCCGCAGGACGAAAGGCGCCGCGGCACGGAGAACCAAAATTAAAGGGGGCTGAGCAGCCGGGGAGCGTTATCCTGCATCGGCGCCGCGCGGGTGGAGTGCGAACCGAATCAAATCGACATCGCTCGCGTCGCGTCGCGTCGTTCGTCTAGCGAGTGGCGTGCCCTTGGTCTGGACGCGCGCTGTCCCACATAGCGCGGATGGGACGGGTGAAGCCGACGTACGCTTTTGGTTGCGTGCGAGTCTGTCGTCCATGTGGGACCCATGCGGCGAGGCTGGGGCGGAGATGTGTGTCGCGGTGATGGGAGCAAGTCAGTCCGTGCCGCACGTGGTGGGAAATCAGGGGGCCAACGCAACGCTGCCGACGGTTTTTGACCGGATGCGTGGTCGAGGCGGCGTCAGGCCAGTGAGCTGGGCCTACGCTAGCCTGGACGGGTTCGACGTCTCTCTCTTGTCTATGCCGTCCCTGTTGGCGTCGTTTTTTCGATAAAAAAACTTTATTCATCTTAGCGTTACGTGAGTGATACCAACCTATATTACCTCAGTTCTCTCTTAATATCGTTTTAATCTTCGATCTATAAAATAAAAGTACAATAAATTCTTTTATACGTGATATGTTTACTCATATAAATTCCTCTAACATTCAATCAATAACATATAAATCACAAACCTACCATACTAATTGAATTAAAACTCTATTTGCAATAGTTTTTATTATGTGCACTCTAGTAAACCACCACTTAAAAAACCTAAAACGACGTCTATTTAAAAATTAAATTAAAATTTTAAAACGATATCCATTTGTGAATGAAGATAGTAACAATTTAATTTTAGTTTCTATATAGTATGGATGCATACGGATATAAAAATATCAAAATAATATTAAAGGAAAAAAATGGCCACCTCGTGGTTTACAATGGAGCATCAATCTGAAATCTAATCAGCCATCATAACAGAGTAAAAATCTATTTGACTTCTCGCTCCATAAGAGTATATGTAAACACCATTATATATTGATACTCATATCGCCACAACACAAACCATATATAAAATAATCATGTATATATATAAATAATTTATAAAGAAGAGTTAATTTTTCTTTATTATAAATCACGTCATTTCTATATAACCATAACAACCGACAAAAGATCGTTATTATCATTATTTTGTGTTTCCAATGCTTGCTAATCTAAAAAAACCAGTTGCCAAACATATTTAGAACGATTCTCGGTTGGAAGGCACTTGAGTAATAAACCATATATATCCCGCAAATAAGTAATATAAAAAGAGATATTTAATCATCTTTTTTACTACAAAAGCAATATTTGTTATTATATTATTATTAGCACATGATTAGATTATCTTTTGTTAGAAGAACGCCGTTGTCAAGTATAAAGAAGGATATTTATTTTTAGCGGTATTTTTATCTTCCAAATTTTCTTTTTTTTATTCTTTATTATTTATAAGTTCTCAATAAAAAAATTGTACCGAGAATTTTCTAGATTTGCTTAATTTTTATGGGGATTTATTGTGCTCTTGTGTAAGATTAATGTTGATAATCAAGGGAGCTACTTGTTTCACGCTATCAAGTTAGGTTCGCTCAGGTTTCGATGGAAATCGATGTTTGATGAAAAAGGTTGTAGAACGATGACTACTGTGTTTTGTTTGTTATAAATTATGTTTTATAGGCAATCATATTGGTTGCTCCAAGGTAAATTACCTAGCCATTTATCTTTCCAAATTTGATTTCTGAGTCATCTTCAACTATAAAGTTATCAAAACGAAAAAGATACCACTTCACCTTCATCAATCTTGCTTAGAAATGCAAACCTCTAGCCTTTCAGTTAACTTGTGATAGAGATTTTGATTCTAAATATTTATTTCAAATAAAGTTGTGCCAAATTCCTTCTTCAGACACTAATTTATATAACTATTTATATTGTAGAGTGTTCTTTTAAGCATCAAGATTTAAAATCCCAAAACCCCTTGATCTTTGGGTTGATATATAGCCAATACATCTTTTCGTGACAGTCACTTTTTTGATAGAATATGGAGTGAAAATAATCTAGTGTTTTCATTACCCCTGTAAGGATGAGAAAGAAAGATATTATGTAGGTTGGTAAGCTACTCTGAAAAGAATTGAGAAAAACAAATCTATCTTCAGACGATAAATACTTGCCAACGTATCTACACAATCTTTCTTCAAACTCCTCCGACTCCTTTTCGATCTGAGTTACGAAGTTTACTTCTGAGATCAAGTGATTGGTCCCACGATAAGATGTACCGAGCGACCGAAGTAGGGCGACCCTGCCTGCCCTTCATCATCATAGGCTAGAAGTAGTTGGCCCATTAGTGTTAAGTCGTTATTAGGGTTGGCACGGTTTGTTTGTATGTAACTCTCCTCCTACTATATAAAGGGGAGAGGACTGAGCTTGTAAGAGAGACTAATGCACAAAACTCATTCTGTAACAAGTTTATCCAAGTCATATGAAAATACATGAGGCATAGAGCTGTTATTCTATGAGAGGTCTGAACCTAGATAATTCCTTGTGTTTTTGATTTTCCTTCAACACACACATTCAGCAAAAACGTTGATCATGCGTCCATCATTCGGTATACCCTGAAAATATTATCAGGGATTAACTCTCGATAGTTGGCTCGCCAAGTAGGGGGCTCGTTTTCCCGTTTCAGTAAGTGTTGATAACTAGATTGAACTATCAATGGCCGAATCTATGGAAACCGCTGAGTACCGTTCTGAGAACCCGATCACCGCGAACTGTTCATCATGGGGTACGACCCGGATAAGCTTGGTGTGTTCCACGCGCAGGGCACCGAATCGCAATTCGGGGGTTCCGAGACTCCACATGAAGTTTGCATGGCAAACCATGCAGCAGGGTGAAGTCGAGGCCATTGTGTCTCGGGACAATCTATGAACCCCAGGCCTTACGCCCAGAGGGAAACCAATCTGACACCGAACAGGCAGGTGCTTCGATACAGCCTAATCAAATACAGCAGCTCGACTACGAGGCCATGACGCCTGCACAAAATCTGCAGACCATGTGAATGCTTCTTAGCCACCTGCCGGTACCAATACTTTTGGGTTCGTCAGTAGCGCCATGGCTACGTGACCTCGCCCTCCTAGTTGAGACCACCCATTGTCAAACCATGGCGGCAAACACTGAGTTTATCGCCAGGACTAGTGAAGATCACGATCGTCAAGAATCGCAATGGGCCCCATGACATGAAAGATCTTATGCTCCCTCTGTACGTGGGGTGCTCGGAGACCCCCCACCATATCAGGATAATCAACCTACCGACATGCATGACTCTCATCGCCAACGCGACATCTGCGGTGTGATCCAGAGATAAAAGGGTCAGTCGATAATAGAAGGACTGCTCCCAACGAGAGGAAGATAAGGGCAAGCAGCCTACCACTCGTCTCCCTCTTGTGAGGAGGCGGCGGACTCCTTCATCCCATCGCCGGGACCATGAGACCATCGGCTCTCTCCCAAAACACATGCAGCTGCTCATCAACAAGCAGCTCCCCATTATGGGATGGGGTGCGATGCGTTATCGGCCCAACTAAAAGAGGTGTGCTGGTAGGATAAATTCCTACCTATCATAGCAAAAAAATACGACAGCTCGACTAATCACGAGGAGTTCCTGCAGATCTATACTACCTTGGGGCAGGCTGCGGGAGGCCACGGGAAAGTCATGGTCAACTATTTCCCGACCGCCGTGGTCGGTTCATCATGGTCCTAGCTTATGAACCTCTTCCACGGGTTGGTACACTCGTATGAGAATTTGTACGACCAGTTTGTCGCTAACTTTCAGGGACCTGTATCACGTCAGGTCAGGAAGTGATAGGGCGAGTCGCTATGAGACTACATCCGGTGTTTCACTGAATGCTAAAATACCATTCCAAGGATCATGGGTGGGTACGTGGTTATAGCGTCCCAAAGGGGTGTAAGACCCCAAACCCAAGATTTACTATTTCTCCTGCATCAGTCCCTGAATTAAGTAACTGATACACATAACATAACAATCATGGTATCATAATCTAACTTCATACATGTATTAAAATTCAGAGTACAAAAGGTTCAGAAATCATATTACAACTTGGCCTAATGGCCAATAAAAGCACAACAGAAATAACTATCCAAGACATAGGCAACAAGGGTGCGAATGTGACTTCTAACTCTACTCTTCATCCGCGCCTCCATCCTCGATGTAGTCTACAGTGGCTTTCTCATCTGAATGATAGCAAGAGTGAGTAGGGAAGATACTCAGCAAATCCTATACTACTTCAAATGATTGAAAGATGTATAAAGGGTATTTCAAGGATAAGAAATTACGTTTTAGTTTTAAGCGTAAAGCAGTTTTAAGCAGTCATTCAATTGTATTCTCTACTAATAACTTTAAAACAGTTTGAAATAGTTCAAAACCAGTAAACAAGTCATTTTTCAGGGTTTTCAGTCCTAGGAGGGATTACACCTCACTCCGTAGTCCCTATCATCATATCTGGTGTACCTCTTGTACCACACAGATCGTAACAGATTGAGCCAGCAATCTCATCACATAGATATTTAGTCCACTCACTCACTCATCAAGGAACA
Organism: Phragmites australis; assembly: GCF_958298935.1. Lineage (NCBI taxonomy): Eukaryota > Viridiplantae > Streptophyta > Magnoliopsida > Poales > Poaceae > Phragmites > Phragmites australis. The sequence continues at coordinate 45,910,732 of NC_084921.1, read as the reverse complement.
CGCACCTAGAGTCTAATCAAGTGTGACCATACCTTTGTATGTCCATGACCATGGACGAGACTATTTGAATAGTTTTACACTCTACAGAGATTGTACATTGTACCAACAAGATATGCTCAACCTCCATCCGTTGCGAGTGGAGAAATGAATCATACTGAGACACTTCAATCACCTTTCCTGCTAGGCTTTTTTACGAGATTTATCCCTAAGTACTAAAGGTCTTGTACTGAATGCCAGGTTCCCTTTCTAAGCACTTGCCAGTGTCTGCATGTTCAATCAGATGGATAGATAGTCACTTGACTGCTCGTGTCTCTCAGCCTCTAAGTACGATACCCAACACAGTCCGGTAAAAGAAAAGTCAAGTCCTGCACATACAGGACGCATTGTTGCACGAGGGTGGCTCAGCAGGACGGCGCAAGATTTGATGCTTAAACGGCCAGGGTAGGTATCTTCTAGCATTGAATACCTTAAACATAACTCAAGCCCCTAAGAGCATCCTCGACTGGAGGACCACTCTACCTGCTCCCACCAAAATAGTTTTCACCTATTTTTACACATCTCCCACCATCTCCCACACGACATCACGGAATTTCCGACCATCAAGGACCAATGGTATATGGGTTAAAATAAATAGTGAATCAATATCTCCGAAGAGATGCATTTCAAGGCGACGTCTCTGAGGAGACGTATTCAGTTCTAAGCATGCTAGATATCAAGTCGTCGTTCGATGTTAATATAGATAACGACAAGTAATTCCAAGGTCTATATGTATTTTGGACGATAATATTTTAGACATGGCAATTGTTTGATAGGATTAACTACTATAAGGAGTTTGAAAAAATGCAATACATATCCCTTGCGATAACAAGTCTAGTTGTAGTTGATCATGTAGATTATTTGAAGTCATAGGGCCAATATGATCAAGGAGATTGGACATGCATTCTCTGATGTTCTCTTCTAAACCTTGATTGAAATATAGATCTTTTTCGCTTCTGATGCTTCCCGCACAGCACTCACAAAACTCAGCTTCCCGCACAGCACTCACAAAACTCAGCTGGTTCTGCAAACACGACTACAATCAATATCAACTATACTAGAGAAGCACAAATAACACCAAACGGAAAGCAAAAAAATCCTAATGGATACCACAAAGGTATAGAGAGGTAAATCAAGAATTAAGATGAATTTCAGCGAAACAATCGCTTAAATTAGAGCCAGAAGGGAAAGGTTAGGACTCCCGGAAGATTGAATATAAAATTAAAACCAGAAAAATATCAAATGGCACTATTCAAAGGAGGGACCCACACGCCTCGAGTTGGGTCGAATGGACTCGGATTGTGCCTGTGCTTAGGCTTGGGTTGTCACGCACAATACTCGACTGACTCGGTCGTGCTGCCTGTTTTTTGGGCTTATTGAAGCTGGACCGGCCCACTAGGGCTCGGCCCGAAGCGGCTTGGCTAGCTAAGCCAGCCTACAGCTGAGTCGCGGGCTACTCAGCCAAGCCATGTGACACGGTCGGGCCTGGATAGATGCGCGGCAGAGTAAGGTCGCGAAGCGGGAACGATAGTGAGCGTTTGTAGCGGCGTGACACTAGAGATCTCAACGATGTGGGGTTTTTGCCGGAGTTCGATGACCACTAATTCATGCCAGGCATCAACATGTGACGGTGAATCTGTTTGGAGGCTCGGTTGCCATTCAAAACAAGAAAAGGGTGGGGCTTCTATCTGGCTAAAGGTGCCTAAGGGTGATACACAATGCAGGGAGCTTGGCTGGGGGTTCATCGGTGGCAGGACAAGCTCAGAGCAGCGACAAACGATGACTGAAGGAGACGACGATGAAGAAAAACACAGGCAACAGCAACAGAGGTTGCTAGGGGAGTACTGACGTCGATGGAGGGCAAAGGTTTTGCAGTGGGAGCACGGACAACAATGGCTGGCAAATGTTCGAAGGCTAAGTGAGATGATGAAAGGATCTGTGGGGAGCCATCGAAGATCCATTTATAGGAGTGTTACGGTATCTCAACCACCGTGGGCACCGATCCGTTCAAAATTCAAAAGGCAACGTATGGGGAACTGAGATTCCCTCGGGTCCAACGGCAATCAATGTTTCTCTCTCACACATCCTCCTTTTTTCTCTCCCATGTTCTCCCTCTCTCTCCGAATGTTTCACCTCCCCTCAAGATGTGGTTTCTTGAGCCGACCATGAAAGAAGACCGCGTCAACGATCAATCCCTAGGTGAACTTATGTCCCTCTAGTGCGACTAGACCCGACCAAGATCACATGGCAAACCACTCAGCCTCCCACATCCACGAAGGAACTTAGGGGTTACTGTTGATGTAAAGAATAAGAGGGTGCCCTGTCAGGTGGGCCCACATTGGCAAATGCCAACTGACAGATGATATTATGAAGTCCGTGGCCCTACGGCATGACCAAGTAGGGCTCGCGCGACCAATCCCTTGATCCCAGCAGGAAACCCCACGGTCAGCAAGGGCGCAGGGTATGTACTCACCTAACACGTCTAATCTCATTTAATACCATCCACTTAAGTATTTTTCTTCCTTAGGCATCTCCTCTCGGCGAGTAAAGTCTTGGCCGATGCAAAGGTGTAGTGACCCATCTCATAGCGTTAAATGCTACAGAATGGCCTTGCACGTGAGCGAGCGACAGGCAGTGATGGGACAGGCGAGCGTGCGGTGCGCGGTGACTGGACAAGGCGTACCGGTCGACCGAAGTAGGTGACCCTACCTGCCCTTCGTCATCATAGGCTTGGAGTATTTGGCCTCACCAATGTTAGGCCAGTCTCAAGGTTGGCACAGACTGTTTGTATGTACTGCTCTCCTCATACTATATAAAGGGGGTGGGTTGAGCTTGTAACATACACTGATACACGAAACTCATTCTGTAACAAGTTTATCTAAGCCATAAGAAAATAAACGGTACGTAGGGTTGTTATCCCATAGGGGTTCTTAACCTGGATAATTGTTTGTGTTCTTGATTTTCCTTTGACACACACCTTCACTGAAAATGTTGATCATGTGCCCATCGTCCGGTACACCCCAAAAACATTGACAGGGATTAACCTTCGACAAACCTGGACTCAAGAACACCGAGGTTTATCTTGGTCTAGGCCTCCCATGGGACAATAGCCTTACGTCCGGTGTATTGTCTTATGAAATGGGTGAATTTGCTACAAAATCTTCCTGTCTACAAACAAAGTCTTGACCCCTTTATATACCTGGGGCAAGATGCACAGACAAATGAAGCGCCCCAAACCCTGTGGCAAATCTACCATGACGAAGCAAACTACCCCTGGCCCATCATGACATCAGATGGGCATGGTTCCTCTGCTATGGTCGTCAAGCACGTCCTATACCATCACCGAACACCGTCACGCTCATCGTTAGACCATCCCACGATATTAAATGTCACGGGATAGGTCACTGCAACTTCACGCCGCCCCACGACCATGCCTCGCCGAAAGTAAGTGCCTAGGGAAGGAAAAAATACTTGAGTAGGTAGTATTAAATGAGACTTGACTAGTTAAGTGAGTATTTGCTTCTGCGACCAGCAAGGATTGGTCGCAGGACCTCGCCACAGGACCAAGGCGCTGGTTGCGTGAGCTTGGCCCTAGTCGCACGTTTGTGGCTACGGTCTTGACAATACATGATGGACGTTGATACTTCGCGGCACGGGGCTCGCCACATGAGGCACCCTCTTACCAATTACACCGACAATATTCTTCGCAAGGACCTTAGGATTCCGTCTTGCCGCTTCCAATGCCTCCTCAACGATAAAGAAGGAAGATTGCATCAGTTCCTCCCTAATGATAGATATTGAATTACCGAGGTGCAATTCGTCTCCGTAATTGCTTTAATTGGGGTCTATTCACATGCAAGTGTCGGACCCTCCCGATAGGCCATAGGCCATTGTCTCCACCTCTTTCGCATCACTAGCATTGAATAGGACCCACCATGCCAATATCAGCATCTTCCCAGTGTGATCTTGAATCACGATACCTATCACTGCCTTACGGTTATGTTCTAGAAAAGCTCCATCTACATTGATTTTGATCTAGCCCTCGTCTGGAGACCTTTATGCTAACTTCTTCATCCGATCAACAAACGATACTGACCTTATCCACTCACTAGTCTCTTCCCCTTACACTACACCAGATCTTGTTGTCGTATTGCGCATAGTGCGTCTCAATGGTTCTACTGAGACTATGTTTGGATGCTGGAGTTTTTCTTGATATTTCTCAAGTGTTAACGAAATTTCTCTATCCTGAGCGTGGTGTTGGGAACAGAGTAAGTATAAGCATGACTTGGTTGTCATGCGAAAAATATGGAACAACATCAAGTAAGGAACTAAGAAACTAAATAACTTCAAAGGTAGGACCAACTTTTTTCCTCATTTTTGCAGGATTGGGCTATTTGGTTCAAACTTGCTATATACTCCGTGCGTGCAAACATACTATTGGAAAATATGCGTCAACTATCATGAAAAAAATTGAAAATAACGTCTATTCAGGAACTAAGAAAGTGAATAACGTCAAGGTGAGAGTGTATTATTGCAAGTGTTTAGATCATCTCCAACGGTTTCCCTTCAGGGACTAAAATCTCTTCATGACGGGATTTTTATTCCCTTCAGCGCTTCAACGGTTTCACTTCACGGTTTCCGTCACGACGGAATTCCCAGAGTCATTCACTTCAGGACGGGATTCTCTCTTCTTTCCCTTCACGATTCCTCTCGAGGGAAAGCTATTGGAGATGAGAGGAAATAAAGAAAATGAGAACGGAGATGAGAATCGGAAAGAGAACGAAATAAAGAAATTATGGTTAGAGATGGTCTTACGAGCAGCCAAACGAATATACCTGGGTTGTTCGCAGCTTCTAGAGCAATGGGTTGGCGTGATGGGAGCCGCGTCCCCGCCTCTTTGGCTGTTGTTGGTCTGGTTTGGTGGGCGACGAATGATACGTGTGCTCACCCGTCAGCGCCGTGCGTTCCGTCTCTCGGCCTGGTGGGATCTGTGGCCTCCGCTGCGGTCACGTTCCGCAAATGGCGCCGATTCGCAGCTGCAGACAAGGGGATTCTCTCTACCGCTTCCTTGCGCAAACAAGTCAAGTGCCGGGAACCCGCTGTGAGTTTGGAACGGCTCCCTCCGTCAGATCCCCATAGGTTGGTAGTGTTGGTTTGATCGAACGGCTACGAGGTATAGCACGATTGCTTCTTACGAAGAGGAAGCGCTCTGATCAACCGGGGTGCCCTGTGCCCCTGTGTCTATCCATGTGAAGCATGAGACTGTAACGGTACGGATGTCAAATCTTCCAAAGTGGGTCGCACTGTAGTGAACCTGCCGACCCGCGCTCAATTGGCAAAGGCCGATAATATCATACTAATATGTCGCCGTCTAGACAGATTTAATGCGGCTGCCTATAGTGCTTTAGATTTGCCTTTTGTGTTTGACCTCTTTGAGTCCATACCAATAGTTTCGCACAGTCAAGCGATTCACTTCACCCCATTGTCAAACGGAGCATCCTCGTGAGCAGAGTAAAACGATTTTCACATGGGACACTCCAAAACATTTAAAAGCATTTGCCGAAGACGCAGGAAGTGCCACGAAACACTCTGGAACAATGGATCGTAGTATGAATGCCACCCCCCATAAAGCATGTCGGTAGCGGCCCCTTGCCTGATCCTGCGTGCGCGGCCACAAATAAGTTCTCTCTCCCCCTCTCGTCCACCCCACCCGCCGTGACAAATTCTCGCAGAAGCCGCGCAGAGGCTGGCGGTACTGGAGCCCTGCCCTCCACCAAGCCGTACGTTTTCGCCCAACAGGCAGCGGCAGCCGCGCTCTCGCACTCCCCACGCAAAAGATGGCCTTGTCTACATGCATGCATGACCATTACTTTATGGCGCCGCGCAGCGGCAAACGTGCCGTTGCGGCTGGAGGACTCGCGAGGCCGCCATGCCAGTGTCCCCACTTGCAACGACGCACGCCCACGCCCACCGCGACCGCCCGTCCTGCCCCGCGGTTCCTCTGCTCCCATCTTTCTCGTAGCATTCGGTGCGGTTTCCTCGTCCGGTCTGGGTCCAACGCTACTACGCCGCGCAGGAACGCCGGAACAAAGCCGCACAGGTGACTACACCAGGCAAAATGCGCACGAGAACGCGCGTCCTTATCCGTGTCCGCGCTGCTCCGCCACGCCATCCGCCGCTACTCCGCCCAACTGGTACGAGCACTTGCTTGCGATGGTCCCGGCCTGTCATCAACGCCGATCGGTGCCCCCTCCGTGCACGCACGTCCCAGTCAATGCCCCCACTCCCCACCGCACCCATTACGTGCACCGTCGCTTTTATCTCCGGCCGCCCCGTTGGTGACTGATTCCAACCTTGCCCTCTGGCGTGGGTTCCCTGCCGTCTAGCAAAGAAAACGGTACAGGGTGCACAGGCGCCCTCAAGAGTAGTGATTTTGAGATCTTTTGGTCCCTTTTTTTAAATAACGCTGCATAACGGCGAAGCTGGATTTTTCATGGAAGTTCATTTACTCTTCAGTATGCAAACTAGATGAACACTTTGAAAATTTCGCCGTTCGATTAAAAACAAAAACCAGCTGGTACTTACAATTTTTTAGCTGGGAAAAAACACTATTTATATGCAGGGAAAAAACACTATATTTATATGCAGTCCAACATGTTTTGTAGTATAGTATAGTAGCATAAGTTATCGCAAAGATGTAGTGGTTGTCTATCTATAGTCCCAGTTTGTGTTAGTTACGTGTTCACAGAGTAGTACAGTTGGAGTAGCCGTAGCCTGTAGCATGCGCCGCATTAAGAATTAGGTGCACCAAGAAAACCAAACCATGCAGGCGAGCAGCAGTAGTAAAAGGACGGAAAGCGGCAACCTTCCGAAGGCGCGGCGCGCGGTGGGCCCCACGGCGAGGAGAAGCTGCCGCCGCGCGAATCACTGCTTCCTGATGCCCGCCTTCCCGCAGCGCCAGGCCCACAGCTGTCGACTGAGACCACTCCCGGTCCTCGCGCCGCATTCGGATGCGGCAACCCAGAACACGCAACACCCTCGCGGCCCAGCCACGGATCCGGCACGCCACCTACTGATCAGGGCCGCAGAGCGGGGCGCGCGCAGGGGATCAGCGGCCGGCATGGCGGGGCCGGCCGCCGCGCACATGTGTCCTGACGGGCCTTGCGCTCACGTTCACGTTATTCCAAGTCACGAGTAGGGATGACAACGGACAATGCTTTTCTATCTCTATTATCATTTAGTTATTAAGAGAAATTTTCTACTATTTTTATTTTTTTAAATATTATAGAGATCGAGTTTTTAATAAGAATATAAAATTGAATTATAATTAATTATTTTTACATACTAATAATATATTCGTAGTAAAAATAAAGAATTTATTAGTGTATAGGAGAGTAATTAATACAAGATGAATTAAATATCATAACTAGATAAAAACATAAGAATTTATCTCTCTTACGTAATAAAATATTCATATATATAATATTGAAGATATAACAAAGAGCGCAAACAAGAGCGTCTTTCTATTCATATAAGTTTGTGAGGATTAATTTTCATATACATATGAAAATATCCCCTAATAGGAATTGAAAAATTCTCTACAGGTTACAGAGCCATTGCCATCACGAGTGGAACAACGCAGCCGCAATTCATGTACGAATAGATCGACGGTTCGAGAGATCCAGACACCCCACCACGCTCGAGGAGTCGTCCCGTCCACACCTGCGTCCCGCCCGAAGCCCCACGACTCCGCTCCATCGCCTCTTCTTTTTCTTCTCAAAATGATCTACGTACGCCTGCTGTCTCCTCGACGCTGCCAGAGCGTGAAGGATTTGAAAATGTTTCTTCGCCGCAAATTGGCCACGTTGAGACCAATAAATTACTGTCGTTTTTCAGCGGGGAAAGGCGTGGAAACACGTAACGACGCTTCTTCCTCTGCCAACCTATCCAGAAAGGAGTACGTTGTTTGCCTCCAAATCGGACTGTATCCTCTGCGGTGGAGTTACCACTACAGAGACGCTACAATGATCTGCATTAGAATCATTTTTCAACCGTTGGATAAAAACGAACAGCTCAGATCAGATGATACTGATTTACAGTGAGTAATACAATGGTATAGTAAAACGGAACACTGTTACTAAAGGATATCGAACACTGTTTACCATCTCAACAGCACTGTAATATCACTGCAGTGATTCTCGATACAGTGGCACTATAGAGGATCCGTCCGTCCGAATCAACCTAATGGAGAACTGAAGCTTCGCCGAGTCATTAGCTCATGCAGAATGAGATGCGTCACTGACCGAACAATTAATCGTCGTGTCGCAGTGATGGCAACAAAATATTGAGGGCTGCAAGCACAGCGGCGCCAATTAATGACAACCTGCGTCTCGCAACCATGCGGGTGCGTCACCATTTTCGAAAGGAAAGATGGAAAAGCGTCGCATGATGCTTTTATGTGCAGATTTCTTTGGGAAAGCTTTCTGAGTAATAATCCTCATACTAATCAGAAGAAATACACCGGGTTGATCTGTGCTTAGACAAACGAACAGATCTCATACCAATTCCGTCCTCAGCGGAAAAACTATTTACACAAGGCTCCTCCGTCTCCCACAGGCTACTAAACAAAAATACAGGAAGAGGACCGAAACAAATATGTAATACTCCTCAAGGCAAAAGAGAAACTAGTAAGTCGTCAGCTAAAAACTCCGGTGGGCCTAGTTCTCCGCCGCCGGCGGCCAGTTCAGATCCAGGTCGAAGGCGACCTGCTTGTTGGCGGTAACCGCCGGTGGCGAAGGTGTGTGATCAACCACCGACGAGGAGTCGGAATCGCTCTGCGCGACAGCTGCAACGGTGACCGGCGGCGCTACCTTGAGCATGCGGTAGCCGGCCGCGGCGGCCGCGGCAGCTGCCGCATGCTCGTAGAAGAAGTACGGATGCGGTGCCGGGCGAGCGACAGGGTAACCCTTGAAAGGAAACCTCATGCCACCGCCGGCGACCGCCCGGTGGAAGATATCGAGATCGAGGGCTGGAGGCAGCGGCATGGCCTGCATAGGCGCCTGGACACCGCAGCCGCTGCCGCCTCCGATAGACTCCACGGTGCTGTTACTGCTCGGGCTGCCGCCGCCGGTGGCGACGGGGCACTGGGACGGAAACGGGAAGTTCGTCTTGGCCTTGGCGCCGCGGAACTCGCGGGCGGCGGTGTCATAGGCACGGGCGGCCTCCTCGGCCGTGTCGTACGTGCCCAGCCACACGCGGCTCTTCTTAGCCGGGTCACGGATCTCCGCGGCGTAACGTCCCCACGGGCGCTTCCTGACACCTCTGTAGTGCGGCCCCATGCCCGCGCCTCCTGCACCACCGCCGATGCCGAGACCGAGTCCGGTGACCGGCGGCACCGGCGACTTCTCCGCCGCCCTGGGCACCATGGTTGGTGTACAAGTGGCGTGTGTGTGTGCTGATCTTTCTGTTCAGCGAGGTGCTGTGGTGTGTGCCGTCTAGGATAAGGAGAGAGGGAGGGGGCGCCATTTATAGAGGGGCGAGGGGTTAAAATAGGGCAGCAAGTAGGGGGAAAGCGGGGGCGCGAGTGGTGGAGCGGCGAGAAGGAATAAAACTCGGCGCAGTCAGCGAGCGGTTTGACTGTCCTCTCTCCTTGCCGCCGCCCCTCGTCTTTAGCGAGGCGGCACTTAAATTAGGCAGCAGTTTTTCCGCTTCGGCCACCGGCCGGCCAGCAAAATTACGTAACGTATGGCAGGTGTTACGGGTGGCGTTTTCCTTTCAGGTACCCGTAGTTTGTATGGCTTTGCGCAAAAGTTGCCGGTCTTCTTCCCTAGAGTGACTCAGGTTTTACTGCACCAACAGTCGGTGTCATCGACTCTTCACAAATTCGAGCTTTCTGACAAGGGTATGGAAGATAAAGCTAATTAAAGATATAGCCGTGCATCCCTCTCAAGGACTATTTGAGAGGCACAGATATGTGTTGCAGTAGCAGAGTCAATTGAGTAGAGTTATTGCCTTAATAAGGGAGAAAAGCCGTCTCAGTTTGGACCTCTCGACCTGTCAACACACATAAGCTTAAAAAGAAAACTGATAAAGCCAAAAAAGAAGAAAAAAGTTAAGTACCAAATTATGGTCGTAATTTATGATAAAGACTTTATATTTTTTGCGAAAGGGGTACGTATTAAATTAAAACCTTTAGCAACCGTGCATCCTTTTACATCCAGGATCCTAAACAACATTAAAAAAATTAAAGTACATTGAGGTCCATAGTGTCATCTTCTTCGCATCTGACTCCTTCCGTCGAGCAACACACCGTTGTGACGATGCAAAGCAATGCGACTCAATGAAGGTTGAGACCATACCTCCTGCTGATCTGAACGAAGAAGCCCAAGCTTTGAGAAACTGAAAGATCCAGCACCACCGAACCGCCTCGATGGCGCATCTACCGCTGTGAACAAACATCAACATCTTCACCGCTAAAATCAGCAGAGGAACACCATGACTGGCGCCACCATTCCCAACGACACCGAAGGTAGAGGCCCAGAACCAAGTTTTGCCGTCGCCAGAGCGAAACCCGATGAACCAAAACTCACAAACAGAAAAAAAAAAGGGTATCGACATCACCACCCCCAATTGCAACATGCTAATCCACACATACCTCAAAAACCTCCCAGAACCAACACCGAAGAAGAAGCGACCATCATCGCCGTCACTAGAGCCAACTCGGAGGAGCAAAATCATGGGCGACTGCCAGAACGACGCCACCAAGACAACCCTAACAAACTATCTAGTCCATCTTGCTACTATTCTACATAGCTGAACAATGATAGCTAGGCCGCCCTATGCCTCCGACGCCGAGGAGGACGCCGGAGTGGAGGGTGTCGACCAAATTGAGGCTGGATTTGCCGTCGCCCCTTTGTTCGCCTTTCTACTACTGTAGTAGAGAAGAGTCGAGAGAGCACCAAGAGGTGGATGTCATTAGGATAAGGACTTTAGGTCCCATTGATTTCCTGACAAAGGCAAAAAGCCCTCTTCAATGGAAGAAGCAAACATGAGGTGATGCTATATTTATAAATCATATACATATGACTTAGATATTTACCGAGTCGTGCTTAAACAGGTGGAGAAGAATTTGAAGACAAAGCCTTCAAGTATGACTTTTGACTCTAAACCTCAACATCGCAAGGAACATGGGGAGGACAAAGATGTGTCATTCTAGAATAGTGAACATACCAGCAACCATATGTTCGAGGGGATCTGCTACCTATGAGTCAAGGCAACAATACAAGTGTTTCGAGCAAGAGGTTTGTGCCAAAACATCTTCTATACCAAAGGTTCTCAAGTAGTCGGACATCCCAATCCAATTCGCTAGAACGATTTTCCCAATTCGACCAGCCACCCTGATCCTTACCCAATTATGGTTGAGCCAACCATCAATAATTGCTAGGTGAACCGAGTTCTTATCGATGGTGGAAGTTCTTTAAATATTTTGTTTATTAGATATTTGGATACTATACGGGTATAAAGAACAAAGATCTAGCCGATGAAACATGTTTTTCATGCTATAGTTCTGGGATCTTTGGCCAAACCTATCCGCCAAGTCTCGCTCCTCGTTACCTTAGGACACTTGCAAATTTCTGAACAAAGAAGATCCCTCGAGTTTCTTAAGATTAGATCCAGATACGTTTCCATTAAAATTATATTTTCTTAAGATTAATTAAGATAAGATATGGCGTATGTCTATTGCCCTAAAGAATGCCTAAACCTGTATAACTTCTAAGAATAAATTACTCTTGTGCCACTGAAAATTCATCCATTCCTTTGATATGGACCCACATGTCATTGACACATTTAGTGGTATATAAGGGAATGGATGAACTTTCAATGTCACAAGAGGAATCCTCTCAATATCTTATGTTATGTTCGTCGATACATACAATTAATAACTAAGTATCCCGATTTTAAATTAATATTTACATAATAGACTTCACCTATCGTCGACAAAATATGACTTTGTTGTTCTATAGGCGAGTGAAACATAGCTTCTTGCTGATGTGATACCAAAGAATCTCCGAAGTATTCAGAATAACATAACATATTTACGTCACTATATGTTAAAACTTTTGTAAGCTAAAAAGGGGTGGACACACTATGTATGTAGGGTATGCAACCACGTGATAAGAAATTTCACAACATGTTAAGTATATGGAGCATTTATTAAACATGTATGTCAATAGAGAACAAACTAGTTTCAAATCACTTATTCTTCTCCCCGGTCCCGAGGTGAGGACCTCTGCTTCGTCGTGGGGCTATTCATGTGCCATGTCACCATCACCGACCCCAAGGTCGTGAGGGGGTCCGTGCCGATTGGTGTCTTCGTTGCTGACCAGACCTTTGGCCTTGGGCCGAGGTCCTCCCTGTGCAGCAGCTAGCCTCCGTCGTGCCCGCGTCGTGTCATCCAACATCCGCTCGTGTCGTCCTCCTCTGTCATGTCACTGTCGGGGGTGATGGACGCGGAGTCGGTGGTTGGGGCTTCGTGTTGGTGACGACCATGCGTGTGCTGGCGGTCCAACGGGTCTTTGGCCAGTGGTGGGACCGACCTGGCGCCCGTGGGTGTGCCCTAGGGCAACCCAGATCCGCATGTTTCTTCACTCATCGGGTTGGCGGCATGGTGGCATGGCTGTCGTCGTCAGTGCTTTAACACGAGCCACTGCCATGATGCCCGATGTTGTGCCCCGAGCTCTGCTGCTAGCACCTCCGCCGCCTTGGTCTCGGTTGGTGGCTTTTTAGTTGCGAACAACAGCAGCTGTAGTTGCCGAGGTACGTCAGCGTGGTGGGTGGCCCGGCGGCTCGGTCAATGGCTCGATGGGTGGTCCATCAACACGGTGGCCGTTGGTGCGACGGTTCAGGGTGGGGGAGTCACAGGCATAGGCCCTGCTTCGGTTCTTACCGTGGCTAAGGTTGGTGATGCCTACGAGCACCATTCCCTCCCTAGAGGTGATCTCATGCTGACTTTCCTTTCTTTGTTTCCTCTGGGTGAAAACCCTGTTCGGGCTTCTGGACGGGCGATAGTGATGTTGGCGTCACTTCCTTCTTGAAGGCGTCGCCTCCAAGCTTCCCCCCGCACTCTTCGTCTATTTTGCCTTTTCTTTTGTAAGTTGACCCCTACGTTCTTTGATTGTCGTTGACTCCTCTTGATTGGCACCTCTCGACAGCGGTGTTGGTCCGATATGCGCTCCTCCGAAATGACGTGCTGCTAGCTTGGTTTGTGAGTTGAGGTACAGCGTGAAAGCTGAGCTTATATCGACCAAGAGGGGAGGTACGCGTGTAGGAGCAGAGCTCTGTTGACTGTTTAGAGTTTGAGATACGGTATGAGAGTAGAGCTTCGCCAACTAAGATAGCTGGGTATTGCGCGAGTTGAGTTAGGTTGGATTTCGCCGTTTGTCTGGCTGCGTCTTTTTGAGTTTGGTGTCGTCTGTTGATCAGAGTTCGTTTTGTCATCCTGTAGTTAGGTGCTAGTCTTTCTCTTTGAAATAGTGTATTTGTTAAGATTTTTAGATTCGATTTCCTTTTTAAACTGAATCAATTTTCTTCTTCTTTTTAATATATGCCCGGTTTGAGCTCTAGCTTGTCGGGATCTTTAAAAAGAATCGGCGAGACTGTGGTCTCTATTGTGCTGCAAATCTGTTCAAAACGATGGACCAAGAGGCTAATTTACCTGATGGGTGCTGAAACGCGTGGCTAACGCTTGGGCAAGGGCACGGAGCCAAAAACTGGGCACCCGAGGGTGAGAACGCAAATTCATCCGTTTTCCCGAAAGCGAAGGATGGCGAGCCGGACGCAAAGCCGCCGGTCGCGGGCCCCACCTGGAGCGGGGGAGGGAGCGGCATGCAACGCGGGCACGTCGCAGGCGCGCGCGCTGGCCCCGCGGCGAGGAAGACGACGCGTCACGATCCGTGCGTACCGAGCTGGGGCCACCAGGTCGAGGGGGGCGGCGTCGGCACTCGGCATCGGCAGCGCACGCAGCAGGCGAGCCGGGGCGTGGGGACACGTGGGGTCGCAGCGGCCTCCACCGCCACGCTGTCGTCCCATCCCTCCTGCGCTAATGGATCGTCGTCAACTTTAGGTAACAGCGCGCGGCGCGAGGAACCTTGTCGTGCGGGGAAACTTGGTGCCGCGTGATACGCCGCTCGCGGACGAGACTCGCTTCCGATTGGTGGGTGGAGCTAGTGGTTTTCGGGGTGGGGAAAACCCGTGTGTTGATGTCGCGGAAGGTGCGCCAATTTTTTGGCTTTCTCTCGGCTAGACGAACGGCACACGACATGATTATTCGTCAGCGGCTGATCGCGCGATGACATAATTTGAGCGAATTTTCAAGAGTAAAATGTTAATATTTCAGTTAAAAAATCCTGTTGAATCGAAAGTTTCACTCAATCTCAATAATTTGTCCAAACAAAGTGTAGGACATGTAGTTCAAAACACCCCCAATTTCATTATGTTCAAACGAATGGTGTTTAATAGTTAAAAAAAATACAAGAAGCTGTAGTATAAAGTTCTAAAGAAATCGTAACATACTGGAGCCCCTGATAGAAACCAAGTGTGATGGTAGATATTCGAAACTTGTAATAAACTCATGAAAAAAAATTGCAAGAAACTCTGGCGATCCATTTTAGATTTATGAAATATTTCAAATAAGTATAAATATGAAAATAGTATCCTCGATTTGTCCAAGAATACTCGAGAATATCATGACATTTAATTTTAGGAATTTTGTGTGCAGGATAATGAAGTCAGTTGCTTTGCTCACGTGGTATCCCAAACTTGCTATTGTGTGCGCCACCATCCTAGGTATACAACCAAATTGAAATGACATATACACAAATAATAAGTTTGGGATGGCACACTAGAACTCGGAATGTCATAGACACGGTTTGCAACACATGGAATTTGTGTGTGCCACCGGCCTCCAAGTGTCCTCTCTGTGTGCGCCAGCGACAAGTGGGATAATACACAAATAGAGAGTTTAAAATGACACTAGCAAAATAGCAAACTATTAATGGTATACACACAAACGTTTCTTTTATTTTTTTAATATATTCCTACGTATCAAAACGACCCTCTTTTTGAACTATCAACCGTGTCCCGAACAAAAGCACCCGCGGATCCGGCGATCCCCTGTGAATGAGACGGAGGAGCCACTTTTCAGCGCAACGACTAGTACAAGTTGAGCTCGTGAGGTCATATCCAGCAAGGAAAATAACCAGACGCCGAGGCGCGGAAGATCACATGACTGGCGTGGACGGACGGCCGCTAGCGCGGAGAAATTATTCAGTTTTCAGTTTCAGGAAAAAAAAAGAACGGAGAAATCAGTCAGGATCAGCGTGCGGCGCGGTGGGCCTGGTGGCGCAGTGCCCAAATGTCGGCATCGGCCGGCTCCGCGGGCGTGTTGTTCGGATCGCGGGTCCGTAGGGCACCCACCGGCCGCTGTACCCTTTTTATTTTTCGAGGCGCTCGGCCTAGACCGACAGTTCGTACAGCCGTCCCCCCACCACGCCACGCACAGCCACGCGCCGGTTGCCCGCGGATCGCGTGATGCCGCGCCGCTTCCGTCGCACGCTCTCGCTAGCGGCGGCACGGCCCCTTTCCTCCTGGACCGGCGAATTGCTGGACGCAGATCCAGCCGTGTACCAGGCGTCGCTGCCGTCTATTTATGCGTTGCATAGGACCACGGACGGGTGGTTGGCAGCTGCTTGCCGACACTGCAGCCACGTATGTTGCATAACACCTTTAAGACCAAAGGTGAGAAGGTTCTGTGTTGTATTACAAATGATACGTGATAGTTAGTTTAGTTGAAAATATTAGGGGTTAAAAATAAAATAAAGGAATTTTTTAAATTTTTTTTCTTGTTTAGATAGATATGAACTGAATAAATATATCTACCACTATTTTCTCGAGTAAACTATAAGAATCAAAGGGTGAAAAAGGAAATTCCATTAATAAAAATTCAGTGTTTATCATCATTAGTATAAGTTTCAGTAAAAAATGCTGTTTAGTCATAAAAATTTTTAAAATGAGAGAAAATTTGCTACTAAATTTATGATACAGGTAATTAGTTTTCTATTTATTTGACGGTTCAATATTTGCTCTGATAGTCATAAGTTATAGCCCTAGTATTAAATTTTTGCATCGGCTTGATAAGTCAAAGCATATGAATTTAACAAAATTATCATGAGTAACATTCGGTTAAATAATTTTAGCACGAATTAAACAAACCCAACAACTGGTTAAACTCTCTCTAAACCTCGCTAAATGAACGCTGTGGTAAGCCGAATGCGCGCGGAGCTTTTTCGTTCGATCGGCAGCTAGGATGCACCCCACTTTGGAGACGCAATTATTGAGCGAGGAATTCATGACGCCGAGGTGGAGTTGGGGCTGCGCCTGCCCCACGGCGCACTTGATTTGGATGGGACGCTGACTAATCCCGGACACGTCTGATCTGCGTAAACTAAATCTACAGTCACACGCTCCTATTGGTAGTATTAGACACTCAGACAGCGCCCACAAATTGCGCACGCACCTGATAACTACGTCCGGTGGGCCCCACAGCCCGGCCGCACCACAGCTGGCGAATGCGTAGCGGACGTACAAAATGACGGGATGAGAGAGAAAGCTGAAAAGGGAGACAGGAGAGACAGAGAGAGAGGCTGGTGCGGTGCCTTCTACGTGCCGCCCCTCCAAATCGGTAGTGGGATACTGGGAGGGGGGTCACGGGGCACGTGGGCCCTGAGGACGCGAACGGCGCGGCGCCAAGTGGAGATACGGACGGATCGCGGAAGGGATTGCCCGGCGCCCGCTTTGTTTGTTTATTTTGGTGGGCGGGCGAGCGAGCGATGGCGACAGGCGGCGGCCGGGCGGGTGGGCGGCGTGGAGCGCGCGGCGCGGAGTGGGGGGATCGGGCAGCAGGGACACGTCTCTGCCCGCGCCGTGCTTACCAGGTCCAAGTCGTTGTCTCCTCCGCGCCCACTTGACGACGTCTCCACCGGCTGCTGCTGCTGCGTAGACGCGGTTTGGCTGGCGTAACGATCTCGCCGTACTCGTATTTCGTTTCGGAACATGACGACGGCGGAGGGGTGTGTGGGTACCATTCTCTGGACGGACACGGTAGCGGCACGATCTCAACCTGTCTTTGGACGCGGTGACCAGTGAATCGTCCTAAAACCCAGCCTTTTCAGTTCTAGTTCACTTTTCATTGGACTTGTAGTTTATTTCGCATTCATATTCGTCAATCAAAAGAACCAGAACGAGTCAATAGATTGGTCAAGCCAGCCTACTCTACTTGGAACCAACCTATTGTGGTCTTCTACCATCGAGGTAAGCTTGAGCGGGCCTGCCTGCTAGGCTTGAGCTAGGTGTACAAGCACGAGCGAAGCCTAATTTGTCCTTCAATCCGAGGGCGAGGCTCAATCTCAGCTTGACAGCCACGCTTCCAATGTAAAACCTTGTGTAAGCAACTCGACGGTGCTTGAGCAAGATTGAGTTCCGCCTGAAAAAAATAACTATATTTCAATATAATATCTTGTACAAAACCTCGTCCAAAACTTTGAGAGAAATTGTGGGTAGAAATTATGAAGGAGTAAGTTGAGCCTGAGCCACACTATTCGAGCTTGAAGCTCTTTGGGCTCATGTTTTGGCTTGTTTTGAGCTTTTCTTATGATCCTAGCCGTGATTATTAACCAATCAATGCTCCATAAAGTTACTAAGGCCGTGTTTGTTTGAGCTTCTGCTTTTGAGCTTCTGCTTTTTGAGAAAAGTTACTACTACCTGCTTTTATTGATAGCATATGACAGGTTCTTACATCCACCCGATGGGGACACCAGCTAACCTTCTACACCACACAAAAGCTGTACCATACAGGATATGTAACTACTTAGGGATAAATGCAAACCCCCCCCCAAAAGTCACTTGGATTTTGACTTTCCTCCCCAAAAGTTGTTTTGTTGCAAAAAACCCCCCAAATGTTTGATTTTGTTGCAAAAACACCCCCAAAAATTCAAATTTTTTTAAAAAAAATCACAAAAAATTCTAAAAAAAACTAGAGACAATTATAAGAACTTTTGTGAAATTTGTTTTAAAAAATAATATCCTTTGCATCATATTTCATGGAGAGTAAGTTTGAAAAAAAGAAAAACTTGCAACTCATTTATTAATTCGAGTTAAATGCATAGTTAATTATTTACTAATCCAAAAATCATGAAACAAAATTTTCTAGTCTTCTTACATGATCCTCTATCTTGTAAAAATACATGAAATCTTGAATTAGTTATTGTAACGTGCAGAATTGAGTAAATGTGTTACAGATAGATTAATTCATAACTAATCCATAACACCCCCAAAATTAGTGAAACCACTTTTATTAGTTTACTTAAACAATTATTTGTGTAGGAAAAATAATGGTAGACATGAAAAAGTTAAAATAACATGAGTTAATAAATGAGTTGCACATTTATCTTTTTTTTTCCAAACTTCCTCTCCATGAAATATGATGCAAAGGATATTATTTTTGAAAACAAATTTCACAGAAGGTCTTAGAATTGTCTTTAGTTTTTTTTAGAATTTTTGAATGATTTTTTTAGTTTTTTAAATTTTTAGGGGGTTTTTTGCAACAAAGTCAAACTTTTAGGGGGTTTTTTGCAACAAAATAACTTTTGGGGGGGAAAGTCAAAATCCAAGTGACTTTTGGGGGGGGGGGGGGGGGTTTGCAGTTTTCCCAACTACTTATATTGTAGCACGTTGAAGCTCTATCAAAGGGTATTGTAGCACGTACTATGAAGACGGCTTGAACTATAGATCTTTGGTAGGATAACCTAAACAATGTAATGGAAAAAGATCCCTAGACTCGTTTATCCAAATTCATAGGTGAATTTCAATCCGGTGGAGCACTCCTGAGTGTTCCCTTTCAAATTCTCATGTTAATCATGTTTCCAGACTGCTTCTATAACTAGTTTCACTAACTACGGCTAGGTTATTTTCCTCGTCGAACTTCCTGAAATTTGATTGTGCTCGACCAAAACCAAGGAAAGATTTTGATGGCCCATGAATAAGGTAGAGACCGCTGGCCTTGCGTGCTAGCGTATATCACAACTCACATGCATCTCAAAATTGGTCCATGTTGCGTATACGGGCCAGGCCTCATGTGGCCTAGAAGGCGCCTGGTGCTCCTTTCAAGTTTGGAGCAGTCCTAAGCATACCTAAATGTGGACACTGAATAACCAGCGTTACAAGATGCGTCCATGAACCCCGATAAAAAAAGAGATGTGTCCATGAACCCCGATTAAAAAAAGGAGAGATACGTCCATGGTGCCCTCGCGTAGACCTTGCGAGGAGTATATTGCGTAGGATAAATTTATCAGAACACCAATACCTGCAGTTTCATATATGCAGGAAGGATCGATGAAACACCACAATCCATCTGTGAGAAGGCAACCTGCAAAAGCTTGAGAATTACGATGGTAAGTGGGAGGTCCTAGCTACTGATTTGGGGGCGAAAACTGATCTTCTGTCTCTTGCATTGTCAATCCTCGCTGCAGAACAGGATCATCTTTTGCAACTTGCCGGTAATAGCAGGTCATTTACTCATTTACTGCAAAATGAATTAGAGAATATCGAACAAAACGGTAACATGCAGTTAGTTGGAAAGTAAATGGATAATCAATTTGAGCACGTGACGCAGTGGAGAAATCAGGCCATTAAGGATCAAGGTACCCCTGAAGAAGTGGACCAAAGTGCTGCAGCTAATTTACATAGGACGAAGAGGTGCTCATCTACCGTCTACCATGTGAAAGTAAATTTTATAGTATACTATTTAGAAAGATTTTTATGAGATCTTATCCATATTACTCATCTTGTGATCTAATAGTTGGATTAAAGAGAAAAAAGAGGAAGTAGACACGTATTATCACAGGAGAGATAGTCTTTCGTAGGATAGAGTGCTATAAAATTTACTTCCCTACCACGTGAACTCAATCTATCTGCTTAGAAACTCCGCATCAAACTCTTCATCCATGCAGCCACATCATGAGCAATCAGTCAGGTGAAAAAGACCTGGATTTTGGGCATGATTTTCTTGCGTTTCCAAAATATTGTCAAGAAATCAAACATAGCGTAGAACTAGCAGTTCGATATTCCTAAAATCAAACAGAATGAAAATGAAGAAAACATTGAAAAAGCAATTATACTAGCAAACATAGTTGTTACGACGACGTGGCGAGACGTGACGACCTACCACCTTCACAACTTTTCAACGCCATGGCGTGCGACGTCGCGACGCCATACACATATTGGCGTGATGACTACACACATCATAGTATATGATAGTATGAAATTATATTAGCAAATGACAATGTAAATGCAGCTCAAAAATGGTAGTCTAGGATTTTAGTAAATCGAAATACTAGTAATGTAATAGCTGATTTACTTTTTTGTTTTTGTTTTTTTCAGTGAACAATTGATCATCTTACATGAGGGACCCATACTTCATGCACTCAAAAACTCAGCACAGCATGCACAACATGACACCATAGCTTCATTCTTATCCCCTCTCTCTCTCTCTCGACGTGGGCGGTGGCAGGTGGGCGTGGAGCTCGGGCGGGTGGATCTGAGCATGAGAGCGCCGCGGCGGACGAATTTGAGCACGGGCGCTGCCGCAGCAAGCAAATCTGTGCCTGGGCGACAGACACCATACAAGCCAGCGCCGTGGCAAGGTCCAGTTCGATATGGCGATGCCATGAAAACTATGCTAGCAAACATCCATGCATAGTGCTTGACTCCTTGTAATTACACAGCTCCACTCCCCACAAACATGTCGTGTGTTATATAATTAGATGAACGAAAGCTCCCACAGCCAAAGACATTATCATTTGACAGGGGAACAAAATGTCCTATTAGCTATAATAGTACCTACCATGTTAGCTACAGTAGCAAACAACATCAAGTGTTTGTTTAAGTAATCATCCATATGCATGTCCACAAATCAAAAGATCATTGCAATACCTGATAGTGGAGCAAAACGCCTTACCAGAGCATTCATGCTATGCCAAGCTTTGCCACTCATGAAATTACCAACCTAGATGCGAGACAAATGGCCATAACAATTTCATTGCATGAAAACACTGCTAATATACTACGTAAAAGATGAAAACATACCAGATTGTTTTCCCATGCATGACTAAAAGCATATCATATTTTGAACAGAGAGGGAAAACCAAAAGTAAGCGATGCCCTATTACTACAGTCACCAATGGTACGAAAATAGAAATATGAGTTGCCTACACATGTTGAAGATACAAGGCAAAATACTTATTCATTGGTTGATACCAATTGCATGCTCTACTGATGTGTTAAAGCAACCTCCTATCAAATCATTTATCACAGGAGCATTTGAATATCAACACATATTTTTGCATAATCCTTACTGGTCAATATGAAAACATATTGTCATAGACAAATTTTAGTATATGAGTACATTTCACACCTCGAATTCATTAAAATGGTTTCCAACCATGATGTAGTTATACTGGACCAATTCCAAGTAGCAGCATGGTAACAATCTCTAGTAGGGACTGGGAACCAGTAATATGCTAATATGGTTGCGAGAAAAACTTTTCCATTGTTAGAATGTATTTACATTTGTTGGAATGTAGGACAATAATTTAATTTGTCTCCCTCGGAAAAAAAAAATGACTAAATTTATTTTAAAGTATATGTTTGCTATTTGCCACTTTTGGGTCAAGTTTTCATATAAGGAAGCAGAAGGCCAATCTAAAAGGGACAATACTATGATTTTCTTTTTTAGGGGTAACAAGTCCTGGAGGTAGGGACACCATTCATTTATTTCACCAAAGTTCTATTCATCAAGTACCATCACAGTATAACTAAATAAATAAACACACCTTATATATTTTCTAAACATTTATATACCACAGATTTCCAAAATGAATAGCTTCCTTGACAACTATAATAAATCTTAAGAAATAATTAATGTAACATTTTTTAGTATATCTTATGTTTTTTTACTGTTTTCAAGATGCATAGAAACTCTTGGCAAACTTTAGGTGATTGTTTATTCTAAGACTACAAAAACATAAATGATTTTTTTTCTAAAAAAAATCCGAATACACTTTCAATCAAAATATCGATCAAGTATGATATCTTAAGCAGAACACTTGTACCACAATATGAACCTGCATTATTTACCTCCAAAACACTCCAACCAAACACATGAAATTGCAATTCTATCAATAAAATTAGAACTGAGTAATGAAATCAAGATAACATGCAAATATCTGAAACCATATAATGACTAGTCCCTGCTTAAAAAAATCAGACCTATATTCTACTCCAGTCATGGCACTATGAGTTAAGCACATTCATATTATGGCAGCCTCAAGCATATAGATTTGTCAACACATGGATTTCACATTGACAAGCCTTGGATGTACAAATGTCCCTTCCAAACCATCTCCGCATATTCCTGTAACAAGAGACATAAATTGTTAGGGACAATCGTTACATCTGTGTTAGACACATTCTTCCTTTTCTTTTCTTCGTGTGTGTGGGTGGGGGGGGGGGGGTTGTGTTTCCTTTTCTTTTCTTCGTGTGTGTGGGTGGGGGGGTTGTGTTTCACATAGTGTATCAAACAAATTGTACCTTCACAAGATCCTTGATTCTTTCTTGATTCCTAGATATATATCTTTTCATCAAACTTTCATTTGGTGGTAGATTATTACCATCAGAGGCAATGATTGTGTGAACTGACCTCCTGAACTACTAAGTTGCTCTTAGCTTCATTCAGAAACCCCACTCAAATAAGCTGTTACTAATTTCCTCACATGATTTGTCAACAGGTAACACCGGATTGCCTATAATCCATCGTTGTGATGTGAACAAACTGGTAAGCACATAATTGCGTTAGTATGGAAATGCATACAAATAACGCTTACCCACAACAAAGACTACAAAAAGAGAATATCTAGTATAGAAGCCATATGATTTGTTCTTATACAACTACTGAACTACATAGTGAGAGCAGTTAAGAGGAATCAATAAGAAAGTACTCGATGGGAAAACATATAATTTTCTTGTGCGTGCCTAAATGGGCTCAAGAACATATGAAATCAAGAGATCTAAAGTTTCCAGCCAGGTATAGACTGAGATATTCCGCCAAAAAAAAACAATTTGATTAAACCTGTATATGAAAGGGTACTCAAATAGGTATAGCAGCATCAGCCTATGTTTTTTATTTCCATCAGTTAGCTCGTTAAACTTCAATTACAAATAGTAAAGTTCCTTACATAGGTCAAATTATGGAAACGGAAACAACTAGATCAGCTTTCAGCACCACTAAGTCCTCAAAATTTAAAAAATGTATGACACACTAGTCTAGAACTTTTCCTCTGGAAACAGAAACAACTACGTCAACTTTCAGCACCACGAAGTCCTAAAAATTTTAAAAAATGTACGGAGCACTAGTCTAGAGCTGTTCTTGTGGAAATAGAACTAGGTAAACTTTCAGCACCACTAAGTCCTCAAAAACTTAAAAATGTATGAAGCACTAGTCTAGAACTGTTCCAACATAAATTCAAGTTTCGATCAAGCCAATATCAGGTTCCTATTTTCAGGACAGTATTCGAACATCGGAACAATACAGAGGTAAGATGATTCACTCCTACTTAAGGGAAAAACCCCACCGAGAAATGGATTATCGGCCACATGCACACATGGTGATGTAAGATATTGAATTCAAGGAAATAACATACCACATGGCAACTGGCATAAACTAGATGGATTAGCTTATGGTCAACTATAAGATTTGCCATAACTAGATGCACCTCCTACCAGAAGCATTCACTCTTTCATAGTATGCAACACATTATCACAACAGATTTTGGTAGGGAAGTCGCACACTATGACCTGGATGTACTGCACTATACTGAACAAATGGGTAGGGTATTGTCTAGCATAACCAGAAATAAAGTGGGGGGAGGGGTGGTAAAGAATTCACCAACTACATTTTTAGAAGACAAGAAAAAAGAACCGAAGTTGTACCGGTATTAGGTGCTAGCTTTTCATTACTAGGCGACCCTTTGAATTTTTAGTGTAGAATGAGCATATAAATGGGAAACAATTCAGAAGCATTTTCAGCAAGGTCTTGTTTGGATTGCATGAATTTCAAATGATTCCTTTAGGAATTATATTACTTCCCATGAAATTCCTGTGTTCGAAACGGAGCCTAAAATAGTTGTGTCATCCAACACTATGAAACAACATAAGAAAAACTAGATGTTGTGGTTTTCTCATCCTGAGGGATATCTTCCAGGAAAGAGGTTCACAAGGGCCAAGGAGGACGGTGCGCCACTGAGCACTGATAGAATGCTGAATTGATTTTTACATGTAAAAGGACCCTAATCACGTTATATCAGACAGGTTGTCCCCCTTTTTTTACTTGAAGCTCCGCCACTGCCTATGTTATAATAATAATAAAACAATCTGAACATTGATAACTCAACACACTTCAGTATAATATTGTGAAACTTTTTGAAGGAACATAATGTCACCAAACCCTAAAATAATATGCTGAAGTAAAAAAAAGGTTATCAAGCGAACTAGCCAAGGGCACAATGTGTCCACAGATATAATTGACAACATTTTATTCCAATTTCATCATTTCGTGACAGCCGGCAAGCAACATTGTTAAAGCATGACTTTCATCTTCATACAAGTGAACTCCACAACGAGCTATTACTTAATGAATGAATGCTACCCATGCATCGCACTATCCAAATATTGACAGATACCAATCAATTGCTTGTTTGAATAAAATAACTACTATTTCTCTAATCACCCACTGCCATAAATAATCTAATTTCCACTTGTTAAAACCAAAACTTATGCATCAATCTTCTTATACCATTATTACTTTTATTTGCCATAAATAATCTAATTTTCACTTGTCAAAACCATAACTTATGCATCAATCTCCTTATACCATTATTACTTTTATTTTGTTACTATTATTAGTACCTTTATTATCATTATTGTTTTCATATTATCTTTTTAGTTGGATCTTGTAGGTTTCATCTTTAGCCTACTCTAACTTGCTTGGGACAAAGGCTATTGTTGTTGTATTTGACGGGAAGCAAGAGGAATAATTGACCTCGCACTCAACATATCTATGCCATCTCATAACATTAGCTTGGAGAACAATTTGTTTTTACAAACTAGCTGGGTGTCCATATGTTGCAATAGATCTAAACTATTATTTACAAGTCCAAAACTCTACCCCCTTACCTATTCATCATACACAAAATAATTATCCTCAAATCTTGATATTACATGTAAAACTTTCAACCGATCATCAAACCACCAAGATTCATATCACAAGGCACATAAATACAACTGTGCACAACCAAGTTGCTACAGAGAAATTGTCATGGTGGCATGCTGGACATGATGCCCTGTGCTGGCTATGATGTGCGTGGCCTTGTGTTCAACTTCATTTTTAATGTTGCCACTGGTGGGCCTGTACATTCCCTCTCCCTTTCTTTCATGAACATACCCTCCTTTTATTAATTAAAATCACAGTAGGGGCCTCCCCTCCTGTTTTGGTTAAAAAAAATACAAATGTGCTCATATAATTTTATTCTTCCAATTCTCCATAGAGGATCCTTCATGGAACATGCACAAATCAACACACAAAAGATCCTCCAAGATGAATGTGGGAGAACCTAACATCACAACCACCACCAACTCAATTTTTTAAGAAGTATAAAGTTGCATACATTACTGTCTCAAGCGATAGGTTATGAAAAAGACTAAATCCTTGATTAGCACAACCACATTGTGATCACTGGATTGTGAAATAGTGTATGTGGTATTAGCAATCAAAGTAAACACAATAGGTCAAGTTATCATTTGCAGTCTCGTCCAACAAAATTAGTAAAAAAACTAATGATACTGCTAATTCCCATTAATATCTCATCCTTGAAACTCTTGAGACTCTAGCTAGGAGCATGAGCAGAAGCAAATTGTAATCTTGATGTTTGACAACAGATATTTTCAGACAGAATCAACATATGTCATGTGCCACACTAACTGCACTATGTTGCTTTAGTAAGGCACTGCACCCCAGTTCAACTACCCCCATCATCATAACCTATCACTGTGATGTAGAGCTCAATCTGTCTTATGGCAATTAGTTGTGGACAAACACGTCGTCAAATGGTGTTTGCTTTTAGGAATATAGAGCCTTTATCCATTATGTATAGGTTAAATTATTAGAGTCATTATTCTGTACTCCTTATGTACTCTATATATTGCTCATAGAGACTACTATTGAATACAAGTTACCGCAACTCGTCCTACCTAGATTTTTTTTTCTATCTCTTCCTCCGGCTGCTCTTCTTCATGTTGCCACCGAGCTTCTCTCGCTGTGGCTCATGCCGCCCTGCTTCACCCGTGTGGCTCATCGTCCGTCAAGGCCTCCTTTCACGCCCTGCGGCACCCATTCGCCGACACGGGCACCGTTCCCGCCCTCCTGTCTGAGCCGCCTCCTAGGCTGGTGCTCCTAGGTCAGTCGGCCTTCCCCTTCGGACTCCCACCTCCTTGCAGGCCACCCACCCAGAGTTCCCATCCCCAATCTAGACTCCTGCCTGGATCTCCCGTCGCCCGACAACTCATGCCTCGGTCGGCCTTTCCCTTCGGACTCATGTTGCCTTGTTGTCCACCCGTCGCGTCCCCACTCTGTCATGTCAACGTCACCAAGCTCGCCCTCTGTTGCGCATGGGTATCTGTCGGAGAGTGAACTCCTGTCGCAGGGATCCCGAGAGACCCCCTTTTTAGAGATTCGACCGGGGGGATGATCCTGGAAAAGCTTATGTGGGAAAAAATCGGGAACGGAAATAAATGCGATGGCTGGTGGGAGACGATCACCCTAATGCAAGGAAAAGTGGGTACGCCGGGTTTTAGACAGGTTTGGGCCGCACGGAGGCGTAACACCCTACTCCTGTATGAGCGCTATATTTATCCTTGAAGGGGATTCTTCAAGGAGATATCTGGTTCTAAGGGGAGAACTGTTTACAAAGAGCTTGAGGCTCTTCTGTTCTAGCTTAACTTGAGCTGGTTCGAGTGTCTGTCGATCTATCTTTGGCCTGGTTCGCCGGAGATTGTTGGTTGTCTGGTCTCTTGGCCGTCTTGTGGTCGGGGGCTCTTTTTTTGCTCTCCCTTTTTAGTGTTCTCCATCCTTTCCTTTTATAGGCGCGCCGACCTCAACATATCCTGAATGGGAAAGAGGGGACGTGAATGCCAAGGTGCCACGGAGAAGGGCGTAATCATTTCATCTTGGCGAAGTGACAGGGGCGGTGGAGAAAGGCGGCGCGCATTCGACCACCAGCCGCTGCGGAAGCCTCGGGGCGCCCTAAAAGGGGCCCACCGGGCAGCCTCAGAGGTGCCCAGTGCGCCCACCCTGTCTTGTTATTCTGCCAGGGCAGGGTGGCAGGCGGAGCGCTTCGATTCTGGCAACGTTATCCCGAGGCACCTGGATGAAACGGGACGGGACCCGTGCATTTAATGGACCCACGGCCCCCTGCCCGTGCATGGCAGGGTCTGACACTGGGGCGTGGGCAGCTGAGAATGTCAGGATGTCAGGATATCAGACCGCGCGTGCCTATTAAATGCGGCATTGGGCCTTTGACTGGATGACACCCTGACGACGGGACCCTTCGGGTCGTTGAATGATCTTGCGCGAACCTTCGGGGAACCGAGTCCTCGGGGGCTGCCACGTGCAGCCCCGAGCACTCTCTCCCGAGCACTTTGGTGGGACCTTCGGGGCACCGAGTCCTCGGGGGCTGCCACGTGCAGCCCCGAGCACTCTCTCCCGAGCACTTCGGTGGGACCTTCGGGGCACCGAGTCCTCGGGGGCTGCCACGTGCAGCCCCGAGCACTCTCTCCCGAGCACTTCGGTGGGACCTTCGGGGCACCAAGTCCTCGGGGGCTGCCACGTGCAGCCCCGAGCACTCTCTCCCGAGCACTTCGGTGGGACTTTCGGGGCACCGAGTCCTCGGGGGCTGCCACGTGCAGCCCCGAGCACTCTCTCCCGAGCACTTCGGTGGGACCTTCGGGGCACCGAGTCCTCGGGGGCTGCCACGTGCAGCCCCGAGCACTCTCTCCCGAGCACTTCCTTCTTGGTATTTGGGCTCTGCGGATCATCGGGGAACTAGGGTGCTCGGGAACCAGAAGCGGCGGCCCCGAGCACCTTCTCCCGGGACTTCGCTTCTACCTACCTTGCAGGGTGGTGATATGTGGTGGATGGCCGGCCTGGCCTCGGGACTTAGGGACCCCTGGTTCTAAATACACCGACAGTAGCCCCCGGGCCCGTTGGTAGCCGATGGGACGGAGACTGCGAATGGGCCCTTCGTCGCGACCGAGGCCAAGGCTGGCGCGGACGCCATGTGGCAAGCTTTCGAGGGGTGGCCCTTGCGGACCTAGACCTCAAGTATGTTCCAACGGGAAAATGAGTGGACGCGTGTCCACACAACTTCCGAAGGGTATGATAACCATACGGGCGGCACGCGCGGTTGCCGTGCAGATCGAGGAAAATACGCCTGGCGATCGCTGACATCGCGCGATCGGCGGGAGATTCGCCTGACAGTTGCGCCGATCGAGGCGACGCTTCGCCGAGCGAACCGTTCGGGCAGCAGTTTTCGAATTTTGAGATATAAAAGGGGGAACGGATCGGTCCGTTCCCCTTTTTACGCTCTCTTGCACTTGCCTTCTTCGTGCTCCGAAGCCCTCAGGAAACTCCCAGGCGACCGGAGCATTCTCCCTTCTCTCTCTTTTCACCACCAAAAAACATCCCCCATTTTGCCGAGATGACGAGGGTTGGAGGAGGACAACGGGATAAAACTTCGGACAGCATCTTGCCGGAGTCTCGTCTGAGGAACGAGGAAGCGGCGGATAAGATTAGGAAGCTGCTGGTGCCGGAGGGTCAGGAGGGTGCTGTGGCGGTGAGGCCGGCGACTCTGATGCCGGCGACGACCGTCCCTTGGCGGACCGTCCTCTTCAGCTCCTTCGTGGCAGCGGGGTTGGTGCCGCCGTTCTCCGCCTTCTTTCTGCAAGTGCTGGAGACGTACGGCATTCAACTGGTGCATCTAAGCCCCAATTCCGTCGTGGCGTTGGCGGTCTTCGCGCATCTCTGCGAAATGTTCGTGGGGGTGATGCCGTCGGCGACGCTGCTTCGCCACTTCATCGTCCTTCGGCCGGTGGGGAAGAAGAGGGGGCACTCCACGGTGGACGTCGCGGGGTGCTGCAACCTTCGGCTCCGGGAAGGCCTGGGGGACCAATACATTCCCCAGGTGATGCGCAGCAAATGGGAGGAATGGCGACGGGACTGGTTCTTCGTCGACATCGACCCCCACGAGCGCCTCGAATTGCCAGAGAAGGCGGCGGAACCTCGGCGATCAACGTGGGAGGCACCGTCACCAGAAGATGCGAGACTGAAGCCGGTGCTGGAGCGCATTCTGGAACTACGCGAGGGCGGGCTGACCTCAGTCATGGTGGTGGCGGATTTTCTGCGTCGTCGGTTGGCGCCTCTGCGAGAACGGGCCCGGCCGAGCTGGTTCTACACCGGGCCGGAGGACATCACCAGGACCCAAATTGGCGCGAGCTGGGATCTAGGGGCGGCGGAACTGCGGGGGATGACAAGGGTGATCACCGGAACGGAGGATATGAGCCGGGCGGAACTCCCGTGGCCGGAGATGGCGCTCTGTGCCAACCCCAGCCGGGTGGCCATTATGGCGGGGCTGCCGGAGTTCGATGCCCAGGGGCCCGTGGACCGGCCAAGAAGCCGGAGTCCTGAGGCCTCCGAACTCCCCGGGCTGGAGGAACTACTTGGCGATGAGGTCGCTGGTAGCTCGGCGCAGGCTGGTGAAGGGGTCGCCGCAAGCGGCAGCCGCCGTACCAGAGAGGAGGGCGCCGCTGAAGTTGTTGCGGAGTTGGCGCCGGGAGATCGGGGAAAGCGTCCCCGGGCCTTGATCCTAGTGCCGGATTCTCCGCCGTCGCCGACGGCAGCGGCGGCATTTCCGGTGCTGGAGCCGCGCCTGGTGCGGATGGGGCCCGCATCGGCGCCCGCGACCCGCACGGCGGAGACCGAGACCCGTGCGGTGGCACCCGTGGCCCGCACGACGGCGCCCGTACCCCGCGCAGCGGCTCAGCCGAGCCCCCAACGGAAGAGGCGGCGGGAGGAGTCAGGACCGACAGCGCCGGACCCGGACATCAGGCTCCCAGCGGCCAAATGGCGGTATCGGTGAGTCTTCTTGCTTGCTTTTCCATGGGCATTTCCGGCCCGAACTGAGTTTTGACAACTTTCACTTGTCTCCCGTAGGCCGGCTGCAGGCGCTGCTGTGACGGAGAGAGAGCAGGCGCCGGGGCCAGAGCCGAGCCTGCCCGCTGCAACGGCGGAGGCCGGCATAGGAACGGCGGAGATGCCAATTGACGTGGCGGCCCCTGGGAGAGAGGCGGAGGCGGCGGCTGAGAGAAGGGCGCCGGCGGAACCTACCCCGGGCGCGGAGAGCCCGGGGCAGATAATGGTGGAGGTGGACGTTCTGCCGGGGCCGGCGGACAGGGCGGCCGATGCGGGAATGCGGCCGCTGTCCGAGACCTTGGCTCCGGCGGAGCCTACCCCGGTCAGGCAGAGCCCGGGGCGGATGGCGGCGCAAAGCCCGGTGGAGAGCTCGGCCCCCCTGGAGGCATCCTGCGGAGAAGCCTGGGCCCCCCCAGTGCCCGGCCGGCCTGCCGATCCCTTCCTGGCCGCCATGAAAGGCGTCCAAGTAGCAGTCGGGCAGCTGGGGGCAGTGGTGAAGGCCAAGGAGGGGGAGCTCGAAGCCGAGTGCGCCCGCCTGGCACTGGAGAAGGCGCAGCTGGCGGGCGCCCAGGAGGAGGCCCGGGCGGTAGCCGCGCGGGAGCAGAAACTCCTAGAAGACATCCGCGCAGAAGCCGTGCGGGAACGAGAAACTCTGAAGACCGCGCGGGCAGAGGCCGCGCGGGAACAGGAAGACGCCGCCCGCTTGGCCGAGGCGTCGTGGCAGCAAGCTGCCGAGGCCCTTGCCAGGATGGGGCAGGCGCAGGAGAGGGAGGTGGCTGTCGCAGCCCGGGAGCAGGCCGCGGAGGAGCGGCAAGCCGAGCTGGCCCGCCGGGAGGATGCGGCCGAGAAGACGCGCGCCGATCTCCAGCGCTGGGAAGACGATCTCCAGAAGATCAGAGAAGAAATCAAGCGCTGGGAGGAGGACGTCTCCGTCCGGGAAGTGGATAACGAGCTATCGGCGTCGGATCTTGGTGCCCGGGAGGATTCGGTGGCCCAGCAGGAGGATGTGTTGGCCCGGCGGGAGAATGAGTTAAGTTGCCGAGAAGGCGAGCTGAGTCGCCGAGAGGGCGAAGCTGCTGCTGCGACGGCCGCCGCGGCTACCAGGGCGGAGGAGAATGCGAAGCACAAGGCGGAACTGGCCGAGCGCGAACGCGCCTTGTCCGAGATGGTGGCCAAGATGAAGCAGGCTGCCGTCCCCACCGTGGATGGCGGTGCTCCCGGTCAGGCCGGGGACCAGGGACTCGAGGCACAGCTGCGGGCCGCCAAGGAGAAAATCGAGACTGCCTTTGTCTCGCGGGTCAACCTCGAGCATATGCTGGAGGACATACTCCGGCGGATGCGACGGGCCGTGGAGAAGGGTGGTCTTGGACGGCTTGTCGACGACAAGAAGGGTGACGGCCCCGCACGACAAGTGTTGGGGCTGCAGCAGGTCTGCGAGCGCCTCGAGACCCTGCCCTGGGCAGTCCAGGAACTTGCCGCCCGGGAGGGACGTGGCTTGGCACGTGCCGTGGCCGAGCACGTCCTGGCCTGCTACCGAAGCAGGGACCCGAACTTCCCACTGGAGCCGGCACGGGAGGGAGTGGTCGAGGCTGAGGGGGAGGTCGCCCGGGCAGCGGTCCGGAGCACCGCCGCTGAGGTGGCGGCCGGCTTCAAGCGAGAGGTGCCGCCGCCGCCAGCCCCCGGGGATGACTCAGAGGATTCATCCGACGCTTCTGCCGCCGACTAGATCTTTTGTAGCCTCTTTACTTTTGTTTGTAGATGTAGGAGTGAACCCTTAGAAAATGCCTTGGGAGTATCCTGTGAATATTAAATGGCTGTTTTTTCCTGGGCTCGCAACTCCAGTTTCTCTATGTGTTCGATGCTTCTTCCGATGTTTTACTTCGAAGTCCCGGGGAGTACTCAGTCGGGCCGTTCCCGACCTTCCCGTCCCCGAGGATGAAGTTGTCTTTGATCGCTGCTACTGGCACAGTCGGCCTTCAAGCTCTCACGAATCCGTATTGCCTAAGTTAAGAACAAAGACAGAGACTTCCTTGTCCGGGAGATGGATTGATCCCGCGCGGAACACGCCGTGCCTGATGAACACTTTTCCACTTTGCGACCACTCAGTTAGTAGAAGGGAGACGCGTGCGGGCGAGAATGTGACCAAGAGCCCTCGCGGTCCGGTGGTGCCCGGGCTTTAAATGGGCCAGGCCGAGCACTGACAGCCCGCCCCCGAGACCTAAGCTCCGGACTACCCGAGTAGCTCGAGCGATAGGATTACCCAGGGCACCCGAGGACTCGGTAGTGCTCGGGGTCCTTAAAAGCGGACCGAACACCACGACCACCACGAAGGGCTTCGGTCAGACGTTATCGCGAGCACGCTACTCTTTTCTGCAAACCGTTCTATCGTTCTGGGAAAAAATAGTCACGCGACAGGGTTTTGCGTGCGAGGAGGCCACCTCGCCGAACAGATTAAACTGCGAGAGCCCCCGAGAGTGACTCGAGGACATAAATTTACTTAAAGCAGACTTGTCTGAATATAACCACTCACCGGACAGCTGTCGGCCTTCCAGCTCATCGATCCAGGAGGGATGTGCTTCTGAGCTCGGGTGCCCGGGGACTCGATTCTTTCAACGGAGTGCCCGAGTGCCCAGAGGCATACGAGGCCCCTAGGGTCGGGTGATCTCGACCACCCGAGCCTAAGTGGTAGGACCACCCGAGGACCCTTGGGGCCGACCAAAGGCCGGGGCATTAAAGCCCTCGCGGCCGAGCTGCTTGCGATCGCCAGCCTGTGACTTAAGAGAAAAAAATAGGATTTCTTTGTCTGGTGCGCTCTGCCAGTGCGGTACTTGTTATAGACTGCTCTCGTTTTCGACCCGAGACCTCTCGAACACCCAAACCGGCGGACAAGAGCGGGCAGAGGCATAACCCAGAGGTCCTATGGTTTGGTGGCGCCCGGGTATGACAGACCAGACCGAGCACCGACAGCTCGCTCCGGGGGCCCGAGCTCCGGACTACTCGAGCAGCTCGAGCGATGGGATTACCCGGAGCACCCCGAAACTCGGTAGTGCCCGGGAGCCTGTCATGGCACCGAGCACCACAGCCTACCATGGCGGACGTAAGTCAGCGGCGACTGCTCGTATGCATACCGATCGGGATTCTTTTGTCAGCCGGAAAAAAAAAGAGAGCAAACTTTTTCTCGCACAACCGAGTTCCTCACCAGACAGATTAAACATACGGAATCCAGAAAAAGTATTTTGACATAGCGATTGCTTATTGAAAAACTTAATGTACAATATTTACAAGGTTGGGCGACAGCGACTTACCCCACGGGGCGAAGCCTTCATACTGCTCGGGCAGGGAGAAGCCCCCGGCCTTACTAACCTGAACCGCGAACACGACAATCTACGGGTAGAAGCGTCGAAGATGCTCAATGTTCCACGGATTCGGGAGTGGATGTCCTTCTTCCGTCGCCAACCTGAAAGAACCTGCCCGGGGGACCGCGATCACGGTGAAGGGACCTTCCCATACAGGGGACAACTTATTCATTCCTTCGCGCGACTGGATGCGTCGGAGAACTAGGTCCCCCACCTCGAGAGACCGGGCCCGGACATGGCGCAGATGATAACACCGCAGACTCTGCTGGTACCGAGCCGCTCGGACAGCAGCAAGCCGTCGGCGCTCTTCCAGGTAATCCACGTCGTCGCGCCTTTGATGCTCCTGCTCACCCTCAGAGTATGCATGCACTCGAGGGGAGCCCAGAGTGAGCTCAGAGGGGAGGACTGCTTTGGCGCCGTAGACGAGGAAGAACGGAGTCTCCCCGGTGGCGCGGCTTGGCGTAGTCCGATTGGCCCATAGCACGGCTGGCAGCTCGTCTACCCATCCCTTTCCGTGCTTAGCGAGTACGGTTTAGGTCCGGGTTTTGAGGCCCTTCAGTATCTCCGCATTGGCGCGCTCGACCTGCCCGTTACTCCGGGGATGAGCGACGGAAGCGAAGCAAAGCTTGATGCCGAGATCTTCGCAATAGTCCCCGAACAAGGCACTAGTGAACTGGGTGCCGTTGTCGGTGATGATTCGATTGGGAACACCGAAGCGGCTGGTGATGCCGCGGATAAACTGGAGCGCCGTGTTTTTGGTCACCTTGACGACTGGGACCGCCTCCGGCCACTTAGTGAATTTGTCGATAGCGACATATAGGTATGCATAGCCCCCGACTGCTTGGGGGAACGGACCCAGAATGTCCAAACCCCAGACCGCGAAAGACCATGACAGGGGAATGGTATGGAGAGCCTGAGCTGGCTGGTGAATCTGCTTTGCATGGAACTGACATGCCCTGCAGCGCTGAACCAGCTCGGAAGCATCCTGGAGAGCTGTAGGCCAGTAGAAACCTTGCCGGAAGGCTTTCCCGACCAGCGTGCGGAACGATGAATGGCCACCGCACTCGCCCTCGTGGACCTCAGCGAGAAGATCGCCGCCTTCTGCCCGAGAGATGCATTTCAGGAGGACACCTCCTGCGCTACGTCGGTAGAGATCCCCATCTACTATGGCATAGCGTTTGGACTGCCGAGCAACCCTTTCGGCAGACGCCTCATCCCCAGGTAGGAACTTTTCTTTCAAGTACCCTCTGATGTCAGACATCCACGAGGCATCTTGAGGACATTCGGCGAGCGCAGCGCACTCGCCGGACGGCGGCGCCCTGACGGGGCTTCCCACTAAGGGTACCGCTGGGGTCCCCTGAATTGAGTTCGAGGTTTCCCCTTCATCCTGTTCGGCAGGCAGGACGGAAGGCCGTGCGAGTCTTTCTTCAAAGACTCCGGCAGGGGCACGCGCACGTGAGGAGGCCAGGCGAGAGAGCTCGTCGGCCGGAGCATTGTCGCGGCGAGGGATATGCCGCAATTCGAGGCCGTCGAAGCGTCTCTCGAGCGTTCTGACTGCATCCACGTACGCTGCCATTTGAGGATCCGTGCACTGGTACTCCTTGGAAACCTGGTTGACGACCAGCTGGGAGTCCCCTTTGACCAGGAGGCGACGAATCCCGAGCCCCACCGCAGCCCGGAGGCCAGCGATGAGACCTTCATACTCCGCCATGTTGTTGGATGCGCGGAACTGCAACTGTACGACGTACCGGAGCTCTTCACCTGTTGGGGAGGTGAGAACCACTCCGGCCCCTGCGCCTTTCAGCGAGAGGGAGCCATCGAAGTGCATGACCCAATACCCGGGCGCGTCGTGCCCAGGATAGGCAGAGATCTCTTCTGGGATGACGCATGGGACGGGCGTCCATTCTGCCAAGAAGTCGGAGAGTGCCTGGCTTTTGATTGCCTGGCGACAGACGAAGTGTAGGTCGAACTCCGCCAACTCAACCGCCCATTTGACAATGCGCCCGGTGCCCTCCCGGTTCCGGAGAATGGGTCCCAGTGGATAAGTGGTAACCACCGAGATCTTGTGCGCCTGGAAGTAGTGGCGCAGCTTACGGGAGGCGACGAGCACGGCATAGAGTAGCTTCTGCGCCTGGGGATACCTTGTCTTGGCCTCCCGGAGGACCTCGCTGACGAAGTACACCGGTCGCTGTACCCGGCAGGCCCGGATGGTGGCCCCACCCGGGGGGCTGCCACAGCCCCCAGGGTCGGTGGTATGGTCGGGGCTAGCCGGGCACTCGGGCTCGATTCCTTGGCTAGGAAGAGCAGTGTGTTCGGGCTCGACCCCTTGCCCAGGGGGAGCCGCGAGGATAAGTGAACGGTCGGGGGCCTTTGGGAGCTGGGACCCAGCACCCGGCCCCGAACATTCGTCACGCTCCACCACCAGCACTATGCTCACGACCTGAGGAGTGGCCGAAACATAAAGTAGTAGGGGCTCACCTTGGGAGGGAGCCACCAAAACGGGTGGCGAGGTAAGGTACCTTTTTAAGTCGTGGAAGGCCTGCTCGGCTTCCGACGTCCAGTCAAAACGACCGAATTTCTTCAAAAGCTTGAAGAGGGGGAGCCCTCGCTCCCCGAGCTTAGAGATGAAGCGCCCGAGGGCGGCCATGCAGCCGGCGAGGCGCTGGACCTCCTTGAGTCGAACCGGGGGTCGCATCTGCTCGATGGCCCGGATCTTCTCCGGATTGACCTCGATTCCTCGGCCAGAGACCAAGAAACCAAGGAGCTTGCCCGCCGGCACCCCGAAGACACATTTCTCCGGGTTGAGCTTGAGGCGGGTAGAGCGGAGACTATTGAAAGTCTCGGCAAGGTCCTTGAGCAGGGTGGCGCGATCTCGGGTTTTGACCACGAGATCGTCGATGTAAGCCTCGACGTTGCGGCCAACCTGCGAGTTAAGAGTGATACGAATGGCGCGCTGGAAGGATGATCCAGCGTTGCGCAGGCCGAAAGGCATTGACATGTAGCAATAAGTCCCCACCGGGGTAGTAAAAGCAGTTTTTTCCTCGTCCCCTACGGCCATGCGAATCTGGTGATACCCAGAGTTTGCATCTAGGAAGCACAAAAGATGACATCCCGCAGTTGAATCTACGATTTGATCAATGCGAGGTAAGGGGAAGGGATCTTTAGGACAAGCCTTGTTAAGGTCGGTGTAGTCCACGCACATGCGAAGCTTGCCGTTGGCCTTCGGGACGATGACTGGGTTTGCTAGTCAGTCGGGGTGGAGGACTTCTCGGATGAATCCGGCGTCGAGGAGCTTGCGGACCTGCTCGCGGATAAACTCCTGGCGCTCTGGCGCCTGCCGCCGGACCTTCTGCTTCACTGGGCGGGCGTCCGGACGCACAGCCAAGTGATGCTCGATCACCTCCCTAGGGATCCCGGGCATGTCGGACGGTTGCCAGGCAAACACGTCCACGCTAGCCCGGAGGAAGGCGATGAGCGCGCTTTCCTATGTGCTGCCCAGGTTGCTGCCGATACGGACAACCTGGGTAGCATCTTCGCCCACCTCGACCTCCTTCGTTGGAACAGAGGTGTCGGCGGCGAGTCGGGGTCTAAATGAAGAGGGTCCCGGGCCCCCTGAAGAGCCATCAACCTCGGCCTGCACTGAGACCAGAGCCATGTATCATTGTTCGGCGCAGGAGACAGCGCCGCCGGAGTCGGCGATCACGGAGATAGAGCCTGAGGGGCCGGGCATCTTAACCGTAAGGTATGCATAATGCACGGCCATCATAAACTTGGCGAGCGCCGGGCGCCCGAGGATGGCATTGTAGGGGAGAGGGAGCTCCGCAACATCGAAGAGGACACACTCCGTGCGGAAGTTGTCCCGGCTCCCGAATGTGACAGGCAACTCAACCTGCCCGAGGGGCAGGAAGTGCCCGGGAGTTACTCCACAGAAGGGGAGGGACGGCTTTAGGCGTCGGGAAGATACTTGCAGCTTCTCAAAAGCCTCTTTGGAAAGGAGGTTGAGGCCGGCACCACCGTCGATCAGCACTCTGCCGACCTTAACATTGCAGATAGTGGGAGATACTACCAGAGGTAGCCGTCCCACGGCTGCAGTACTGACGGGGTGATCAGCCATGCTGAACGTGATCGGAGCATCCGACCACCTCAGGGGTCTTGTGGCCTCCTTGCTCGGGGTTGCCGAGCACACTTCGCGCCGCATGACCTTGATGCCACGGCCCGAGCAGGGTGTGTAAGCGCCCCCGTCGATGAAGGCGACCGCATGCTCGGGCTCCTGGAAGCCGAGCTCGGCGTTGTTGGGGACGACCTCGGTATCGCCTCCTCCGCGGGACTCGTCGCGCTCCCTCTGGCGCTGCTCCACGAGTCCTTTGACCGTACGACACTCCGTGAGGTCGTGCCATCTGGTCAGGTGTATGGGACACCATTTACCTGGCTCGGGCCCCGCGGGAGCGGGGGCCCTTGCTGGAATAGGAGCTCGGCCAGGGGCCGGAGCTCTTGCTGGAGCTGGCGCCCTAGCCGGTGCCGGGGCCCTCGCGGGCACAGAGGCCCGAGGAGGAGCCCGAGCGGGGACCTTGACGGGGCGCTGATCGACACCCGGTTGACGCTCTTGACGGTGATCGGGCTCTTGCGGTACCCTGTGAGCGGGGACTTGGGCTAGCTCGACGGGAGCTGCCTCGCGCTTCCTTCTCTTTTTCTTTTCCCGCTTATCAAAGCGGGAAGAACTTGGCTGATCGGGAGCGGGGCGAGGAGCATGCCACGCCCTGTCCTCCGCAGCCTTGGCGCACTTATCGGCCAGTGCGAAAAGTTCCGCAGGGGTCTCGATCTCGTGCGTACCTAGCTTCTCGAGCATCCGCTCGTCACGGACGCCCTGCCGGAAAGCAACAATAACAGCATGGGGGGCC
Organism: Phragmites australis; assembly: GCF_958298935.1. Lineage (NCBI taxonomy): Eukaryota > Viridiplantae > Streptophyta > Magnoliopsida > Poales > Poaceae > Phragmites > Phragmites australis. The sequence continues at coordinate 45,872,033 of NC_084921.1, read as the reverse complement.
ACTCACGGAATAGTGTTGCGAACCTGGCTAAAACGCTGTATAAATCGCCGTAGCGTCTCCCCTTCCTGCTGTTGGACGGCGTGGAGGTCGCACTCCAAACCGAGACGTGCGAACGTGCCCTGAAAGTTGGCCACGAATTGGTGGCACAGGTCATCCCAGGAGCTGATGGATCCTGGGGGTAAGTTCATAAGCCAAGAGCGGGCGGAACCCCTCAAGGCAACATGAAAATAGTTTACCATCACCTTTTCGCTGCCTCCGGCCGCTTAGACGGCCGTCGTGTAGATCTGGAGGAACTCGACGGGGTCGATGGACCCGTCGTACTTCTCCGGCAGCTCGGGGCGGAACTTGGAAGGCCACCTCACCCGGCGGAGCTCGGTGGTGAAGGCACGGCAACCGGTGCCGTACCCCGCAGCACGGGCGGGGGTTCTCGGTGGCGAGAAGCGGCGAGCCGGGGATCCCCGGTGGTCATGGGCCGGGAGAGAGGAAGCCTGGTCCTCTGCCCCAACCCCCTGCCGGGTCTCCCGCTGTCGTTCGAGAGTGACTCGGGCATCTTCGTGGCCCCTCCGCTCGTCAAGGTGCAAACGAAGGTCCCGGGCTCCGGACATGGCCAGGGGGACGGCACTCCGCCTGCAGACCCCTCGGCCCGTGCGGGTGTTGCCCGCTGAGGAGCCGGCTCTGGCGGCACCGTGCTGAGAAGTGGCGCGAGGACTCCCGGCCTACACCTGGCGACGAGCGGTGCCGACCAAAGCGACGACATCTTGCATCCACCGGCCTTCCGGAGTGTTTGGCGTGGCCTGAATGGGCGGGTGTCTGAGGAGAGCTTGTGCCGCAAGCAACGCGCTCCCTGGGCTGGCCTCACTGAAAGCGAGTCTGCGCCTAGGCGGCACCCGACGTGGTCCAGAGGCAGACCTGGCGGCCCGGGTCCCGACCACCTGCTGGGGGTCGGAAAGTACGTCGGCAGCGGCGGCGGCGCTGATGGGCCCAGCGCCTTGATCCCCTTGGGTGGGAAAAACCGCACGCGTGGATGGCGGCTGCCGCGGGCACGCAGCAGCGACGGGGCTTTCTTCGTGGGGCAGCGTTCCGTTACTAGAAGTGGAGTCGGAACGCTGGAGACGGTGCCCACCGGCCATCTTTTCCTGTGGAGAAAAAAGTGAAACAAATAATCCAGGGATATTCCCCCCTACCTGGCGCGCCAGCTGTCGGAGAGTGAACTCCTGTCGCAGGGATCCCGAGAGACCCCCTTTTTAGAGATTCGGCCGGGGGGATGATCCTGGAAAAGCTTATGTGGGAAAAAATCGGGAACGGAAATAAATGCGATGGCTGGTGGGAGACGATCACCCTAATGCAAGGAAAAGTGGGTACGCCGGGTTTTAGACAGGTTCGGGCCGCACGGAGGCGTAACACCCTACTCCTGTATGAGCGCTATATTTATCCTTGAAGGGGATTCTTCAAGGAGATATCTGGTTCTAAGGGGAGAACTGTTTACAAAGAGCTTGAGGCTCTTCTGTTCTAGCTTAACTTGAGCTGGTTCGAGTGTCTGTCGATCTATCTTTGGCCTGGTTCGCCGGAGATTGTTGGTTGTCTGGTCTCTTGGCCGTCTTGTGGTCGGGGGCTCTTTTTTTGCTCTCCCTTTTTAGTGTTCTCCATCCTTTCCTTTTATAGGCGCGCCGACCTCAACATATCCTGAATGGGAAAGAGGGGACGCGAATGCCAAGGTGCCACGGAGAAGGGCGTAATCATTTCATCTTGGCGAAGTGACAGGGGCGGTGGAGAAAGGCGGCGCGCATTCGACCACCAGCCGCTGCGGAAGCCTCGGGGCGCCCTAAAAGGGGCCCACCGGGCAGCCTCAGAGGTGCCCAGTGCGCCCACCCTGTCTTGTTCTTCTGCCAGGGCAGGGTGGCAGGCGGAGCGCTTCGATTCTGGCAACGTTATCCCGAGGCACCTGGATGAAACGGGACGGGACCCGTGCATTTAATGGACCCACGGCCCCCTGCCCGTGCATGGCAGGGTCTGACACTGGGGCGTGGGCAGCTGAGAATGTCAGGATGTCAGGATATCAGACCGCGCGTGCCTATTAAATGCGGCATTGGGCCTTTGACTGGATGACACCCTGACGACGGGACCCTTCGGGTCGTTGAATGATCTTGCGCGAACCTTCGGGGAACCGAGTCCTCGGGGGCTGCCACGTGCAGCCCCGAGCACTCTCTCCCGAGCACTTCGGTGGGACCTTCGGGGCACCGAGTCCTCGGGGGCTGCCACGTGCAGCCCCGAGCACTCTCTCCCGAGCACTTCGGTGGGACCTTCGGGGCACCGAGTCCTCGGGGGCTGCCACGTGCAGCCCCGAGCACTCTCTCCCGAGCACTTCAGTGGGACCTTCGGGGCACCGAGTCCTCGGGGGCTGCCACGTGCAGCCCCGAGCACTCTCTCCCGAGCACTTCGGTGGGACCTTCGGGGCACCGAGTCCTCGGGGGCTGCCACGTGCAGCCCCGAGCACTCTCTCCCGAGCACTTCGGTGGGACCTTCGGGGCACCGAGTCCTCGGGGGCTGCCACGTGCAGCCCCGAGCACTCTCTCCCGAGCACTTCGGTGGGACCTTCGGGGCACCGAGTCCTCGGTGGCTGCCACGTGTAGCCCCGAGCACTCTCTCCCGAGCACTTCGATGGGACCTTCGGGGCACCGAGTCCTCGGGGGCTGCCACGTGCAGCCCCGAGCACTCTCTCCCGAGCACTTCGGTGGGACCTTCGGGGCACCGAGTCCTCGGGGGCTGCCACGTGCAGCCCCGAGCACTCTCTCCCGAGCACTTCCTTCTTGGTATTTGGGCTCTGCGGATCATCGGGGAACTAGGGTGCTCGGGAACCAGAAGCGGCGGCCCCGAGCACCTTCTCCCGGGACTTCGCTTCTACCTACCTTGCAGGGTGGTGATATGTGGTGGATGGCCGGCCTGGCCTCGGGACTTAGGGACCCCTGGTTCTAAATACACCGACAGTATCCGGTGTGAACAGCACCAGCCCTTCCGTTACTCCTGCTCCTAGCTCACTCCTAACTCGGCTTGCTCTCCCGCTAGCCGTATCCACCCTGACGGTCACCTCTACCCCATTGGACGCAACTTCTCTGCTGGCCACAGCTCCCCAACCTGATTCTGCGCCGTCCCGGGCTCCTAATGGTGATGCCATGAAGGGTATTGGTCAGGGCTTCGGATTTCCTCTTCCACGTTGTACTCTGCCTCTCTGGTCGTTGTTCAAGGGTCAATTGTTTTAGGGGGTGCTTTCTAGCTGAGTGCTTGTTTTTCACAGATCACCTCTCAGGAGGTTTATCCGCATTTTTAGCCTTGGCTGACATCACTTGCTTCCTGCCCCTCAATCCAGACATTGGTCCTTGCCACTTTAGTCATAAGGTTTCTTTAGGTTGCTGTAGTGTCCTTTCTTTATTGCTTATTGCTGCTATTTTTGCTGCTTGCTAGTATCTTAACCTTGTATTAGCGTCTTTGCTTCCATTGCATCCATCCAAATTTTAGTCTTTCTTTGAGTTTGTCTATGCTGTGCGAGTCCACATATTTCTTCATCAATTAGTCAATTTTATTTTTTGTCGTTATTGATGCAACTTAGCTATCCAAATCTTTCTATAAAGTTATTGACAATTCCTTCTGTTCCCTTGCTACTCGTCGTCACTTTTAGGGGTGAAAACGGACTGGATTTTTCCTATCCGCCCGATCTGATTTATATGCTAATCGGATCTCGAATATTGGATATCTGAAAGAAATCTCGGATATCAGATAGTATCTTAAATAGTTGTATCGGATATCAAATACACTACTACAGAACCAGCCAAATATGTCAACCCATCACTGCCGGTACCAAATGGGCCAACAGTGATGTGGCATCACTGCTGGTTCAAAAGTTGTGTGGGAAGATTTAGCCAATATGGCTTATGAATCGGCAGTGATGAATTGCACACTGCCGACTGAAGGTTTGAGCCGGCAGTGATGCTTCACTGCCAGGTGAGGGCACCGACTGGCAGTGATACCTAAATTATCACTGTCAATTTTAGCCACGAATAGATAATAATAGTTCGTCAAGTATCATTGCTGGTTCATTACTTTTTCATAGGAAGTTGGATGGAAAAAAAAATACAAGAAAATTGTAGTTCTCGACGGGATATACAACTTTATAGTTAAAAACATTTTAATTTAAGATTTAAATGCCCAAATAATATTAACAAAGTTTCACCGTAATCGATGACAACTAATCTTAAAAAATCATAATTTTTTATGATTTTTTCATATGAAGTCGGATGAAGACAAACTTTATATGAAAATTATAGCTCTCGACGAGATCTATAACTTTGTAGTTGATTATTTTTTATTTAATTCCATATAGATGCACAAATAAAAATCTAAAACTAATACAAAGAGAACCACATACTTTATCATCAACTTTTGGCTTAGATCTAGTGTAAAACTAGTAGAAATCACTGAAACAGCCACACAGGGTCACAAAGTTGAAAACTGTAAATTCAAATATTTTTATCATGAGTTTCATAAATTGGATTGATAAAATGTCTGAATAGCACCGAGTTTTAGATGTAGCACAATATCTCCAAAAATTATCAGGTAAATTGGAAAAGGTCAATTTTCGCCCCAAAACTTTAGAAGTCCTATCGAGTATCTTTCGAGTTCTTTTTTTTAGGGTCAAGGAAGTTATAGGTCTAAAGACCTGTATTTATTTCGAACGCGTCTCATCATTAGCTTCGAAAGCAGATGTCGAATATTAAAATCGGACTCTGTATGCAAAAGTTATGACTGTTTAACTGAACACTACACGGACTAGACACAAACTTTTTCACACGGAGTCGGATGGAGACAAACTTTATATTAACATTGTAGAACTCAACGAGATGTATAACTTCGTAGTTGATAGCATTTTCATTTAGGATCATTTAGATGTATAAATAGTCATTCAAACGTTCGATGAGAAGATGTCAAAAGGATTGATTTTGCTATTGTACTCAAGAACGAATGAGAGGTGAGATGGTTAGAGAGGTCACGCGCGTAAAACTTCTGATCGAGGTCGTGAGTTCGAGTCCTGGAACTCGCATGAAAAAATAGCAAGTTAGCAGTGATCGGTACTCGAGCTTCTAGTCGAGGGCGGGTGAGCAGTAGTCGATTAGGTGCCTCTGGTCAAAAAAAATATTTTTTGCTTTTTTGAGCCACAAACATGTTAAATCAGGAACTGAAAATCACTGCCGGCTAAAACCTTCAACTGGTAGTGATAACCCCTTCACTGTAGGTCACCGAGCTGATAGTGATAGTCGGGGACTATCACTGCCTTTGCCCACTACCGGCTCCAAAACTGGTAATGAAAGAGGTTTTGGAGCTGGCAGTGTTAAGGGTTTCTGCAATAGTAAAATTTGGATATAAAGAGTGAGGTATCCATCGGATATCAGATACCCGAGAATAAAATCATATATCTGAAGATTATCCTACATCTATCTGAACATATCTTACGAAGCTTGTAACATTTTTTATATAGAGTCAGATGGAAACGATCTTTATATGAAAATTATAGCTCTAGATGATATCTACATGTTTCTAATTGATACTTTTTTCATTTGAAGTTATTAATACATTTAAATAATTAATAAAACTTTATCCAGCATATTGGACGCTCATAACTTCTCTAATTTCACTCTAACATTACTCCTTACATGAGAGTACATTGTTGATTTGCTTGTTGGACATCTAATATAGTTAAGTTTTGGATACGTGGAATGTTCGAACAATCATAACATATGTGATATATATGGTTGTTGATTTTACTTAATATCCGAATAAATATTCGTGACTGATATTATCTGCATCGGACTCGTCACATATTCAATCTGTATCCGCGACCAAGATTATCTATATCCGTACTTGTATTCGGCACTATCCGTATCCAACTTCGAACCCGAGTAGAAAATATGGGAGGATATAGGATCAGCGATATACGTCCGTATCCGATCCGTTTTCACCTCTAGACACTTTGTTGCGATTCCTGATTAAGGACATTCTTTGTTGTCATCATCATGACTCTACTTCTACGCTTTGTATAGCACTTCTTCGGCTTGATTCGATAGGATTACAAGACTCCACTCTACAAAAATTGTGAAGAGATATATTTTAGATGTATTAATCTAAGTTTATTACTTAGTGCTACTTCTTTTAAATACAATACTACTGCATACACATTGTATTTGAGGAAGTGTTAGAAATATAAAGTTATTATCAATTACAGATAGATTAGGTTATTAGAGTGTTTATCATATACTCTTATGTCCTCTATATATTACCTGCAGAGGTTACTATTAAATATAAATTGTTATTCCTAATATTTGAGACATAAGTTAGCACAGAACAACTGTCGTGACCTAATTTTACCTTATACACTATATACATCCCAATCATCCTATATCGTCCTTACTGCTTACTTAACTAGCCAAACTCTTTGGTCTGCATGAGGATCACCTGAACTACAACTGTTTTTTATGTTCTTATAATGTTTGCAATCATTACGAAGACAACCGTTAGAGCACAAGGTGTTTTGTTTATGTAAGAACAGGTTTTGAAATTAATCCTATACTCACTTGCATTTTCTATATAGTGCATGGGCGCAACCGAGTGTAATATTTTTGCAGAATTTTAAGACGCCTCCCTGTTAAAGACCTTTCCTGCATAAATTCAGCATCGGATAAGAGCCAAAGTATCTAAGTAACAAATATTAAAGAGGCATTTGTAAATACATTTCTGATTTTTTATTTTTTCAAGGATGTTATTTGAATGATAATTTTAATAATTTTTTTTAATTTTTTAGTGGCAAGTTTACAATAACATTAAAAGTAGTGATTTTTTTTAATTATTTCAATATTTAAAACATGGCAATCATGTAAGAACCGGATCAACAGGTGCAAACACAAGCTGGTACCGCGGAATGCGAAGCCGGTGGTTCAATACCCTCCACGACATTTCGATGCAACCGAAACAAACCAAGAAAATCATGCCAATCACAAGAGATTCAACATCAGAGATGAAAAATTCACATCTCTTATCGACAATCCCTGCATAAATCTAACATCCCAAGCGAGTCGAGCGTCTAAACAGCAGCCGTAAAGGGCTGAAGCCACAAGAGATTCAAAATCAAGTATGAACCGAATCAACAAGCAAAGCAAGCACGGGGCCGAAGCGTCATACCGCCCGAACGTGAAGCACGGGCTGAAGCCATAGCCGAGTGGCCTGCCCCCGTGTCATGACCCGGGGGTGAACGGATTGGATGCAGGGATTCGTTTCGTACGCATCGGACGACTGCTGCCGCTCTCAACTCATTTACATGGAAGAAGATAGTTAAATACTAGTGATTTTCGTTCAGTAAACCGTAGTTATTGCCGGTTAATTTTCAGTAAACTCATTTACATCGGATCTGCGATCGCGAATGGGGAATGTGGAGGTGCGTCTTGCTCATATGCAGAACAGCTCAGCGAGATCCAGGCGACCATGATGAAGGTAGCCAGGAGATTCCCGAATGCAGTGAGCTCTTCTCCACCCGGGATCCAATCCTCGAGCTCCTCCGGGAAATCCATGGAGTTCGAAATCCAGTCGCTGCTCGGCAAGCCGCAAGACGTCGACGACGCCATGAGCCGCTGTGTGATCCGCGGCCGCGTCGCCCTCGCGCAGGACGACACCATCGAGGATTCGGGGAACCTCTCCATTGCTCTCGCCGTGCCGCCACGAGTCTCCGACCTCACCTTGCCGTCGCGCGTCTCCGCCCTCACCGTGCCGACGAGCGTCCACCCCAAGCCCGACGATGTCGACAAGCACCTCTACATCCTCGGCCTGGGAGAGGACGAGCTCGCCGAGGTTGAGATGCCCGGGCTCATGGCGGGCCGTGCTGAGCTCAACTCCTCCAAGCCTTCACCGGCGCGCGCATCGATTTGAAGGAAACCCCCGAAGCGCACGTGTTCAAGGCGGATGTGTGGGGACTGAAGAAGGAGGTGAAGGTGGAGGATGGCAACATCCTCCAGATCAGCGCCAAGACGCAGCAGATCAGGGCGTTCATGGTGAACGGCGAACTCACCATCATCCGCGACGGGCTCAAGGACGATCCGCCCGTGCCAAGTCCATTCTCTGCAGCGGCGACCCACTTCCTCGAGCCATCATTCCCCAGCCGCTCGACGGAATGTCTCAACGACGTTCACTCGGAGCTGCTCGTCTTCGCCAACGGCCGCTCCGCTCCCTTCGATCCCGGAACCGGCAAGGTCGCGCGCGAGGTTCCTGGGTTCGCAGATGGGGACTGCCACTATCCAGCGTCGGTTGGCCACTGCCCGACGTCGCCACGGCACGCCACGCCCTCGGGTGAAGCTGAGCGCCCTCACGTCCGCACCGTCCACATCGTCTGCGGCTACATGGAGGTCCACCAGCGGCAGCTCGCGAGCTGGGCCAAGACGCTCACTGCCAGCGAGATAATGCATCACTATGAACAACAGCAGGCCTGCCAATCTGGTGCAGCACACGGCATGATGGAAGCTTACCTGAAGTTTGCGATGCAGCAGCAGCAGAAGTCCCATGGGATGCTCCTCCAGCAGCATAAACAGCAGCAGCAGGCCAAGATGAATATGGCAGGACCATCAACAAGGGACCAGGATATGATTAATAACCCTGCAAAGATGCAGGAGCTGATGTCTCTTCAGGCCAAGATGTTTAAGAGACAGTCTGAGCATCTTCAGCTGGCTCAGCTGGTTCAGCAGGTCCTGCTCCTGTCAATCATTGTAGCAAAGAAGACTAAGCAGGTTCGTTTATTGAACTCGGATTATCAAATGTTGGGCTCCTTTGGACAGACATCGGACATAGGTGTTGGAGATTGATTTGAGGAATTGTCATATCAGCCTGATCCAGCTCTACTGCGTCACATTTGCTTCCATTGGAACATTCCACCTCATGAAGTGCGCAGGGTTGGCAACAGAAACTGGGATGATGTTGCTTGTGAAAGGAGGGCAGGAGTTTTTACATTAGCTATGATCAGTGTGTTGTATATTTGCTTTAGCTATTTGCTATTTGTAACAGCTATGATTAGTGTCGTGGAAGGTGCGATTTGCATTAGCCATCAAGTGTCATTCTGTGAGGGTTGCAAGTCTGTAGCAGCTGGAATGAGTGCAATAGATTTAAGGAGTGAAATCTCAATGGCTGATGATGCTGATGTAACAAATCTGAATGGACCAACCTACTTCAATGATTCCATGCTGCCTCTTCTTAAGGACAAGAAGGACGTTCCTTGTGAGACTAATTGGCTGACTCCTGTGAACACTTTAGATCAGTCTTTGCTATTCACAGAGGGCAATCGAGACTATAGGTGCAGCCTATAACATGGAAGCTATCTCCACCATGGCCACCACCTGCTGAACCAAAACCGATATGGTTGCTATGTGGGGACAATGGACCACTCAGGAGCTTCAGTTGGGTCTTCGGCTGCTGGGATTTCGAGGAGGCCATATAACTTTCCCACACTGCTGGAAGGTATTTTGCTAAGTGGTTCCGCAAGGCTCAGTGCCCAATTGTTGAGAGGTTGACAAATTCTTTGATGATGCACGGCCGCAACCATGGCAAGAAGATCATGGCTATTCGCATATGCTATGGAGATTGTTCATCTGCTGACCGATGCGAATCCTATCCAAATTATCGTTGATGCCGATTTTCCTCTTCTGAAGGGAGTTATTGCAGCAACTGTTGTTATGGATGTTTGCACTGGTGAGAAATTCTTTGGCAACTTTTCCTACCCTTACATGAATGGCTTGTTACATTTGGGCCATGCCATCTCATTGTCCAAGCTTAAGTTCGGTGCCGCATAGCATAGACTGCGTGGCTCAGTGATAGTTCACATGAATGAGGGGCTGTCTGGGTGGAAGTTTGCGGTCAGTGATATCTCCCGAGCCCCAAGCAACCCGATGCTGCTCTGTGTCAAGGTTGAGGACGGTGTTCAGATCCTTGCGGTGGCAGTCGTGACCATCCTGTTTGCTGCTCTTGGGTTCATGCCCCCAGCCTCCCGTGGCACTCTGATCACAGGCATGCTGTTCTTCTATATGGTCTTTAGAATTCTGGCAGGATATGTTGGCATTTGTGTATGTAATACAATCAAGTGTGGGGATCACTGTCTTCATGAAGAAGCGACGTGGGGGAGATAAGAACTTCATCAAGTTTGTCTTTCCGAAGTTCCATGGTCAGATTATCAAGAAAGGGTGCCCTGACGACTTATCTTCAGAGGAACGGTCCGTTGGCCAATCTGCTTCAGTGTGCTCTCACGAAGGGGGTATTTGTCATGACCCGGGGGTGAACGGATTGGATGCTGGGATTCGCTTCGTGTGCATTGGATCCTAAAGATGTTAATCCAATGAAATGAGGATATGCCATTTTCTCTGGGTGGGCAGACCAAGAATTTTTTATGTTTTTATATTTTCAATTTCATAATTTAATAAAAATAGATGTCTGTTTGAAAATTTTATAAAAAACTAGGTCTAACATGATGTGGGTTTGCCCAATCCTTCGATAGTAATATGATAAATCGATTTGATGGAATTTTAACGTTAATCATTCAAAGGCTCTTAGTCATCAAGACTCTTTCGGTCACGGCTCTTAAGTCACTAAGTCATAAAGATAAGATCTTAACCCGGATAAGCTATCAAGCTACAAAGACAGAGTCTCACAACTAGTCTCTCTTTCGGTCACTTATCGTCGTCTATATTTTGAAGCTTAAGCCACCCAATCAAGGGTCTTCATGTCCCCATACATATGTCTTACCGTCACTTCACAACAAGTCGAAGGGTCGATAAGTTTGAACAACTTTGGTATAATATGATGTGGTTTGCCCGATCTTACGAAGTTAATATGATAAGTCGATTTGATAGAGTTTCGGTGTTGATGATCCAAAAGCTCCGACCAGAACAAATCGAGAACTCCCGCAACCACTACACCACTACACGGTTGACCTCGTCGAGAAGGTTTTTCCTGCAAGCGGATTGAGAACACAAGCAAGAATATGTAGATGCAATCTAAATATTGTTGATTACTAATGAAGTGCTCGAGTTTGAAGTTCTACAAACCGATATACGGTAAAACTATCTAAAATAGCATAATCTAAGTAAAACTCGAACCTAAACTACGATGACTATTATATATTTATAGGGGGGGCGTGAGTAATTTGATCTAGTGTTGTGCAGCTGTGGAAAGAGTCGTACACAGTTTGGACTCTGACTTGATACAATTACATGACCCGAGAAAGTCTAAAACGGTGATATAACACCTTATTCCTTCGACTCTGACTAAACTATAAGGAATATTTAGTTGAATTCCGATCCATTTAAAAGAGCTAGTCATAAGCTTTACAATAAGTCCAAGAACACCTCAATTGGATTCCGTATGCGAGATTTATGCTTATTTTACTGACGTATTGTCCTGAGACTCCGAACCGAATTTGAAGTCCGATTTGAGCTCGACTTGTTGTTCGAGTCGACTGTTACTCGAGTGATTACGTCCAGGTGAGTTTGTAATGTCTGTCCCATATTCCTAAATAATAAAACATCATAAGACTTTAATAATAATTTATCTAACAAGATATAAATAATAAGTTCACCTGATGATTTAATTGTCGCGTACGTGCGCTTGTAAATGGCTATTATATGATTTGAGAATTATTAATTGTATTGCTCGTACCCGAAGAAACCATGTCCTGATCATAACAATTGCTAAAAATACTAGATGTAATATTAGTGCAACTATCCTGCAAACCTAAATCTAACAATTATTCTATATTGCTTAAAAAACTAGATCTACAATTAGACAACATACTTGAGCGTATTTGTCGAAATAGATAATATGTAGTTGTATTTATTAATTTAGCATCCGTATTCGACACACGGTGTACTAAAAATAGATTTTCGGTATACCGTGTACCCAAAAAACCATTTTCGGCACACGGTGTGCCGAATACGGCACTGTTGCTCGTATTCGGCACATCGTGTGCCAAAAATACTTTTTCGGTACACAGCCATATCGCGTCTACTTTTTCGGTACACGATCATGTTAGTACCAAAACAATCCATTTTTGACACACAGTGTGCCGAATACAACACTATTGCCCGTATTCGACACATCGTGTGTCGAAAATAGCTTTTTCGGTACATATGTTGTCTAATTTTAGATTTTTGCCAGCACTAGACCTAATATCACTAAATCATAAATCATAGATCAGATTTTTAACCTATATCTAAACCTAAATCTAATGATTAACTGGTTCATAGAAAAAAAAAATCAAAGATCATGATATTTATCTTCCCCGGAGATGGATTTCGCCCAGGCTAGTTGTTGCTGTTTGCAATTCACTGCTCTCGATTCTCAGGCCCCTCGGCACTTGTCTCTCTTGTGTCTCCTGCTTTTGTGGCATGGCTGGCATTCGAATAGAGGAGGGGTGCACTCCTACCTGGTAGTGCCGTCAGGGGCTTGGGACTCGCATGGAACTTGTGGCACGTCTCGGGTGAACTGTTGTGTGCGCTGCATGGAGTGGTTTGGCTATGCGCAGGGCATGCCTATGCCCTAGGGGTGTTGTTTAAGACTTTTTTAATAAAGCTCTAGCTCTTAGCTACGATGAGTTTATAAGTTAAAATATAATAATTTAAATCTTTATTTTTAAACTAAAATAAAAATAAAATAGCTTACCTAAATACTCTTATATGTCAACAACTCTAACCCTACCAATACTAAAGTTAGAAATAACTAGTACTAAGAATTTTTGGAGTTAGACCTTTGCTAAACATACCCTATGTATTTCCACACTCTGCTTTGACATGAAGAGTGACTGATTCTGGGAGATGTGAAATTTTGATTGCCTCGATGCTTAGTTATACATTTGGAGTGTGATGTGTGATGTTTCATTGTTATAGCAATAGTTTTAGGATCTACTTTGATTTTTTTAATTTGATAGCTGAACATCGTACGGAAAATATAGATGAGTTTCACGGCCATTGCTATGAGTCAAGTATTTGTATTGTAGGTCTGCATGGAGAAAGCAAGGAGGTAAACCATGGAGTTAGAAATAGCGAAGCAAGACAACAAATAAAAATGCGTGCATGCAAACACAACCGCAACTTCATCTATGTTTGGCAGCTTGGTGCTCATTGCTTCACCCGTAACATGGCGATTGGCAGCTTGGCGTCCATTGTATTTAAGAAGATTATAATTACCGTTCTCTATCATTCGTTACATTTTCATAGTGGTGGCACGAAGAAGAGACGATCTCCGTGTGTCACACCAAGCCAAGCTTCACCAGGTATGTGCCCCCTATCCCTTTTTTTATTTTCTCAAATAATGCACGATGAATTTTCTGTCTCATTCTTTTACATTTTTGAGCTTCCTAAATTTTTTGAGGATCCTAAAATAGTTAATCCAGCGAAATGAGGATATGCTATTTTTTTTCGAGTGGGCACACCAATCCTTCCTCACAACTGAACCCAATTGATCAAATACTGCTTAGGTCTTGGGCTAGATCTACTATCCACTTCTAGCCCATTGAGTTCCCATAACAAAAGCTGATCTTAGAAGGCCCAAAATCTCAGATACAGTAGAAATGGTTTAAGATCTATTTATTTTAGCTTTAAATTGTAAAAACCCGGTTCGGTGGTTCGTAGATTCCATGCAAGCCTTTTCCTATTAGGTTGTAAATTGTGAGATTTTATAATAACATAGATTATAGATTCTCATAAACATTTTTCAGAGTGTGACAATTTATCTTTACTTTTATTTTTAGGCTAGAATCTATAATTAAAATAAAAAACAAATATAGCCTAGATCATACACGTCTCCTCTTGACCTCATCGCAGGACATAACAATCTTGGCCACCACGCGCCCACGCCGAAGAATTCCAACACTTCCTCCCGTGATTAATCACGGCCGACGAATAGCCGCTGCACGGATTCGCGAACGCCTCGCGGAGTCGCAGCCCAAACCCCGGGAAGACGGCATCGCTCGCTTCCTTGGCTTCCTTGGCTTTGCCCTGGCCGTCTCTCGCCAGTCGCCTCGCGCGCTCGTCGAATCCGGTCAGACCACAAGCGAGCGCCCACACACGCACACTAAGCACAACGCGAACGCGTCGCGTCCCTTTTCCCGTCCTTTCTCCCTCCCCCTGTGCCTCTGCCTCCGTTCCGCAGTTCCACCCACCTCCTCACGCCCTCCTTCCTCTCCACGAAACCACCGGCCCCTTCTCCCCCCTCAACGCCTCGCGAGAGAACGCCGCCGCCGCGGTAGGCGCTTGGCTGAAGGCGAAATGTCCGCCCAGAAGCGCCTGCTCCCATCGCCCGGCTCCGACGACTCCGACGGCCGCGTCGCAGTCCGCCAAGGCGCCGCCAGCCGCGGCGGAAGGGGAGGCGGAGGCTCACATGGGATGGACGGGGAGACCTCCGCGCGTCAGGAGAGCGCGCCGCCGCGGGAGCCTCGCGTCGATGGTGAGATGAGCGACGCCGCGACTCCTCTATCTCTCGATGCACGCAACGCGTTCGATGCCCTGGGTCGTGGATGTGTCTGAGAGGTTTCGTCTGATTTCGGGTGGTTTTGCAGATCCTGACGACGCCGAGGAGGGCGGCGGCGGAGGAGGAGACGGAAGCGACAGCGAGCCCTCTCACATCAGCGGCGGCACCATGGACGAGTAAGCCTTCCTCCAGAGTCATTCCTGTCGTCTCTCACCTTCTCCGACCTTTCTCGTGTCGTCTCGCGTGGCCGTCGAGGCGATCCAACGACCTTGTCGCCACCTCGTGTCTCGTGCGCTAGCCGCTAGCTCCAGTTCGTAATTGCTGCACGCTGGCCTCCGGCAAGGCACGTGCCCGAGCCGGGGAGCTCAGGGGACGGTGGTAGAACAATGTGCACGATGATTGCTTCGTTCCGATTGTTCGTATTTGGTCTGTGACCTTTGACGTCGGGCGAGCTAACCACCAGCTAGCTGCAAGAGATATGGATCCTGCAGATAGAGACATTGAACGCGGCGTCGGGCTTTCGATGGTGTGCATGTTCCGCCATTGTGAGTGTTTTCATGGGGACGGCACGGCCGTGGCGGCGAATAGCAGGAGCAGCATCGATCCTTAGCCATCGTTATTGTGATGCTGCCATGGCGTAGCCGCCGAGGCCCAGACGCCCAGTCACATCGTCTGCTTGTCCGTCTAGCTTACGTTGTCCGGCCTATCAGGTTCCCTGTAGACGGGCAAGCGGCTGTGAATTGCAAGCTTCTGCGCCATTGATATGTGGCTGATCAATTTGGTTTCTAGTTTACTATATATTTGGTAAAGTTGAAACTTATAAGATTTTGTTGTAAAGCTGTTTTTCTGAAAAACTACTTAAGACTTTTGAGAAAAGTTGTTAGCTTATGGTTTTAATTTTTAAACTTTTAGCACACAACTTTTAAAAATACTACTTTCAGTTAGGTTATTAATTTTTAGTTCATTTCGTCAAAAACTAGCTTATCGTTTTTTCAAAAATTAGCATAAGCGCAGTCTATTTAGCATAACTTATGGTTTCTAAAAAACATTAGCTACTGATAAAACTATGCCAAACAGGGCCTATGGCTTCTGCTAGAGGATGCTTCTAGAATTTGGATTCTTTTTCTCGTGAATAGCAAGGTACTCTGCAACTCTATGCACCGTGGACTAAAATTCAGTGTTCTTATTTTAAGTAGAAGCATGAGGGTTAGAGGCTTACAACTATACAACTACCAATCACAGTAAAAAACTAGCAACAACTAATGAAATTAGCATATAGATTTCCCTCTAAGAAAAGAAATAAATTAGCATATCGTTATCAGCCAGCCTAACAGTAGCCTAATGAACTGAAGAGTTGCAAACGGGAAACTACAGTTTGAACCTCTACACCACCACTTGATAATTGGAAGTTTCAACGCCGTCAGTACTTAGGAGTAGAGTTGTGTGATTGTGAATATATCTCAGTTAGTGCTGCATCTTCTGAAACATTCTTTTGCATGCCTAGCTTCTTCAGGAAAAGGAACTATTTTATGGTTCCAGTCATCCAGTGCAAATGACTTCTATTCTTTTGCAAACGACTTCGATAAAATAGTGTGCATTCCATCGTAGGAACCGTTGGCTTGATTCGACTGAAGTGGTAGCCCTTTTTTTACTTACTTTACTACGTTGGTGACTTGCACAGTTCCACTGACCGCTGTTGCTAGTTGTTAGATCTGATATATCCTGCGTATCAAAATTGGCCAGTCCCCTGTTTGTAAGCTATGCATACTGAAGACTCTACGATGTGTTTCATCTTGTGTGATTTCCCTTCCAATGAGCTCTACAAGCTGACGAACATAGATCGATTTGTCAACGGGTCATGGAAGATCTACTCGACTGATCTCCGGCGGCCGCTGGAGAGGGTTGGCAGAGTGACGGCAGCCGGCAGGGTGAACAATGAAGATTGACGACATCAGTTGACTGCCCTGCGCGGTGAGGTAGGAGAGTGCGAGCCCTCTTGTGGGTTGTAAGCAGCTTACAGATGCCGGTATAAGCCAGCGGCCGGGCTCTGGCTGCTCGCTGCAGTGGGGAGGCGGGGAAGTCGACGCTTCTGCGGCAAACAACGAGCACAAAACCGGCGACACGGCTGGGACTAGCCTCGCGCGTGTTCTTCAATCCCAGTCTCAATCTCAAACAAGAACACCTGTGCTCACGTAACTCATGCGCCGAGCGGTGTGGAAGTACCGCTAGGCAGCTGGCACGACCGGAGTTGCATCTGCCAGCCCAGGAACGCCGAACGCGGCAGGCGAGGCGAGGCGGCCTTGACGCCTGCATGTCCCCTGCGTCGCTTGCTGGCTCGCCTGCCCCCGTTCTCTCGCGCGACTTCCTAAGCCAGTCGGAGCGGAAGCAGCAGGCGCCGGCCCCCCACCCGCAGGCAGACAGATAGACCCGAGTCAGCCGACTCACCGCAACACGAACACCTCTCCTCTCGCGAGCACAGCCCCTTATTTATTTTCCTCTTTCTCTCCGCCTACCTTCCAGGCTCCCGCACCCACCTGGTCATCTCCCACCTCTCTCAATATACTACCCTCCCGCTCCTCCCCGTCGACCACACCGCCTCCCCTCCCAAGTCCCGGACGCCTCGCGAGGGTGGCAACCACCGCCTCGCCGGAATCCGAGAGCCGAGATCCTAGGGGCAGAAGGCCAGAATGCCCGCGCAGAAGCGCCGGCTACCTTCGCCGTCTTCGAAACCCCGCGACCACGCCGCGGCTCCCGGCGCTTCTACCGCTTCTGCCGGCGGGGGAGGCGTAGGAGAAGGAGGAGGGGGACGCCTGCCGCTGCCGAGCGGGGGCACCGCCAAGCGGAGGTTGTCTGACCCGAAGCCGCAGCGCGCAGACGACGGTGAGTTTGACGGCGTCGAGGCCTCTCGTCTCTCGCTCACGCGATGTGCATGTCGCGCTCTGTGTATCCGTGTGGATATGGCTAAGATGCTTGTGTGCTTCGCTGCGTTTGGCAGATTCGGATGCGGAGGATGGCGGCGGCGCGGACGAGGACAGCGAGTCCTCGCAGAGCGACGGCGGCAACGACGAGTGAGCTTTTCCTTTCCTCATCTCCGCTCTCTCCGACCTCATCATCCTATCTCGTGGATCCCTGTAGCTGTCAACGCCATATGGCTTCTGGCCTCCTCGCGGTGCCATGCGCCCATGCCCCGTGTACTACCCCGCCCTCGGGTTCCTAATATCCTGACCCATCAGCGACTCACGAGGTGGTGCGGTGCCTGCCGGAACAGGTGGGCTCAGTGAGTCGCTGGTATCCTAGATGGTTGCTTCGTTCGTGTGATCGGGTCGCGTCTATGCAAGCGCACCGATCGTCGTGCGGACATGGATGATTGGATGATCGATATACATCATGTGTATGCGAGCTAGGCATGCGACCTCCTCTATAGCATACTATGCATGCTTCCGTCATGTTGTACGCCATGGCCGTGACGGAGATTGCCGGTCTGCCGGGGACTAGGCGCCGTCCGTGTCGGTTGTGCAAGCTACCTGTTTGTGTTGTATTGTTGTGCTTGAATCACCGCTTTCACCTGTAGTTTTGAACCGCTCTGTCAGTCGTAGTTTTAGCTGTACGTTGAAGAGTTACCAGTTCCCTTTTGCTGTTATTCGCATTTGTATATTGATAATTTGTCATAGACTGTGAGTTTCTGTTTTGAAAATGTTGTTCCCCTGGCCTAGACGATTTTGGTTGCTGTTGCCTTAAGGTGTTCCAACTCTGTTCGGTGTAGATGATTTCTTTTCTGTTTGGTGTGGTGGTTTTCTTTTACCTTATGATATATTCCTATTTGTTCCATCAACATGATTCTCTGTCAGAAATGCACATGTTCTTTAATCAACAATGCACATGCTTTGGAAATTCATAAGATGCAGCATACAATTGATCGGGGTCAGTCTTAAGACCAAATTTGGTATTCTTTATGTCAGATGTCTTGCCTCATTAGTTCCATGCCAGATGATAATGTAAGCAGTCTCTGCTAGGACTATATGCTCAATTATTCAGCTTTGTAGTTAAATACCAACCTTTTGCTAATGTCTCACTTATGTGATCCTCATATGTTGTCACTGTCATACAATAACCATATATATTTGGTCTCAAAAGAAAAATAAATAGCTGCATTTGGAAGCAAATGCCACACAGCTTTATATTATATTGAACTGCATCTCAATGTGCCTTATTTGAATATATTCAAGATCAATATTCAGGTTCCTTGACATCAAAAGATTTGATGTTTCTCACAGCTTGAAGCTTATATGAACTTTTTCTCACTCAGGTTTATAATAGTGAAATTAGCAGAAATACGGAAGGAGGTCCAATGCCCTATCTGTTTAGGTAAGATATCCTTTCTCAATTTGCCCCATATTTGGATATTAAATTGTTCTTCGGGTTTCTCATTTGAAAGTTGAACCTGGACATGCTAATGATGTATCCCTTACGATTATGTACATGTCTGAACTTTTTTTCACCCACTGCATTATTGAACCTAGCATATTAAAGAGCCTGCTTATTTCATTCATGCAGTTATATATTATTTTGTGCCTTTAGTAAATGGTGACATGCACACTACTGTTGATAAGGTACTAGGCTATTTATTAGCATCAATTAGCTGTTCCATCTATTTGTCAGTACTTAATACTCTGGATGCATCTCAAATAGATAAATGGTTAAAAGCAGTGGATGCATCTTATTTTCTTCTCAGTCATCCCCTGTTTTTTTAACCCCTGCAATCTCTTTAGGAACTTAAAGTTCCTAGGTAACTTGCATCATTTGCTGTAGGTTTCTTTGAAGGGTAAATGTGCACTTGCACTAGGTTTCTTTCATTTGTTATGGTATGCAGAATGGCTAAACTGACACATTCCTCATCATTAGGATTTTTCATTTTCTTTTTCTTTTTGAAGCATTTGGATTCAAGGAGCTATAGGTCTACATTGAATTCTCGGTATTATCTGTCTGTCAGGAGAAACTCATCCTCCAGCTATTTTTAGCATGATGATCTGACTTCCTCGTA
Source organism: Phragmites australis (assembly GCF_958298935.1). Classification (NCBI taxonomy): domain Eukaryota; kingdom Viridiplantae; phylum Streptophyta; class Magnoliopsida; order Poales; family Poaceae; genus Phragmites; species Phragmites australis. Next base: position 45,852,454 of record NC_084921.1, on the reverse strand, counting down.
TATCCTTTTGTTTATGCATTGTGCCAAATGCAACTCAATACTGTTTGTGTTAGATGGGTACCACTTTCTCATCCTTGTAGTATTATTTCTTATCCACTGTGGCTGATTCCAGCATAATGTGTTATATCTGATGGTATTGTCTCCTATCCATCTAAAACCCATATGATGCAGTTTATCGCCTCTCCATTTTATGAAACTTGGTATACTGGTTCTGTTAATGTAAGCTAAATACTATTTTCATGTCTTGGACGAAACTATGAGCAAATCCAAGTTAAAGCTTTGTTTGTCACTAGCTATCATGAATTGCAAGTTTGAAGTCTGAGAATTTTCGTAATTTGACTTGCATCATTTTCTGTCATATGACGAAATGGCACGTGAAACATTTAGTCCTTCTAATTTGCAGGCATTATCCGGAAGACAAGGACGGTTATGGAATGTTTGCACCGATTCTGTAGAGACTGCATTGATAAATCTATGCGGCTAGGGTATGATGTCAGGCATCATTTGTCTACAATCTTGTTCCAATCAATTTTCAAAATGTGGAATTTACAGCCTAATTTTGTCTCTGAATCTACATCATAAAAATAGAGCATTCTTTGTTTGACAATACAAATAAAGCTCTGATTTTGCAGAAACAATGAATGCCCAGCATGCCGCACTCATTGTGCAAGCCGACGTTCTTTGAGGGATGATCCTAATTATGATGCGCTGATTGCAGCCTTATATCCAGACATTGATAAGTACGAGGAAGAGGTGATGTCTATGTTGCCCCATCGCCATTTAGTTGTTTGTTTTATATAGCCTCATTTAGCTCTTCCATGCAGTGCTTCTAATATCCTTGACATTGCAGGAACTTGCTTTCGGTGAAGAGGAGAAGACTCGGAATAAAAAGGTGATCTCAACTGCTCGGCAATACCAGCACTGTGTTTGCTTAAGCCAAATCTGTTTTCCTTTTCATCTTATACTTTATCGTCACCATAATTTATATTCATGAAAGATTCAAGAAACCATTGAGGAAACATTTCAAAGGCAGTCCGAGGCAATTGGTAAGAAGCGTTCCACAGCAAAAGCAACTGCTACTGCTTTTGCAAGGAAGTACAGGAGAAATATGCGAACACGAGGGAGAGGTAAAATGGTTGCTCCTGATATTGCCCCTACTGGCTCCGATGACGAGGATAAAGAAGAAGAAAATGACAATGATGCCACCAGAGAGTCGTCTTCCGCAGATGATCATTCTCCAGATTTAAGGCAGAAAAGAGGTAGGAAGAAATCTGTATCACAATCTTCACCTGCTAGGACCATTGGCAGCATTGACCACGGCTTCGAGGAGAACAATGAATTAGTTGGTGGAAAAGAAATTTTGGCCACCTCTCCATTGCAGGGAGAGATGCTTGCATGGGGAAAAAATGGTACACGAAGCCAAACTCGACATGGCAGTGCTGCTGGTTCAAATGGCAGGATGGCGAAGGGCGGACGCATTGGAAAGTTGGTTGATCACCTCCGTACCACTGATGACATGGATAAGGAGGTATTTTTTAACTGCATGTGCAATCAGATCATGAATTTCATTATTTTTTATGTTTTTTCTGGACATGGTTTTTTTCCATAGTTGTACTCTAGAATAAACTGAAAGCTGTTTGGGAAAGCCACACTTCAAGTGGGACGAAATCGTAAGTTCATGGTCATGCCATGTTTTACGGTAACGGACATGCCATGTTATCAATAGTGTTGCTGGCCTTTTACCTTCTTTTCCTTCTCTTGAAGGGAAACAGGAGGAAAGGGTTGCTGGCCTTTTTGTCACAGCAGATGCATATCTCTACTATATGCATTTTCCATGTTTCAGTAGTTCTGTCTAGCAGAGCTTATCCTGAACCTGTACGAGGAGCGGGTGCCAGGTTTGCTGAATTTCAATATTTCTGTCTTGCAGTTCTACTTGTATCTTGTTCTCCTTCCTCTGGATGGACAAAGCATACCTAACTTGGAAAAGCCCTATCTAAGTTGTCGACCAACCTTGTCCATTCGACATCTTGTACAGGTGATTGCTTGCATCTATAAATACCATGCTTGGTTTTTGAACAATCCTAGTTTTCTCTGTTGACCTGAATAACCAAAGGCTGCGAAATCTGCATGTTTTCAGTTCATTGCTCTTCAATTGTCTCGACAAGTCGAAGAACTTGAGATGTACACAAGGATGGACCACCACCATGGGAGTGTTGTCTCGAAGGATTCCAGTACAGGTGAGGCAAAACTGCGTCCATTTAATGGATTGGAAAGATTGCGGGAAGATAAACTTCTTTCGGAGCTTCACCCTTCATTTGCCTCTAGTAATGGTGATCTGGTAAGACACGGTTTTGAAATAAATTTTCTGTCATATATGCTTGCTCATTGTTGCTATCTGATAATACTGGACTTTTGCCTTCAATCGCCAGGAGTTATTGTATGCTTTGAAAACTCAAGGCTAGATCAATTTTGATCCCTAGCTATCAATTTGTGAGGTCACTGTTGGTACGGTGGTGCTGCAAGTGAGGTCTGCATCCGGTGAACGGCTGTACGTAAAAAGTATTCAATGTGCAAAAATGTTGACGATTTTTTTTTCTCATGAGTTTTTTTTAGGTTAGGTTTACCATCTTTGTAATATATAATGAACTGGTTAGCTAAAGCCCACAGTTGGCGAATCAAGGTATCTCCTTTTTGCTATTCATTTATACCAGCTGGTGGGATGTGAAGTTGAAGCTGACTATGATCAAATCGATTCATTGTTTCCTCGTTCAGGTTTCCACTTCTGCAGGTAGCCTCAGCCAGCCATTATCACTTTTCTCATTGCTGCTACCACGCCTCTGTAGTTTGTTCTGTTTCAGAAACCAGTGGATTTTGAGTTGCTTGCGTAATTTAACTATGGTCCTTGGCCAAATATGATACAGTAGGCTGTACAAATAAGCATAGGGAGCATTTACGCTCTACTGGCTAGAATTGCCTGCCTTTATTCTGTGGCATGAGTTCCCAGTTTTTTCTATCCTCTCCTGCCGTCCTACTCAACCACTCTGCATGACATAAAACATCATATAAATTCACTCCCCAAAAAAACACATTGCAAATTCATTCCAATGCTAACTCTGCTATATTTTTATACAAACAACGTGACTGTGTGAAAAAAATTGCAAAACCATTTTTTCGTGTGCCTTCTAGATTTCAGGCCTAGGAGTTCTTGAGTCGACGGCGAGTTTAGGGGCCTTCGGGTTAGAGGGAGGCTAGGTGAGACTGGCGATGGGTGGTAGCATGGTGGTGCGGCGAAGAGATGACGGCGGTGCTTGCGTCGTGAGCTTTGGGTAGGGTTGGCGGTGGGGTGTCAAAAACCGATTGGTTAGTGCGGTGGGAGCAGCGGCTGTGGATCCGATAGGGAAGCTTGCTGCTGTGGATCCGATAGGGGAAGCGTCACCGGGGACGGAGGCAGGCTGGCGGGTCGAAGGGTGCAACTTTGATTGAAGACACAGAAAGAAGAGAAGCAGTCATGGCTGAAGGTAGGAGAAATAAGATCACCGTTTGATTTGAATCCAATGGTGTCAGATCTTCTACGGAAAATCCTTCCATTTTCAGTCACTGAACAATAGAAGCTCCCTTTTTCTTCAGTGGGCATAGTGTACGCAAGCTTTAATTAGGACCAACAAGCATGCACAATAAATTACCCAAGCAGCAAATAAATCATAAATACAAAAATATCGCACCGTAACCAGGACGAATATGCAAAAAGATTTGAGTGTTCAGACGACAGAATCTTGTGTAGTGGCATTATTATATCCTCCAGCATTATTGGTTGCAGAGGAGGAACAGGGGTGCTCTAGGATGCCGGCATGGATGAGCAGCGCCCACAGATGGGTCATGAACTCCCCGCCGGCCGCAAGCGTCTCCGCATGGACGTCGGCGTTGCTCGACGGCGCGAGAAACAGAACGAACTCCGCCCAGAAGTCGGCCAGCAACTTCCACCGCCGCGCCCTGTTGTAGACTCTGCGCCTGAGCTCACTCCCGAGCTTGGCTCCCATCCCCAAGATGGTCAACTCGCTGCAATGCAGCTCCAGCAGCTTCACGCACCTGCCTCTCATGCTGTCACACCCGGCGAGGTACTCCCGGGCCTCCATGACCACCGCGTCGAAGATCCGCCGCGTGTCGTAGCTGTGGCCCGGCAGCATGTCCGGTACGAACGCCAGCAGGTAGGCGCAGTAGTTCGACAGGCTCTTGGCGACTAGACGGTCGCCGGTGAGCGGCTCCTGCGGCGGCGTCGTGATCTCGCAGATGGTCGTCCCGATGTGCCACACTAGAATCGTGTGGATGTGTGTGGGCAGGTCGCACGCCCACGAGAGTCCCCTCGCATCGTTTCCGGCGAGCGCCGATTGCCCGTCGGCGAGGTGGCCGTCGTTCTCCTTGAACCGAGACAGGACGCGCATTACGACTTCCTCGGGCAGTTTGATCTTCTCCGAAGCCTTCTGCCCTTCCCTGGTTGGCTCGATCAAGCCCAGTGACAGGATCCACGCTATGTTCCTCGGGTGGTAGTCGAATTTGTGCAATAGCGAGTACTGCCCCAGCTTCCTGTCCCAGTTCCTGCTCGTCAGCTTCTTATGTTTTCTTTTCTTGACCCAATTCAACGCCTGCTTTCTGCTGCCATCATCGAACGGAATGACTACCCCGTTAATGGTGATTCTGCTCGCACCCGTTAACGTGTGGAGATCGTCGACCACCCGCCACTTTTGATCGTTGATGCGCGATTCCACGATGAACACAGCAACAACAATCACCATGAGCACAATGGTAATGCAGTGAACGACATCTATCCCATTCACCGTCTGCTCCAAACTGGTGCGGTGGTAGTGCCTGCTGAAAGCTCCAGAAACGGCATTCGCAACAATCACTGGGAGCACGAAGACTGCAGTCACTCCTACATATTGAGTGTGTGACTGGTGCCTTGTGTAGAAGAAATCGTACAGGAACGCCAGCTCCATCTCGATCACCCTGAAAGCACGGATGTAGCTAGCCTCTTCGCGGAGGAGCCCCGACACGACGAGCCGCAGCGTTTTGGGCCGGCCGGCCTCCCCGTGCTCGTACTTGCAGAACCTCCGCTTGAGCAGCTTGAAGAGCGTGAACGACAGGGCGATGTCCTTCAGGATGCCGCCATGCTCCCTGCTGAAGACGCTCACGCTCTGGCTGTCGATCCACTGCCAGACCGTGTCGACGGTGGTGAACGCGCACGCGGCGATGGCCGTCCTGTAGTCAGGCTTGGAGAAGTACGGGAGCGTGAGCTCTTCGCCGTGGAATATGTACCTGTATCCTTCCATGGTGGTGGCGTCGAAGACCTGAGCTGACTCGTGCTCGGTCATCATGTAATCGGCAACCACTTTGGTGTGCTTCATCAATCCTTCAGTCTTGCTTGCCTCCCTCAAGGCCTGGAACCTGGCGTAGCTCTTCGCGATGCTCAGGATCCAGAACACCCAGATCGTGGCGCTGTAGCTCTTGTTGTGGCCCTTGCAGCTGACCATCAGCCACAGCACCAGCAGAATCTGCAGCCCCTGCTGCAGCAGCTTCCGCTTCCATTGCTCGACGTCGCGCAGGTTGTAGGCGGAGAGGGAGTCGGCGCCTGACTGGACCAGGAGGACGGCGCTCCACAGGACGAAGGTCTGGTCGTGGAACGGGCCGGCCTCCAGCAGCCCGATGGTGTACGGGACGAGGACGGTGGACAGCGTGTAGATGGCCCAGACGAGGAAGCGGAAGGACTTGTCGCCGCGCCGGTGGCGATAGGGGCTCAGGACCACGAGGAGGACTAGTAGGAGGTTGCTGAGGAGGACGAGGACCTCCACGCGCACCAGCTGGCCTTCCACGGTTCTGAGGCTTTCGGCGATGGTTGCGGTGGTGTTCCTCAGAATCAACCCCATCGGCAGCTGCTTCAGTGCCAGTGTACGCTCCTCCGTTCCCAGCTTCTTGACACTCGCTGCAATGCAATCGATAGTCTTTCGTTGACGATATGATACTCACAGGCCAAACCTTTTGTCATGGGAAAAAATGCTCATCATATAATAAATCTTGAACTTGCAGGGCCAATCACGTACGCTGTGGCCCACAACTCGAGTTTGACTTGAACTTTACTGAAAGAGATGGCTACGTCAACTCTCTAAAAACAAAACATGGTGACTAGATCTGGCTCGTTCCATGTTGAAACCTGAGGTTATTTATCGCAAGTACTCCTTAGCACAGAACAAGAATCGAGGTACATCTGCAAAATAATTATATCACATGTCAGATTGTGCCTCTCCTCGAGCTTTCATTGAGCATTGTTGACCGTCTCCTTCTCCACAAATCACATTTCCACTCTCTATATACATCTACTTACTCCTTTGTAGCAACATGGGCAATGACATGACACATTTTTTACGACGCTGATAAAAAGAGGCATCGATCCTTCTAATGATCGCGGGTGCAAAGCACCATCTGCCTCGGGCCTCGGCTCTGATGAATCATGGTTACGACGGCGCATCTATTATCCTCGCTCCTCTCTTTATCGCCAACTATTTTACGAGAAAATTCTTCTTTGCTTCTAGATCTGGACAACGAAAGAATATCATGTAAATAAGTAAGAAAAAATTAGACACGACGGATCCTTTTGGAATCACCGTAGATATCAATGAGCATCACGCGACAGTAGTAGTAAAGCCTCCACCGATTTTATATATAGGATTCATAAAATTATCGATAATCACTCGTTTATCACGATTATAGATTGATTTAGTTCGCATCATATTTATAAATCAATTGGTTTTTGATTAAGTTTAAATTCAAAATTTAAAAAATAAAAAATTGACGAAATTCGATCGGTTTCTATCGAATTCCATCAAATTATTATGCGGTTATCTTGGTAATTGTTAGTGGCCAATTTTCGAAGATTAAATATATTTAGGCCAACTCTAGTAGATACTCTAAAAATGTATCCCCTATAATACTATTACAGTATCATCTATTTTTTTCATCTTCAGCAACTACCATATTTACTACCTTTCATTACTCTCCTCCTCCCCTCGAACCACACGCATACTCTGTGAACAATGATACTAACTTCTTTTTACATCAGCAAATTTACCGATCCCGACTGCCACATGCTTCCCTGTAGCACCGAAAAAAGCAACTTTGCCTCCTTCGCTTGAGACGAATGTGGGATGACAAGAGATGCAAAATCGTTGGTACAGTGATACGACCCGCCGATGCCGCTCCTGCTCTGCTGGAGTTGACCTTATAAACCCTGTTTACATGTCCCTCGATAGGTAGGTTTATGAAATCAGTTATTGCAAAATCAGCATACTCGAATTTGTAATTTGCTCCCACACCTTGCGTCAACCGGCTCATAGCGCCCCCGTTCTGATGCTGGGGCCACCGCCGGTGGTGCCACTACGCCCTCGTGCTCCGCGTCCCACCGCGCTTCCGACCCCCAGAACCGCAAAACCTAACACCGACCCGACAACCACCACCACCACCACCAGTAGCACCGCCTCCGCGGGCAAAGCGGCTACCATGGGCGCGGCGGCATGGTGGCGGCGCGCGCTGGGGCAGCGGCTCAACCCGGCCGGCGTGGCCGCGGTGGCGGCCGTCGCGGCGTCCGAGCCGCGCCTGGCGCTGCCGCACGTGTCGTTGCAGGACATCCGGTGGCTGGACTGGGCCGAGCTCCGCCACGCCGGATTCCGCGGCGTCGTCTTCGACAAGGACAACACCCTCACCGCGCCCTACGTTCCCGCGCTCTGGCCGCCGCTCGCCGACGCGTTCGACCAGTGCCGCGCCACATTCCCGCCCGGCGCGCTCGCCATCTACAGCAACTCCGCAGGTCTGCACTGGATTGGCTGCTCCTACCAACCGAATTCGGGCGAAACTTTTGGCCAAAGTTCTTTGTGTCAATGAAATTGATGTGTTCGTGGGTGGGCGCAGGGTTGAAGGAGTATGATCCGGATGGGGTGGATGCGAAGGTGATCGAGGCGGCCATCGAGGGGATTCATGTGATCAGGCATGGCAAGTGCAGTCTCGTTACTTATTATTGTGTCTGTCCTTTTAAACCCGCGACTTCAAAGCTCGAAGGATCTCTATTCGATGATTTAACTCTCTATGTCATAATGTTAATTCGAATTGTTGGCAAATTTGTATTTCGATTCAAATTGTTGGCAATTTTGATCTCGTCATTCTTAACTTGGTTCACTTGTAAGTGATATTACTAGATTCTGGGATTGTGTGGGAATGGGAGTTTCAAAAATTGTAGGGAGTCTATTGTCTAAAGCAAAATGTCTAATTTTTGGAAGGGGACTCATTGGATGGAGCTAATTTGTTGCCTGAATGGTCCATTCGTATCTCATGGTTAGGTCAGCATTGTTTACTACATTTTCTTTTCATTATTCCTTGTACTGAATATATATTAGGTATCAAGATGCACCTCATAATGTTTTTAAATGTTCCTGTGTCGGTCTCTCGTGATTTGTCTTTGCCTATAGAAGTTGGAGCTCTGAATCATCGTTTGATCATGTAACAGATGATGGAGATAATACATTTATGCATCTGTTCTATTGATTGCAGATATAAAGAAACCAGGTGGAACAGCTAAGGAAATAGAGAGTTACTTTGGTTGTTCAGCCTCAAATCTTGTGCTGGTAGGAGGATGGTCGTGACTTGTGAGTTATGACCATTCTTACTAAAAATATGTTACAATTTTCTAATTTTTGGTTGTCACCTCTCCAGGTTGGTGATCGTTACTTCACTGATGTGGTCTATGGAAACAGGAATGGCTTTCTTACAGTATTGACAGAACCGTTAAATTTCGCTAATGAATCTTACATTGTCAGAATGGTATGTTCTCTATTTGTTCTGTGAAGCTGAGATCATCTTTAGTACCTTGAAAATAAAATTATTTTAATGCCAGACATAAACTTTGTTCTCTTAAGTCACTAGCTTGCCGCTTTCTCCATGAATGTTCTGGCTTAATATCTAGGTACATGATAGTGCCATTGAATGGATAGCCAATCCCTTGAGGGTTTTTGAGTCGAATACCATGTGATGATTGTTCTAGTATTAAGCGATAGTTATTTGGTTGGATGCGATCGATCTCTTAAAAAATGTTTCGACTGCTGTGCTACTAACTGCCATTTATCAAGCAAAGTATCTTCACACTCAATGTGCTCTGCTGCAATTTACAAAGAAGCAGTGTTTATCAAAAGCTGGAACTTTTTAAACACTCTTTAATGTCTTAGTTCTTTAAACAAAGTTCTCCATCAGCACAAACTCTACATCAAGTATCCTAATCTATATTCAGTCACACTGCATTTGACAAACAAGATCATTTTTATTAGCTGGCATGATTTAAAAGTTCGTCAACATTACCATTATTTGTCAAAATAATTGGTTTTCTAATTAATTCCTGAAAGATAATTCTTCAAGCACATTGTGTGATTGTGTTTATTAATAATGTATACGGCCCATCTGTAGTATAGTTCCTAGTGGTTCAGTATTCTGCTTCCTCAGGTTAGGAAACTGGAGGCATACATCATCAGTTATTGGTACAAGAAGGGACACAAACCTATCAAGCACCCTTTGCTCCCTGATGCGAGAAGAATTGTAAAGTTTGATCCATATGACGACTCAAGTGGATCCAAGAGTATAGCATAGTGATCTATGTTAATCCTGCTCACACTGAGGACAATTCACTGGGTTCTCTTCTCCAGATCAGTTAGTGTGGAGATCTGTGGTTTGTGCTGAGGAGAGTACAGGGGAGAAACATGTTATGTGGAGATTTGTTGTTTATCGTTGGGCGGAATGCAAGAGAGAAATATTCTGTATCTAAACTCAATTTCGTTCAGGGAAATGCATATCTTTTGATAATATCCTGTGCGTGAACATCAGTTTGCTAGTCCTTGGTTGCTTATTGCACGATAATACCGACGTGTCTTCTCCTATAACAGGCTTCACAGGATCGTTGTATAGATCGCATCAGTACTGCAGGGGAGGCCGGTCCTGGCAGCGATCCATTTAGCTCACCTTCCTCGTCGCCCTTGCCGTGCGGCATTTGCAAGTGTACAGCGGCAGCAACGCCGGGTGCGTTTCTGCTCTCGCCGTGCTTATTTTCAAGGCCATCCTTCATACAATTTTTTCACCAATGCTGACCAAATGGCACAACAATAATTTCTGGAACTAATTGGCCAGATATATCTGACGATCTGAATGTCTGAAAAATTATAATGTATACGAAGTTCAGTCCAGGAGGCCACATCGGTGCAAGGTATGAAGTGCCCGATGTTTACATATAGCAGCAAAGCCTGCATGACCCTGTAACCTTGGACCTCTGCAAGTTTTGTGTGTTTTTTTTTTCACTGATATACAAAGTAACATACATAGTTTCCATTTATTTTACAGAAGCTGCTCTAATGTTCAGAGAGATGACTTTGGCTTGACGGAGGAAGACTTTTGCCCATATGAATATACACCTAGTCCACGCTTCTTTCCAAGTCGTGCAGCATCAACATACTGAACAAGAAGAGGGCAAGGGCTGTACTTGTTATCTCCCAGGCCGTTGTGAAGTACCCGAAGTACTGAAAGGCAGACATCCAAACCGATGAAGTCGGCAAGCTGCAGAGGACCCATTGGATGATTCGTGCCCAGCTTCATCCCTGCATCAATGTCCTCCTTGGTTGCTACTCCGGTGTAAAGTGCCCAGAATGCCTCATTGATCATCGGCATGAGGATGCGGTTCACAATGAATCCAGGGTAGTCTTGTGAACATATGACAGTCTTCCCAATCCTGGAAATTTAAAATCACCAGGCAATCACAAGCGTAACAAGTCCAGTAATATAGACATTACAGATTAGACAGAGTTATAATTTCAGACTCTAGCACTAGCTGCTATCAACATCCAAGATAGGTGTGCGTCGTGCAGAGAAAGGTATGCGTTCCTCTAAAACCTGTGCATCCAGTTGTATGGGCACAATTCTTAAAGTGGCACAATCGTGTGGGAATTGAAGATTTGTGTTGACAGGAAAAAAACTATGTTACCTAATACACTTGTCAGAAGTTTCGACCTGGTGAATACTGCTCATAGTGTCAATTCGGGACCTAGACTTTCAGAACTCTGAAATGAAGCAAACTCAATGTCTTTTTGACATATTCACTCCTTTTGTGTCACTAGTTATGAACAGAACTGATTGTAGAATTAGCTTGGATACTTGAACACAATATCAGGCGAAAACACATAGCACAAAGCTTTAGTACCTTTCGGAAAAAGTTTTAACCGCAGCAAAAACCTCTTCTGATGTATCAGCTCCTCGAATAATCTCGATCAACTTCATTATCGGAGGAGGGTTAAAAAAGTGCATGCCTATCACCTGCAGCATGAAACACAACACAATCATGAAGACGGAATTCAAATTCTTGGCACAGAGATAGATGACGGATTGCTCATCACCTGAGAGGGGCGTTTGGTAGCTGAAGCCAAGCGGGTTATCGAGATGGAGCTAGTATTCGACGCAAGAATGGCGGAGGGCTTCATGATCTTATCCAGCTCCACGAACAGCTTATTCTTGATGTCTTCGGACTCGACGATGGCTTCAATCACAAGATCCACGTCCCTGAGCTCTTGAACGCTGGAGACGCACCTTATCCGCTTGATCGAGTCTTCGCACGTGGCCTGAGACCAAGCGAGACCAAAATCTGTTAAGGCAAAGCGCCACCGTGGAGGCTGATTCGGAGCTCCACGCGCTCACCTGGGAGAGCTGACCCTTGGCGGCGAGGCGGCGGAGCGAGGCGGAGATGGAGGCGACGGCTCGGGAGAGGGCGGCGGGGTCGGAGTCGAGGAGGAGGACGGCGCAGCCGGCGGCGGCGGAGAGCTGGGCGATGCCCGAGCCCATCTGCCCCGCGCCGATCACGCCCACCGCCGCGATCCCGCTCGCCGCCGCCATCGTTAGTTTCCGAGAAGCGACCGCGTCTATCTTGTTTGGATTGTGGATCCTTCCGACCAATTCAGCAAAGCCAAAGCAAAGCAACACTGTATTTCCGGGCTGAGTTGTGCACGTGTCAGCGGCCACGTTGCCTATGTAATTCCGTCAGAGGATATCTTTCCGTATTCGTAATGTCCTCTGTTATTCTACTCATCTACTGGGACGCGGCTTCCCTGCTTCCATTTTCCTGCTCTCGCTACGTGGCTCTTTTCTCTCTCGTTCCCCATTGTTGAGCTTGGAGTCCTTCGCCTCTGCTCACACCAATAGTGGCTGTCCTGAAGCAGCTGCATCTAGCTTGCTGGTTGGCAACATCGCAGGATACTTGTTATTCGAATTGGTCGCAGGTGCCGAACATGGAGCTTAGAAGCTTATCACCTCGGATTTCTTCCACAACATCTGCTACCAGATCTAAAACTATAACCCACGCATCCACTTAACTGTTCCTTTGCAGAAGGTTTTCATGGTTAGTATTCTTGTTCCTTTCACATGCGCTTGTGCGATTTTTTATATCCCTAGATCCTTTTGTGGGGTAGAGGATTGAAGTATATTTTGTTTCTTTTTATTTGGTACTAAATCCTGACATGAAAAAACATTAGTTAGGGATATATGCTAATAGCACTTGTATTGTCTAAACAATCTCTTAGAAAAAAGTTCAGTTGAACAAAATCGCTAGTGGCACGCTGCATAAGAACCAGATGGTCATAATAGTTCCTAACATGTATAATGCTTTAGTAACCTACATATAAAAAATATACAAGTTTTCTCACCCTAATGGAAATGGATGATTACATATGAACTAAGAAAACATATTGTAGAAATCTATAGTAAAAGGTTGAGTTGGACTATATTTTTGCAGTCCATGATTTTGCTGAGACATGTTGTAGAAATCTGCAGAAAATGGTTTAATTGACCTCTGTTGTTGCAGTCCTTGATTTTGTTGGGATACTGACATAGATGTAACCAAAGACGAGCGCATTGAAGCACCAATAGCAGTATTGTACTCTGATGCATGCATGAAGTTTTGGTTATTCGGAATCTCCAAATGACCCTAAATAGGAGGGGGGGGGGGATATTAGGAACATGACTGATGGAAAAAAAAATCTAAATTTGGCAATGCTTTAGGATCATTATACCATTGCTGTTGCATGTGTTTGTGGTGGTGGTTGTGCCATATCAAAATCATTCTTCATCTTTTTCCTTCTTCGTGATGATTTCTCTAAACCAGCAATAGGTCTCGCTGACCCACGGATTTCCTTCGCGTTGAGTTTGATCCCCTTCCCTTACTAGTCTTCTCTTTCCTTTTTTTTTTTGAAGCTGTGACATTTGTAGGTGCTGAGGTTAAATTGTGACGAGCAGTTATTGAACTATTAATCATATAGTAGTGTGAAGACAAACCTTGTGAAGTAGAGGAAGCGCCTTAAGTCCGGATCAGACCTGATTTGCAAGCTCTTCTCCATGCCCTCAGCTAATTTCATGGTACACTTAGTGGACACAGAAAATGTTTCGTCGGATTCAGCAGCTCGGGCAGCAATGCGTAGTAGCGATTTGATAGATTTATTTTAGGATCATCATGCATTTTAGGATTGCTACTTATATGTAAGAATTAAGCATCAATTGTTCATCTCTTAAGTATATATTGTTCAGGAATTATTTTGATGTTATTGATGTCGAGTATCATCAGTGCATGAGAACATAGAATACGGACAAATTCAAATTTCTTGCAGCTGCATTTGACTCTTGATTCCATTGGAGAGAATTTGACAATATGTTTGTGATGCTTACCATGAGCTTTTATTGTGTACATCTTTTCCTCGAAATCATCACCACAGCAGAATAGGTAACAGTTTAAAGTCTGCAATACTTGTTCCTGAAATAACTTAAATACTGCTGATCGCCAGCTTTCTACTGGTATGCTTTGATCGCCAGCTTTCTTGAAGTCCTTTTTTTCTTGGGCTGAACCGCTGAAAGTCCATTTTTGGCTAACAAAAAATGCAACTGAAACTTCCAAAATTACCAATTGAAAGTTTATTATGTGATCGTAGGCTGGCAAGACGATGTACACCGGATCAAAATGTGCTAGCCTGCACCCCTGAACACTCTCACAGGACCAGAGCCCCACGGGGTGGAATGCAATATTAGCAGGGAGTTTTCATTCGCACTTCACCTAATGTTGAAGGCAAGGAAGATTATGGCGCGTGTTTTCTAAGTAATTAAAAGACTGACAAATTAATCTGGATTGGCATTTAAAAAAAAAGTAATAATCTTGATCAGTATTGTTGCATCGAATTCACAAATTTGCAGGCGTATGTATACATAAAAAATCAACACAAAAAATTGGTACATTTACAGTCACTAATCACACTAGTCTGTCCCGGCCAATTACGGCGACAGGACGGACACCACTCGATCTATAAGCAGCAACTACGCATAAACGTACGTCGATGCAGCGTGACGATGGAGAGCCTACAAGAGCATGCCCGCCGCGGCCAGCAGCGAGGAGCCGACGCACGCCGTCCAGGTGCCGCCGCTGAGGCCGCGGGGGCCGCCGCTGTGGTTTCCTCTGGCTCCGCCTGCGCCGCCGATGTAGGTGCCGCGGCTCCCTCTGCCTCCGCGCCTCGCCTCCGTGACGTCCGCGAGGCTCGCCGCGCAGAGGAGCACGACGAGGAGGAGCGCGCACAGTGGCAGGACCCGCCTCATCTTCCGAATCCTGATGGATGGCTTCTGGCTAAGCACTCGGTCGGCGACTCGTGGTGAGTGATCTCTTTCTTCTTCCCTTCGTTGTCGAACCAACTAGCTGCGCGTCTGGGTCTATTTATGCACGATCCAGAGTTGACCGGCCCTGATCTGTTGACAAATATGGCGCAGTGCCGTAGTATGTACACCACGAATCCACATCATACAGGTCTGATATTATTATCATCCGGGCACCCTGGGCCTGTCTGGTTGATGACACAAGGAAGCCGCACTAAATTTTGGTTATGCTCAGGTGATTTGGCTAGCATTTGTTTTGACACCAAAATTTGGGTGCGTCTGATTTTTTTTTATTTTTTATTTTTTATTTTTTTTGGCCGTGGCGAGTTTTGAGCGGTAGATTTGGTTGATGACACAAGGAAGCCAGACTAAATTCCCTGGGCCTGTTTGGTTGATGACACAAGGAACACGGACTAAATTTTGGTCATGCTCAGTGATTTGGGTAGCATTTGGTTTGAAATCAAACCTTGGGTGCGTCGGAAATTTTCTGGCCATGGCAAGTTTTGAGCGGTCGATTTGGCCGACCGTATTTTGGCCAGGCTGTCAAATTTTGACTTTAACAATGACCAATATTTGACTTGTGTTAAACAGCCCCTGATGCAAATATGTACACTACTTGTGTTAATTTTCTTATCTTGTTGTCTGACTAGGTCTTTTATTTTAAAAAATCGAGTCGACAAGTTTGTAGGAACACGTTGCACCTGATCATTGCTGTTATCTTTAGGTTTTGTTGAATTTTGTAGCCAGGTTTGCCCTCTAGTAGAATGAACGATTTTTTAAAGTTAGATTTGACACAGATAAACCAAAGGCGTGTTATGTTTATCCGATCAGGTGATCATTGACTGCAATATAAAATACTCAAGCATCCTTGATAGCGAAGCTCCCTGGTACATTTCCTCTGCCGACTCGGTCTACAAGCACGTGCCAGGTAGGTCCATCGTTAGTTCGTGCTGGTACGACTTGCCGACTTTAGGTCACCTCTAGTAGTTATTTTAAATTTTTATTTTTAAAAATACTATTACAGCATCCTCTATTATTATTACAGTATTCTTATTTTTTCATCTTCAGCAGCTACTCTATTTCCTACTTTCTAACTCTCTTTTTCTCGCTCCGGACCCGCTGTCAACCTCCGTGAACAGTGTTGCTACAGTACTGCTACAGTATCCGACGCGTTTTTCTGCCTCCAGTCCCCTGTCAGTCCCTGTGAGCAGTGTACTTTACGGGTACTGTAGCACTGTACCTTCACTGCTGGAGTTGGCCTTACACACGGTTCGATTTCTTGCGTTAGTTGGTTCCTGTGCTTGCTGCTTGGTGGAGAGTATGTCAGACTTTTCTCTCTCTTTTTTTTCCTTTTTCTTTTGAGCTTGGGCCTACGCAAACGAACATATACTAGAGCCATCGAACTTTGCTTTGTGAAATCCTAACAAACTTATGGGGTGAAAGTAACGTCCTTTTATGAAAGAAATAGAAGTCTGGCATGACACTTTCTACTGTGGAGGCTGTACAAGGATCCGTTCTCTCTCTAAGACGAGATCAAAGCCAAAAGAAAGCCACCATCGACCATCATTATGTTCGCAACAGGAGTGAAGAACCGCAGGGAACGGTTGGTTGTATATGGTTTATCAAAATGGGCGTCCGTTTTTTTTCTTTTCTTTTTGAGGGAAGATGTTGGTCCAGGTTGGATCAAGGCTGAAAGGCTTCACAATTGGATGATAGCAAGGCCTTACGAGAAAGGCCTACGGCCCACTTTCCACTGCCAACTGCAGGCAGAATCAGTTGGAGTTTTTTTAATATTTTTATATTAATATTTAAATAAATAGATCCCATAAAAATATTTAAAAAATAGATAACTACCATCCTCTTATGAGGCGGCTAGACCTTTACCATCCATTGAGAGAGAGGTAAGCACCCATAGTATCATGGTAGTGCCTTACCGCTCTCTGATGGTCTGTTAAGCCCGTATGAACAGTACTATACCAGAAGTACTATTCATAGTTTTATTTTTCCCTCTCATTTTCTTTGTATAAAACAGTGATCTTATGTTGCTTTAAAAATTCTAAAAAATATTGTACGTGTTTCATAATCTATGTGTAATCCATTTTAATTGGATTCAAAAAAAACCTATGTCAAATTTAAACTAAATTTCTTAAAAAAGAATTACTTATAACTTTTAATAATTGTTAGGACCTCAAATAAATTTTCAAAAATCTAGAAAATTTTAATAATATTCTTCTTATTTGATGAACTAAATATAAAATTATTTTCAGCCCTAGGTTATATAATGAAAAAGTGAGTTCCTTTATAATACTCTATTTATATGCATTTTTTCATTTTATATGATATTCTTATTTTTATTCAATTTGAATTCAAACATATACACCCCTTGACTACGCCAGAAATATTGTTCATAGTTCTAATTTTTTCTCTTATCTTCTTTGTACAAAACAGAGAACTTTTGTTGCTCCAAAAAATTGGTAAAATTCACTAATATTTTTCTTATATGATGAACTAATTTCTAAAATTATTTTTAATTTTATGGATTTAGCTATTACGTTTTTCATCGACTATGTGTGTCACAGAGCAGGTGAGTTTGGTTAGGACGAGCTTTTTACCAGTGGCGATGATGGCTGATTTTAGTGCAGCTGGTGACCAGTCTGGATGCAGAGCTTTCAGCAGCGCGACGACACCTGCTACGTGTGTTGTTGCCATATATGTCCCTGAGACAACCACATACGAGTCTTCTTTGGCTGCTAAGATGCTGGCTCCTGGAGCTGCTATGTCAGGCTGTGAAGGAAGCAAGACTGCAGTGAGATGCTCACAGATTCACAATGTTACGTTCTTTTGTCTAGGCACCTTGATAACTTCAGGGTAGTCGATCGATGGACCTCTTGAGGAGAATGAATGCAGCAACTTTGGGGCCAGCACTGCTTCTTCACCTGTAGCGGTGCGCGCTGGTGCGATCTTTGCCACAGGAGAGCTGCTTAAAACAGTCAAGAAGTTTACCTGAGAAAAAACCTGAACTCGTTGCAGAGGACCCTGGAGCTTCTAGCTTTCAATGCCAGTTGATCGGTGAAGGTCCAGAAGATGCAGGTCACCTTGCGTAGCCCATGTATATTTTTTTCTATCCGATTCTACAATATTTTTTCTATTTTTTATGTATTTCAAGAGAGATACATTGGTTATTTGGAACCAAATTTGATTAATAAATATCTATCTTATTCTTGAATAAAACCAAAATTTTGATTCCCTGTCATCTGGACTATTCTATAATGTAGCAAATTTAACAACCATGCCATTACAAGGCATATATGCTATGAAATAAATAAACAAAATAATATAATTTTTCAAACCTCAATATCTTTATCTAAAATAGTGATACACTGTATTTATTTAAACTTGGATTGAGATGTATGACACAACAAAATACTTATATCTTTCAAAAAAAATGAGAAAGTTCATGTTTCTATCATGATCCTACCATAATTCTACAATGATCCTACACAATTATATGACTAGCAACACGATTCTAGATACAACTCATTTGAGTGGAATCACTACTATAGAACTGAGTTTATATACCGGTCTATCATTACCGGTTTCTCATGGGCCGGCAGTGATGGAGTATCACTACCGGTTCATTAGCTGCGTGAGAAGAATCAGCCATCGTGGCTTATGAACTGACAATGATAAGGTCATTACTGCCAGCTGATGGATTGAGCCGGCAGTAATGCACTCACACCTCATCACTACCGGTTTAATCTATTGACCGGCAGTGATATTTCTACATCACTGCCTGCGGATTATATGAGCCAGCAGTGATATCGTCATCTTCCCCACCTTCTTCTACCTCGAGCTAACAGAGTCATTTCAGTACTCTCTCCCTCACAAAATCTCATATGGCAACAACTACTTCATCTCTTCTCCCGCATTGATTCTCCCACCACTCAAGCTCAATTTTGATCAAGAAGGAGGTCTAGATGAGCTCTCTCTAGCTATCCAAACAAAATATATTCTTTCCTCTTCGTTTGCCCATATGAATAAATTTAGAAGTCTACAATAGAAAAATTTTATGTATGAGCATATTTATTTTTTATTCTTAATGAATTATAAAAATTAACCATGATATTTAGGTATGTAGCAAGATCTAATTGTATTTTTTATATTTTATTTAATTAGCAACCTCCAGTATAGAAACTTTAGGTATGAGCATATTTATTTTTCATTTTTCCAATATAAGGGTTGAATAATAAAAGAATTTTTTTAGGGATGACACCAACAAATACTCAACGGAAGCGGACACAAAATCATACAAAAGGCTGCTCCTCCAACCTTAGCCAATTGCCGGTAGGAGATGGCGAGGTGATTTATTTGTTGGTGATCGTAAAATCTTCTAGATATTTTGAATTTGGATTTACAATAATGATATAATTATAGATGGACAGAAGATGGATATACGATACGAGCCGTGTGATTGCAGAGTACAAGAACGGCGTGGAGGGTTTTCTGGTAGCACTCACGGGGCATAAGTCAAATACACAGTCTCAATACATGTGTTGTCCATGCGTCGATTGCGAGAACAGGTAATTCTTCACCACCCAACAGATACATTCCCACTTGATGCCAAGGGGCTTTATGCGTAGCTATACCCGTTGAACCGAGCACGGTGAAGCTGAGATCGTACAGGAAGGGCAATACATTGAAAGAGAAGACGGAGACATGTTGATCGTAAAATAGAGAACCATGCATGTATATAACAAGTTGATGGTAAAATAGGATTCAACAATCCTGAACTTGTGAACCAGACGTTTGTAAGGGAGAGTCCAAACTTCACCGAGAACTACATATTAAAGTGTCTGTTTCATCACTAATACAAGAAATTTATACTCTTACCCTACATATATGAGTACGTGCTTGCGCGCTTGGGCGTTATGCTTTTATAGGCAATTCGATTCTAGTTCTAATTTGCTATGGTAACATAATATTCCTGCAGTTTTCATTGGATCCTCCTTGTCATTCACCCAGACTTGAGTAAGATCATTGTCTTGACCCACAAAAGAGAGCTCAGACGACTTACCAAAACCTCATCGACATGCTAAATAGGTAAACTCGATCATTTCATCGTGTTGACGATTGCATTTAAGTTTAATTAGTATTCATATTCACGTACAGAGCGTACACAAGATACTGTAAAAAGAGTGTTATTCACTTTCCATTTAGGAAGGAGTATAATGTAAAAACCGACTTTTCGGTACACACGGAATATTCATGTCTTGCATTTTCTACTGAATAAAAAGGTTCAATTCGTTCCATTGACGAATCATTTCCTCTTGAAAGTGTATGAGGTAACCACCCAGCAAGAATCTCTGCGCGTTTTATGTTCTAACTTTCATGCATGGATTCAGCCCGGACGAAGACGCTGTCAAGTTCAATGATCTTGAGGTATAAAATAACATATCGATGTATTCTTTTTAATTTCTACACGTATTCAAGGACTAATTCTTTCGATTCTTCAAACTACGCACAAAAAATTTATAACCTGTAGAAATAAATGCCCTTCAAGAACAGATCGCCGGATTCTTCATGGAACATGTTATCAATCCAAACAGCGAGTTTCATGAACCGATCGTGCCGTCGACCAGTGACAAACCTTCAGATTACACCGTACCTTCTAGTACAGACTATGCGACAATGTGGAAGTCTACCAGAGGGTTAGACGGTTTACATATCGCCAAATGACACCATTTTAATGAAGGATATTAATTAATATGTATTAATATATGACATGAATTACTATGTATTAATAAAGGTGTATTTCGAAGTTGGTATTGTCGGATGACTCTTTGACAGAATGGCCTTTCAACAATGATGCAAAGGAGGAGCAAGAAGCAGTGGCCCGTCAGTGCGCCCAAGAGGAGGAGGATGAGAGGTTGGCCCGTCAGTTGTGCGCTGCGGAGGAGCAAGAAGCAGCCTCCCGTAAGCGTACACAGGAGGAGGAGGATGAGAGGGTGCCCGTTAATGCGCTGTGGAGGAGGTCGAATGCTCAAACCGTACTAGCGTTCAGGACTCGGACTTTGATGTCTTTGACACGCCGGCAAACCTGGAGCTTAGGCGACGCTGCAGTCAATCAGGCGTGGCTGAGTCCTCCGCTCCACCACCATCGCCCCCCCCCCCCCCCGCGTCCCCGCACGTACAGATGCCATCAGCCGTCCGCGCGGAAACGCGATCCTCATCGCGGGAGAGGTAGAGGGATACTGGACTGGCTCAACTCGACTGACTTTTCGGGTGATGACCTGTGAGAACTATTATGTATATATATGTGACATGAATTACTATGTATTAATAAATGTACCTTTATTATTGATTTACATTACATATGTCTCATTTTATGCATGTATTGAGTGGGAGAGAGACGGAGAGATCGAGGAGAGAGAGGAAGGACAGAGAGGGAGGACAAGGTCGGAATAGAAGGGGGGCACAACACTACCGGCTGAAACCACCAGTCGGCAGTGATACCCAGGGCATCACTGCTGGCCGAATCCTTCAGCCGGCAGTGATAACCCGTTCCACTATCGGTCCACGAAGCCGATAGTGATAGTCCCCAACTATCACTGCTCGTTACCCATTGTTGTCTCTAAAATCGGCAGTGAAGGGGGTTTTGAAGCCTACAGTGAAGGAAGTTTCTGTAGTAATGTATTGGTGTTAGTGGTTCTAGGTTAGTACGATCTGCGACTAGGATCACGATTTTAACAACCTTGGTGATGACCAAAGGAGCAATGTTCCGGACCACCTGCGGCCAAGGCCCAAGGTTCCTCGTGGCGTACACGACGGTGATCCCCTTCTGGACGTACGGCGTGCAGGGCGCCGAACGAGTTGACCTCCATGACATAGGGGGAGCTTCATTTCTTACTTACCCCTTGCAAAAAGAGACACGCGTGGGCAAATTCAACCGATAGATAGAAAAAGGCAAACGACACCCGCTAAACCTGATTACGCGCCCTACAGCTACAAATTACGCTTCTCCATAAACACTTTTTTTAAAACGGAACTGACATGAGAGCTGGATTATATATTAAAAAATAAAAGTCCGACGAGCAAAGGTAAATTGGTGACCAAAAGGGACCCCGTAACCAACGGCCCACCCCCGTAGAGAGAGAAAAATTTAATCATCTAGTCAAGTCAAGGTTTGGTTGAGTCCTTCCATTTTGAAGAATTTAATCTAGTCATACGATGATTTATTTAAAGTTTTGCCAGGACAACAATAGGAGCATTACTATATATCGATCGGGCCTCGGCCCGATCAACTTCAAGATTCATATGCAAGAAACTAGAAGGGTATGGTTCTATCTTCTTCTTCTATCTATCACGTGTCCTTTCGACCTTAAAACCCTTGCGCGCCGTCATGCTCCGTGTTTCTCCCACCGCCACCATGGTGTCTCTGCCCTTAGGGTTTCGGTGGGGGCGGGCTTAAAGATATGGTCGGGGGCGACGACATGGCCGATGGTAGGTGGCATTCTAGCGAGGCAGGGGCGGTGCTGTCAGAGTGGTGGGCGGGGTTGGCGACGGGGGCAAATCGTCGATATCCCGTTGAAAACAGGTTAGGGGCGACGGTCACGGATTCAGCGTGGGAGCTACCAGAGACAGAGAAGAAGGAAGAGGCTATGGTGACAACATGATTAAATGTTCGCTGGAGACGAGGAAGAAGGCAATGGTGGAGGTTGAATTAGATGCTTGGAGACCTAGTCGGGCAAGCTGGGTTTCTTGGGCTAACCAATGAACTATGTGAACGTGGATGGTGTGCATAACGCGACTATTTTTTTATTTTTACATTTTTTAACTTAAATGATTAAATAAATAGACTCAGGATGAAAATTTTAACTTAAATAATTAAATAAATAGACTTTACTATTTATTTAATTATTTAAGTTAGAAAATGTAAAAAAAAATTCAGTCCTGACTCCTGATGTATGTTGATCATATGTTTCACAAGATATCAGCCCATAGTATTGGTGGGCCTAAATTGGCCCGCGATGGGACTCGAGTTGCCCCCAAGCTCATCTCCTCTCCGGCCGTATCGTCGGTTCTTCTCCGCCTCTCGCCTCGGCTGTCGGCTTCCTTCCGCCGTCTGCGCCACCAAGGCACCAACCGAGGTGACCTCCTCCCCCGTCCCTCTTCTCCCCCGATTAGTATCTATGTTTTCGAGCTTGGATTTCTGAATCACTGGATGATGGGTTGCATCTCGCATTGATTTGTGATCAAGTTGTTGGATCGTTGGAACGTGGTCTCGCTCCGAGCCAAGCAGAACTTAGAATTTTGGCTCGATTCAGTGGTTCTGGGGTCGGAGAGGGGAGCTATGGGTTGATCTGGCCTTGGCTCGATTTGACTCCTGGGTTGGGGGAACATTTTGGCTAAGGGGTCGTGACTTTATCTAATTTGTTGGCTTCACTTTAGCAATTATAATTGTATAACAAATACAGCTATATTTTCAATTGTAAGGATTTGTGCAGCTGCAACTAGATTTTGATATGGTTATTAGAGTTGTATAACATACACATACACAGCAACAGCTATTTGGCTATAAAGAAAATAAATACAAGTAAAGCCTTAGTGAAACTTGGCATGTCTTATTTTTTTTCTGGACAGTGCTAATAACACTATGATATTTCCTTCAAAAAGTAAAAGAACGCTACAATGCTGCCTGGATGTTTCATCCCAGTTACGCGACATCTGCATAGAAATCACGAATCGTCATCCGGACTGCAATTGGAATCCGCACTGTCTTTTGGCCATTGTGCCAAGTAAGGCTTCCAAACGTGTAGTCCCCTTGTAACCTCCACATAGGCGATAACTTCACCTGAAATGTGATAGCTTTATTTACAGCATTGAACACAAGAACTGACGGCTCAACGTCCATTTTGACTCCAGGCGGGCTTTCGATTGCAGCATGGTAAACTGTATCTACCTCGCCTACATTTGTAACAGTTCTCGATATGGTAGTGGGACGTCTCAGATCTGGAACAGAGATGGACGGCAAGTTCAGGTGATATCCAGGTAACATTGTTTCATTGCACCGCACGGATTTCTTGATGGTGCACCCGAAGAACTTGTTGTAATCACTTGGATCAATGTCGTAAATCAGGCCAGGCTCAGCTGCCCTGTTAGGGTTTATGTGCCCCCCTCCATAGTCGAATGGGTCGGCGATCTTTTGAGGCAATCCTTGTGCAAGTATCGGCATGCCGCGCTCATCAGTTACGGACGCTTGAACCATGCAATATGTGACAGAGGTTAGACAAAAGCTGAGATGCCTTGACATGAATTAGAAGTGGTGTTCAGAATTCTGGTTGGCATGAACTATGTTACCAGTGGTCATGATTGCTGATTTTAGTGCAGCTGGGGACCAATTTGGGCGCAGGGCTTTCAGCAGCGCGACGACACCTGCTACGTGTGGTGCTGCCATAGATGTCCCTGATTTAAATACATATGCATCTCGTTCTGCTGCTAAGATGCTGACTCCTGGTGCAGCTATGTCAGGCTGTTAAGGAAGCAAGGCTGCAGTGAGATGACAATATAATGGCTCAGTCACCAGTGGAGTTGTACATTCTTTTTTGCAGGCACCTTGATTACTTCAGGGTAGTGGATGGATGGACCTCGTGAGGAGAATTCTGCCACTTTTGGGGTCAGTGCCTCTTCACCTGTCACTGTGCGTGCTGGTTCAATCTTTGCAACAGGAGACCTGCTTAAAAAAAGTCAGAAATTTATCGGAGAAAAGCTTCAACTCATTGCTGAAGGATGCAGTCAACCGGGGCCTTCTAGCTTGCATGCCAACCAGTGAAGGTCCAGAAGGATGCAGGTTACCTTGCGTCGCCCATGTATTTCTTGATCTGGTTGGCAGTGTCCAAGTCCACAAGAACACACGCAATGCCTTTGCAATCAGCAGTTTCACCGATAAGGTCCGTGGTATATTCAGCAAAGATGAGACCGGAACCTCCGCCATCCCGGACGTTTTCCAACGCGGTCAGGAAAGGCGCAAGCCATGACGGGCGGAGAGATGAACACATCACAATTTTCCCTCGCACGTCCGTGCCGTTCAGAGCACTCGCAGTGCATCTAACCAAGGACAAACATAAACAATCTTATCAGCTTCAGAAATTCCTGAAGTAGTCAAACAAATTAAGCAGCAAGAATTTGTCGTACAAGCCTCCGAATGCAAGAAGTTTGAAACTGTTGATTGATGAGTTCTTCCCTCCGTAGTACAAGGACTGTCCCTGCAAAATGAACAGAGCTTGTTT
This sequence comes from Phragmites australis, assembly GCF_958298935.1. Lineage (NCBI taxonomy): Eukaryota > Viridiplantae > Streptophyta > Magnoliopsida > Poales > Poaceae > Phragmites > Phragmites australis. The sequence goes on along the minus strand of NC_084921.1, from coordinate 45,827,420 downwards.
AAGATCCTCCAGAGTCAAGAATCATGAGTCGTTACTAATTACATATTTTCATTTATTGCTGTTGTGTTCCATACCACGATCTCCTGATGGTTCCCCAGCGTGATCACGGTCGGAAACGACCGATCAATCTTGCTTGCCGCGACGGTGATGACCCAAGGAGCAGTGTTCCAGACCACCTGTGGCGTGGGCCCGTTGTTCCCGGCCGAGTACACGACGCTGATCCCCTTCTGGACGGCGTGCAGGGCACCGAACGAGTTCTCCACACCGCTTAGGGAGAGCGACAGAACGTCTACCCCGTCGTGGATGGCGTCGTCGATGGCCGCGAGCACGGAGGCGGTGTTGCCGACACTTCCGCCGGCGGCACTCGTCCAGAGGGATTTATACACGGCAATGCGAGCACGAGGCGCGCCGCCGCGCGCGACGCCTGCGGCGAGGCCGTGGAAACTGGCCGCCTCCACGACCGAGCCCGCAGCTGTGGACGCCGTATGCGTGCCGTGGCCATTCTTGTCCCGGGGCGATAGGTAATCGATCTTGATGTCCTCCTCGTCCAATCCGGCGCTGTAGAACCGTGCGCCGATTATCTTGCGGCTGCAGTTGTTGCTGCCCCAGCCCTCTCCAACTTGGCACACGCCTTTCCACCGTGACGGCACCGGCCCGTACCCCTCGTCGCTGAAGCTTCTCGACTCCGGCCAGATACCTGCAGTAAGAACACCGTCGGGTGCACAAGAAGTGGCGCCAAATGACATGTTTTCTGAGCCAAACCACTTCGTCCAGATTCTTAAGAAGTAAGATTGGCTACTAACCGGTGTCAATAACCCCGATGATTACATCCTCTCCATATCTGCCTCCACGGAGCAGCTCACTGGGCATCTGGTAGTTCAGACCAAGGAAGTCCCAGCTTCGAGTGGTCGCCGTCGTGTACCTTCTGCTTCGTTGGACACTGATGACTTCTGGAAACTCTGGAGAGTTAACAAGACCACGACGGCAGGGTCAGTTTTACTGTGTACTGATATTGCTCGAGCCCCGAGTACAGATGGGGATGTCTTGATTGAGCACAAGAGCTCATAAGCCTAACCTGCAAGTTGTTCAGCTTGGTCTTTAGTAAGCATTGCTGCGAAGCCTGAGAAACCATGCTTGTAGTTGTGGACCATGGAGGCCAAAGAATCGTCCTTGCTGAAAGTTCAAGATTTTACGCACGCATGCGGTTTAGTCTCTTAGCTACAAAACATTGCCTAGTACTGACCTTAGAAAGCTATGGCAGTGAATCATGAATTACGTATCATTCACTCAAGGAATTTTAAGATAAACAATCAGCAAGCAAAAGGAAGTGGCCACAAACAAAATAACAAATCAGCTGGCGAAAGGAAATGGCGTAACTGGCAGAAGTTACATACCTTCCAAGAACAGCAGTTAGCATATCATGGTGCGACGCGATGACGTCGTTCGGGTGTCCATGTTTCACATCGCCTAGGTATACGATATAAAGCTACAAACATAGCGGATTAGGATTTAGGAACATCTTTAAGCTAGTCACTGAAACAAACTGTTAGCAGGCATGTTCTTGTTTAGGAGAATCAGCAAGCATGTATGCTTACCCTTCGAGATCCTCCATCTACTCCGAGTAACAGCATGCAAAAGCATAGAAGTAGAGCCGAAGGTACAAGGCCACGCGAAGAAGAATAGAACCCCATTTTCCCAATGCCGTGTTTGTTGCTCGTTGGTGCAACGGGCCGGTATTTATAACCGTGTATCAAGGTTCTGTTCTCTCTCTGTCAACGTAGGAGGATAGTCCCACAAAGACTCTTAACCCCATGTATTTACCTCCCTGTATCCCTTTCGTTTTTACTCTTCTTACCAACTAATGTTGTTTTGACGGGAAAGCCATTTCGAACTCTCTATAAGTCCATGTTTTTTCAATTTGCCCTTTAGCGCATTTTCGTCTATTTGACCAATTATACGTTATCTATAGTCCTCATAACTCCGTCCTCTGTGCATCTTTCTTTCTTTCTCCTGATTCTCAAGCACCTCAATTATGTTTGAACGAGTTAGAGCTTGCTTGTTTTTCTTGCGGCTTTTCCAAATTAACTCTGACTCTGGATTATGGTTTAGCAAAAAATGTGTAATGTCTGTAATATTCCTAGTAGCAACACCGCAACATGATCTATCAGAATCCACTGAAGCTCTTTACTGGCAGGTTATGGATTCTAATGAAAAAGGTAGCTTTGGATTCTGAGAATCGATTGGTAGAATCAGACTGTCTGTTTCAATCCACAATCAAAAGTTGAAAACAAACATGCCCTTAATGTGGGTTTAAAATTTCGACACTACATACTGTAAACCACGTTAAGGGTATAACCAAATCGATTGATCTCAAGTCCCGTGCAATTGACGGCTGCATGATAAATCAACATGTAAGTGATGGTCGCATATAAGACTAAAGTGCAATTCATGGCTGGCTCAGCCCACTATAACAGTTCTTCGATAAAGTACAAAGTGAAAAACTACCAACAGAAGTATGCAGTGGGATTGCTTATGAACGAATCTACGAACAGCATTTCTTTCCAGAGGTATAGATGAACAACATTGAGCTGTGGAGGAGCAAACTGAAGAAAAAATCTGCGATGCTTTTGAACTTCCGTATGGTGCTCCTCTGATTAGGTCTTTTGCATGTGTTGTTGATCTGATGTCATATATGCATGTCATGAACCCGTTCATGCTGTTCACCGTGAATATTTTGAATTAGTAGCCCGTGATCTCATAACATTAAATCAATCCTACCACTTGGCCCCCATTTCCCCCCCTGTGCTGAGGTTCTAGCCATTACTTTTTATTTTCCGATGTAAGTTCTAGCAATCTAGCTTATCAAACGTTATGATCTTCGTGAAGTGCCCAAAATCGCGGTTACTCAGTTCATCAGCACAATGACAGTTGCACGTCTGAGATACTTGGACCGATAGCTTCTCCAAGGAAAATGAAAATGCGCAATGCCATTCTTTTAGCCTTAACTATTTTAGAAGGAAAAAAACCCATTGGTTATTAAATAAAATTTCATAAAAACTATTTTAGAAATTTTGCATTGGTTCTTAAACTAGTTTATCTGCTACAATTTCCAACCAATTTTGGAGCACAGAAGCTAGCGCGCTGCGAAGTCTCCGAGGACAAAGCTTAAATTGGGACCTCACTATCAGGGGAGCAGTTGAGGATCAAGGCCATAATTATCAAGGGAGCCCTGTACCTTGATTACGTTCTGGAGCTGGAATAGTTGCCTACAAATTGTAAGTCTTTGTAAGCTTTTTTCTTGCAAAAGTCAAGGATTGATTTAGTCCTTGCATTTGAAATGTTTTTATTTGGCCGTACGGTGATTCATCATCCTAGCATAAGGAAAGCTGAGTTCAACGTTTTTGTGTTGGGTTGTCTACGCGGCGTTTTAAGACTAGTTTAGCTAGGTTTTTAGTTTATTGTGTTTTGTGATTTTTACTTGATTTTCTTTTAATTAATTGAGCATATCAATTCATCAAGCTCTTCCTCCTATTAATATAATTGGGCAGCTCTCCTATTAAGAAAAACGTTGGCCCGCGTGGGACTCGAGTTGGCCCAAGTCCGTCTCACATCATCGCCTTTCTCCGGTTCTTCTTCGCTGCTCGCCTCGGCCCCGTTTCGCCGCCCGTGCCACCAAGGCACCAACCGAGGTGGCTTCATCATCCCCCGTCCCTCCTCTCCTAAAAGCCACGTGTTTCGAGTGATAGACATATAAACTCTCTTAAAGCTTCACGTCTTCTTACACTTGTTTGGTAACTCATTTCGGTCCGTTGACAGTCACCGTCTAATCCCTCAAACCGAGCATATACTGAAGCATCAAGAAGGTTTCAAAGAGTAGGTAGACCTGCATTGCAATTCCATTTATTCAGCATATTTTTTTTCCTTCGCGATTAAGATTTGGATTAGAAGGCCGTGACCGCTTAACATTACATCAGTCCTGACCACTTTTTCTCATCCCTTACAAAAAAGAGACAGGGCAAGTTCAATGGATAGAAACATACATGCAGACGCTACTTGCTAATCTTGGTTACGACCTCTTCTTTGCAACCATTTCTGTTGTTGCAAAAGTCAAGGATTGATGCCACCATACTCGCATAATTTTATGCTAGCTGCATCCTTACTCGTCCGGGATGGAGGAGACCCAGAAGGACTTCAATGTTATTTTCTTTTTCCTCAGGGTCTTTGTTGTAATATGAGGATGTAATGTGCTTTCTTTTTAATATAATTTTATCCCTTCCCAAAAAAAGAGAGTGATGCATTATGCAAGACTGTGGCGCAAAAATAAGATGTTCATGGCTTTATCGAGAACTTTTCTATTTTTATATTTCTTAAATTGGAAATTACAAAAATGAGAGTTCATTTTGAAAAATTGCATATCTAGACAATTATTGTTCATTGGAAGGGTGGAAGGTGCCTATCATTCTTCCATCAGGTGATATGTTTAAACATAAAAAATATTACGTTTCATTTCTCTCAAAATTCAAAACATTATGAAATAGTCATGATTTTTTTTGAAAAAAAAAGTATGGTGTAGAGCATACTATAATCTAGCTCTTTAAAAAAATCAACTTAAATAATTACTTATAAATTAATAAAAAAATAAAAATTTTATTGTATAAAGTCTGATAGTGATAGATATGCGATTTTTCAAAATGGACATCTACTTTTACAATTTTTCTTTTTAAGAAATAAGAAATAAAGAAATCGCTTCATCGAGAAGCCCGGTCTATCGGGGACAGCGTTTTCTTTGGGCCTCCATTGCGCGTCTCATGTGCAGCAGCTGGGCCAGAAGCCAACTGGCCCAACGGACGGAGCAGAAGTTCTCTACGAGACCAGCCCATGGTTTCCATGAGCCTTAAAGCTCGGAAGGCCCACGAAAGGACTCAAGCGGGAGTAGGAGCTGGAATGGAAGGAGCCAGAAACAGAGGGAGCCCTTCCCACGGTCAGGTCGTCGCATCGCCTTTCCCCTCCTCCGCCTGCCTCGCTCGCTCTCCGTCCTCCGTTCGGCACCACCAACCGAGGTGACCTCCTACTCCTCCCCTCTCCCCCCCTCGATTAGCTCCATGTTTCCAACCTTAGATTTGTGGAGGCCTCAGCGATGGGCTCCGTTTCGCGATTGATTTCTGGTCGGATTGTGTGGTTATAACCTCGCCCCGAACCCATCCGATCTCGGGGTTGTTTGGAGGAATTGATGTGTTGGTTTGTTAAGGTGTTGAATTTTGTGTCCGATTGGGTGGTGATTGGGTTGGGGATGGGTTGGCTCTGGTTTGATTTGGCCCCTGGATTGTCTGATTTTTGGGGAATTTTTTTGGGCTAGGGTTCGTGATTGGATATGATTTGTTCGCTTGTGTACTGTAAACGAACGCGTTGATTTGATGATCCTTGTGGTCCTGAGAGGCCTATATATTTTGATTTTGCTATTCTCTGACGCTTTGAATGATCGACGTTGGAGCTTATCTTATTGGAATTTAGGAACTGGTTGGCTGATGTTACGGGAACAGTTGTAGTGTATGAGGCGGCGAATTTTGTTGTATAATGTTTTAGTATGTGGACGTGGCCAAGAATTGGGCGTTTCTTCTCACTGATCCAATTTCAGAATGTAGTATTCTTTGATTCTTTCGAAACCAATTGTTAAAATCTAGAGTTTTGGTGATTGTTGTTTGTAAATGACGTAAGAGATATTGCCATGTTGGACTAGGTTTGGTTAAGTGACTAAGTCACCTCATGCCATTGCGTAGGTAAATTGACGCTTTAGGTATGTTGCCTGACATTTTTTCTGCTAGTTTAGGTTTATAAACCTTTGTTGCCCGTCTAGACTAGTTATAGACCAAAGTGGAGAATTTATTTGAGTTTTTGATCCTTTTGGAACCTCTTCCCGAAAGACTCATTGGACTTTGTGGCTTTTTTAATGCCGTTGTTCTTTATATCACTTTGGTTATGAACCTAAAGAGCACAGCCATCAGTTACCTATGTGAATATTCATGTGGCTTCAGTGTCCATTCAGCTTGTTTATGGCTTCTGGTTTCAAGATATTTCCTTGATCATTCTTATAGGTATTATCTTGTTAGATTTGTTCACTTCTGTAATTTTTCTGTTTTTGAGTCAATGTAACATCTCTTTTTTGCTGTGAAGAACTGGTTTGCTTGACTATTTCAAAATGCAACCTCTTTCAATACAATGAATTCAGTTGTACTCTGGATATTAGGTGATTGATTGTAATTGTTTGCAGCTCACACATCCAGACCGACAAGTCAAACCGTTGATCTGTTCAGGCACTAATCAAACTCAACAGCCAAGTTTCATGTCTGATCTTGACGTCCAGCTTCCATCTGCTTTTGGTATGCACTTTTTTTTATAACAATATCTCTTGAAAAATAGAATTTTTATCATCCTTAAATAGCCTCCACACTTCCACAGAGAATAACTCCCTTTCAGTTTTTCTTTACTCTTACCCCAAGTAACTTATCTATTCCTTCCATTGTAGCATTCTCTCTAGTTGTCAGTTTTAATATGCATTTTTCACGGTTGATGAGGGCTATGAGTAACCTCCTCGATTATGCATTGGTTCCTTCCATTGTAGCATTTTCTCTAGTTGTCAGTTGTAATATGCATTTTTCACGGTGGATAAGGGCTATGAGTAACCTCCTCACTGATGCATATGTGCATTACTACAATCATGGATTACTAGGTTTAATTAATTCTGCTCTTTTGGTTTGCCTCCGATGTAAATAAGATAAATTTGACTTATGGCTTGAGCACACCCTAAACCAAGAAATTGATAATTTCCTGTCTTCCATGCAGATCCGTTTGCAGAGGCAAGTGCTGATGACTCCAGCGCTGGTGCTGGATCAAAGGACTATGTGCATGTGCGCGTACAGCAGCGCAACGGAAGAAAGAGTCTGACAACTGTTCAGGGCTTGAAAAAAGAGTACAGCTATAACAAGATCCTCAAGGATCTCAAAAAGGAATTCTGTTGCAATGGTACTGTAGTCCAGGATCCAGAGCTGGGCCAGGTACAAAGTAGTACTCAGAGTGCCCACTTTCTTTAGATTTAAGTTCTGTCGTGTGAATGTGTATATACTGATGAATCATGTGCTGTATTTACAGGTCATTCAACTTCAAGGTGATCAGCGTAAAAATGTTGCTACTTTCCTAGTCCAGGTAAATTATATTATACCAATGTTCATTATTATATTTGTAGTTCATAGTTCATCTGATGATCTGTTTTGGCTAGGCTGGAATTGTAAAGAAAGAGAGCATCAAGATTCACGGATTTTAGGCGGCAACACATAAATGCTTGTCTTCAATCACATGATACCAAGTATTTGAAGCTTGGAAGTCATCATAATATCAGATTTCTCTATCTTTGTCTGAACGTTTGAGTTACTATTGGATTGAGAAGTTTTTTATTGATGTAAGTTGTCCTTTCAGTATGGTTTGTAAGCGCTACCTGCGTGAACATATTGTTTGTCTGGGGTACTGTCTAAGACTAAAAAACAATAGTCGCTGTTTGGGTTCGTTTATGATATTTCCCTTCTGATGTGCTTTCTGAACTGTGTTTGGCATTCGTCTCAAGTTATATGTTGGGGCCTGGAGTCTGTTTATTTTCCCTGTGTAATGCATCATTGCCATGGAATCCAGTAGGACGTACACAGTTGACATTGTCCATTAGCAGGACGAACTGGATGTACTTCTGAACCCAAGCAATCCGTGTTTGGCATTGGCAGTCATGTTCTGCCAAAACCTTTTGACTCGTGAGGTTACGGAGATGTATCGCAGTGGAGCTAATACTGTCAGCTGATTGGACAAAGTGGAAATGCAGATCTAGATCGATTGGACTTTGCATCAAGGTTTGCTTGGCACGGTGACACCAAGGCTGCAGCTGCAATTGTTCTGCACTCAGCCACTACAAAGCCTCCCGATGCTTTGTTTATTAGGTGATATTTAGTAAGAAATTAATGTTAAGAAATAAGTTTATAATGTATGGTGTTTATATGTTGTTTTTATATATCTCTTATGATAATTAATAATTGCATGTAGTATGATTAAAACTATTATTTTAGTTATTTGGCTAACTCTATTGTTTTATAGGGAGATGAGGGATGAGTAGGGCTTATGGAGAGCGCAGGTGATCAAATGTGGGGAGAAAGAGTATAGAAAATAAACCGTAACATCTTAATAAGATGTTTTACGTCTTGTATAGCTCAACTAATTGTGGAGAGAGAGTATAGGAAATAAACTGTAATGTCTTAATAGGATGTTTTACATCTTGTATAGCTCAACTAACTAATTATGAAGAGAGTATAGGAAATAAACTATACCGTTTTAATAAGATATTTTACATCCTGTATAGCTCAACTAACTAATTTCTTTCGTAAGAAAAAACATATCTCCTTTCTTTTTAAATAGCTTATCATATCAATTTTTTTATATGGACACCTAATTGATATCCAGAAACCAGCTATATTAGATTACTAAGAGAAGCCTTACAACGCTGGCCATTTCTCATCTGTTTTAGCATCAAACTCGAGAAGAGCAAGCCGAAGTTTGTTAACACATATCATTTCCAATATACAGCTAGTCTAGATACCCGTGCTCCTGTTAAATAGCTGCTAACCGCTCTCCGCGTTCCGGCCGCACCTGAGGTGTATCTCGTAGCCGCAGGCGATGCACTGGTACGCCCAGCCGAGCCCCTGCTCGTCGCATTCGCAGCAGATGTAGGGCCCTCCACCGGACTTCTCCGACACGATGCTGAGCTCGTGGCGGTGGCCCCGGTGGCGCAGCGACTGCGGGTACCCCTTGGCCTCCTCGTCCTCCATCTCCTGCAGCAGCCTGATCTGCTCATCGGTGAACGGGAACGCCATGTCGACGTAGAGGTTGACCAAGTTCCTGCCGTCCCTCGTCACCGTCTTGCCGTCGGGCCCGACCACCACCAGCGTCGGGATCTCCCGCACGTCGAAGTACCTCGCCAGCGCCCGCGACGGCGCGCCGTCGTACGGCAGTGCCAGCCACGGCATGTCGCTGCACGACCGCAGGTAGCCGTCCTCCTCCTTGTCCATGGGGATGTACACGATCTCGAAGTCCTCGGCCTTGCCCTTCAGGTTGCTGTATATGGCTGCCAGCTTCGCCGTGAACTTTATGCACGGCGCGCACCGGTGCGCCGAGAAGTAGAGCCCCACCGTCTTCCCAACGAGGCTCGAGATGGGAACCTGCAGCCCTTAGCCACGGTGAGGTCAACAGCTGGATGCACTATAGAAAGGATTATTTCTGTTTCTCTTCCACTATCGATTTAATAATAACCGAAAACGATAATATATCATTGTTGGGTCATAAGCTCCGTACATACATAAAAAAATTGAGCCAACAAGAATCAACTATGATATTCAAATTATTATTACCGGTTTTTAAAAAGACATACATAAAAGATATGTCTTTAACAACATATAATGATAATATTTATCTTAACTGATTCATAATCCAAACCGATATAGCAATAATTGATGAAGACATATCAATGGTGTTAATTATTATCACTGCCGGTTTAGAATGATTTGTATTCTAAATTGGCAATAATAATTCTTCTATAAATAGAGTTTGTCTCCCTCAGCCACCCCTACCTCATTTCCTTCCAATCTCCTGAAGTCACTCCCGAGGGGCAGTGACGGTCGAAGTGGAGTGATAGTCACCGTCTTCACTGCGACCGTCTCTACCCCTTGTGTTCGGCTTCAACACATCCTATGAGCCGAAATCACCTAGTGTTTGCCGAGCCCACCATCCATCAAGCCCATCATACTCTCTCAATCTAAAGAAGCTGCTCTCGAAGGGTAGTGACAATCGAAGTGGAGCTGTGATCACCGTCTCTACTACGGTTGCCTCTATCCATAGGGCCTGGCCTCTCCCGAGCCAACGTACGGTTGCACGCCCTCCCTGTTTCCTCATCTCCTCTCATCGTCTCCATTGCGCACACGAATGTTATGTGAATGGCAAAAAACACAAATGTGTTGAAGATGAATTGTGTTTTTGCCATTTATTTAGGCTCTCTATTGTCATTGCGAATGTAGATATAGATATTACCATTCGTTCAAGCTAAATTTTGACAATAGATACATCTAAATGAGTGACAGAAAATATATTTTTTTTAAAAATGATTGTATTTTCGTCATTCGTTTAGATATACTGTTGTCACTCCAATACCATTAAATATAAAACGAACATTTTACTATATAATCATGAATTATCACTGCCAGTTGAATTCTCCAACAGTGATAATAATAGATTATCACTTCTGGTTAAAAACCGATAGTGATATCAATTTTAAATTAATGGTGATGATTTTCTCTATAATAGTGATGATCGACGAGAATCAACTGAGCAATGGCAAGTGGCATTCCATGCCAATGCATTCAAGCTAGCCGCAAGCCACCCTCCAGATTGCGTTCTAAAACACACTTTCAGTTACCAGTTACCTGTTCATTGCCAACGTTCACGTAGCCTCTTCCATCGATGGAGAAGAGCTTCTCCAGCGTCTGGGACGCGTACTTGCGCTGATCATCAGCCTCCAGCTCCGCCACTCTCGCTGCCGTGAACGGGAACGCCCTCTCGCCGTAGCGGTGCACGAGGTCGGTGGCGCCCGGGTGTACGACCTGGCCGTCCGGAGCGAGTACCACCAGGCGCGGGATGCCCTCGACCTGGAACTTCTCGCTGAGGCGCTTCTTGCACCGGAGGTCGCCAAAGGGCACGGCTGGCCACGGCATGGAGCGGTGGAACCTCTCGAACGACGGCCGGTCCTCGTCGCACGACACCAGGACGACCTCGAAGCCGGCGCCGCGCTCCTTGAGCTGGTGGTAGGCCGCGGCCAGCACCGGGGTGAAGGCCTCGCACTTCGGGTACCAGTTTGCAGCGAAGTAGAGGCCTATGATCTTGCCATCGACCTCTGGAAAGTGCACCTGTGAAGAAATCGTCTTTTATGTTCTGATCATACGATTCATGATTAATTTGAAAATAGAAACATGGACTGAAAAGAAAAGAAAAGGAACGACTGCAAGTTGCAAGCAAGACCATCTACGACGAGAAAATAATAGACACGTGTCAAAAAGATAGCAGACGTAATCCGCACAATGAAATTCTGATTCTTGTGGGAATACAGAATGAACTGAACTGTCCGAAAAGCCAAAGGTCAAAACAGATTGCATATATATTCTGATTCCATTTGACGTACAAGTTACAACAGGGGATTGGTAAAGAATTAGGCCTGGGGACTGAAAACTAGGAAAGTTTAAAGGTCCCAGCATGAGCATGTTTATTAAAGCAACAGTTTTGCTAGATTTAAGACGACTTAAATGTTGTAAAACCTGAAGAAGGGTTATGTTCTTGAGATGGGTGGGAATAAGTTTATTTTGGAATGTTGAAATTTAGATAGGATAGGTGACTTAGAATTAGCAAATAATATATAGTCACCTTAAAGATACGCACATCCTTAAAGCAAGCCTCGCATAGAATACATGTTTTCCGTTGACAGGTTTAGCGCATATGGACGAGGTAAAATCCTGATGAAATTGCTTATTACTTGTCTAATTCAGATGAGTTCCGTAGGTAAAAACTTACACCGGCGTTTGATTATTAAGACTCCTGTTCCAAAAGCCTTCTGAAGTAGACCGTCTAGATAAGTTTTGAGGTAAGTTTTGAGGAGGCTTCAACTTCGTAGAACAAAAGTAGCTACAGATTCCTTTCAGTCGGTGCCTTTTTTGAGGATTGAAAGAGGGTTCAGACTTCAGACCTTAGAAGGGCTTTCAGCTGGTCCATACAAAGGGGCTTAACTTTCACTAAGAAGTATGCAACTTGAAAAGTCACTTTTTAAAGTACCTTAAGTTTCTAGCTGCTTTATGCTACATCTAACCTCTCCCAATAGGCTAAATTTTCTTATACAGTGTTCGAACTTGAAATTTGAAACCCTCCGAAGTAGGATCTTAACGAGCTAGTTACTGATTTGGATCCTTTGCTTAACTGAACACTGTGCACTCTTACATGTTATGCAAAATATAGATGTAAGCATGATTGCAAAATATAGCTGCATGATTTTTTTCTGGGGTGAGGTCACATGTTTTTGTATTATCTATTCGTTACTCGATTTTTACTTCCACCCTTTGCATGATCAAATCCACTCTAGGAATCAAGCTTGCGCATGACTGATTCCACAATACAAAAAAGGAGAGAAAGAAATATGGAAACATATTTTTCGTTTGATGAAGTAGAAATTGTTTTACCCGATCTAGATAAAATAAACTCGATTGGCTCACTGCTAAAACACACAGACAGCAGGAGCCTTACTGAAGAACCGGCAGGTAGCTCGAAAACAGAGACAGAGAACTGAAGCAGAAGCGAAAAATGAACTAATAAAAAAGAAACCTCGTGCCCGGAGGGAGAGACCAACGAGCCCACAGTGAGCACGGAGCGTATGCCTCCTCCACCCTCCAGTGCTTCCTCCACCTCTCGATCTCCAGCCATGTCCAGTGCTCTGCCGTGCGCTGTCAATCCCCTGTGCTTGATCCTTGATGTGCCGGACAGACAACAGCAACTGGACTTGAAAGGCTCGGATCCTTGCCCTCTTGAGGCCTTGCCGCTGCCCTGCTCTCACCCTCCGCGGTCCGCAAGACCGCAGCTAGCTAGCTCTGCGCTGCGCACCCTCGCCAGCCACTGCCACAGATATAAAAATGGCCAACGCACCGGCGCAGCCCTTCTTTACATGGGCGTTCCCGTCATTTCCGTCGCTGTACGACGCCGGTCACGGCCAAGCGGCATCGGTTCCTTTCAAACGTTGGCACCGCTGCATAGGTAGCAAGAAAGTGGCTGGCGTTGCAGCAGCTGTCCAGGCTGAGGGCAACGCAACATAGCCCCCTCTTTGTGGCGCGGGGGGGTACGTGGGGCGCCGCGGAAGTGGCTGCGTCTCCGTGCGGTGGGTGCGAAAAGAACGGGAGGAGAGGGGAGCCGTGGGCCGTGGCAGGACATGATTGCTAGCTAGCTAGCTAGTGCGCTTCGAGTCTGATCGGCCCGCGACGCGACTGGGACGGGCTAGGAGCCCGCTTGGCTGCGTCCAGCGACGTGTTCCGCCGCGGTGGCGCGCGACCGGCTCCGTTAGCTTCTCGCGGTCGGCGGTGCGGGGTGGATGGATGCGCGCGCGGACAACTGACGTGCGTATCGATCACGGTCGCTGCGAAAGGCTAGACTGGTCCGTCCGTCGAGGAAACAACACGAGCCGGCCGGAAGATCGTCGTCGAGGTAGGCAAGATCCGGAAAGGTGATGCGTGGGAATACTAGGAGCATCCTGGCGTGTGGATACGCGACGCGTGAGACGTGGTGGTGGGTGGATTGCTTTTCTGTGGTATATTATATAGCGTGAGCGGCACGGGCCTGGTGGGGCAGCCCGAGCAACGGGTGCCCAATCAAGAGCTCAGATGTGTGTGCGTGTGTGTCCTTGTCACGCACTGACGACGGCGGAAGATGAGATCCTCTAGTTCATTCCGGTGCGCTCGTTAACTTTGCACTTCGATGATTAGCAGAACCAAGGCGGCAGCAGATGACATTACAATATCACCAGCGTGCAGCTAGGCTGATAGAACACCACACGGTCCATGATTGATGCCCGTTTGGAATGCGGTTGCCGTTGCATCTGAAGCAATGATTCGACCGCAGAGATAGTGTGGCCTACCATACCTGTTTTGGCCGTCTCTCCTGTCCTGTACACGTTTGAGCCGTCTCTCTGCATTAGAGATAGTAGAGAGCGTCGATCTCTTGCTCTAAACCTCCTCCGATCCACCCAAAATGTTCGCTCATGTGTCTTTGTTTTTTAGATCAGTTGGTTGGATATGCTCTCACGACTAACGACTACAAGTCTCCCCTTCAACCTGTCGTTGTAAGGTTCGTTCCTTCTTCACATTCACAAAGAGATGCACACAAACTCCCGTACCAACACGTCAACGGTTAACCAGTACACGAAGTGCTTGTAGATAGACTGCATAATTAACCAGGTGCCGCTCCTGCTCCCCACACTTGTCACCTGCACACAGGATAAGGACACGATGAACTCTTGTCGCGGAAGCAACCACCGTGAGGCAGACCTCACCTCACCAGCCCCCAACTGGAAGGGGCACGTCGTACCCGTCCGTCGCGCACCGTGAAATTTTTGCAGTTAGGACCTTTTTCAAATCTCTTTTTACAAATAGGCTTCTTGCCAAACTATTTTCAGAAATATAACTTCTTGTGGCACCGTTGGCACATGAATGGTACCATGTTGTTGCTCCCGCGCGTGGAGTTTTAGTCGACATCAGGCATGGCGCCTGTCGTTGTATATAATAGGAGGTTTTCAGTTCTGATGGCTCACATCAGTTAATATCGGTTGGTCGGATTTTTTTAGACTAGGTTCCTATCACGTGATCAGTTTGTATCTTTACGATCAGGATCTTTACCCATAAAGAATTTTCATGATCAGTCTTCACTGATCGCGAGACAGGTACTCATCAAATCAGTCTATTATTATTAAATGTATTTCACTCAAGTGTTTTCCTTCCACACTCACTCCTCCTGATAGATAGGTCATGGCTGGCGCAATGGTGCCACGTCTCATCCTGTAGCATTAATAATTACGATATGAGCTCGTAGGCGTGTCAGACTACTTCACAGCCACGTGTGCGTGGCTGGTGATGGGATGGGGCGGACTGGCTGATCGAGGGGACATAGGCGTGGATATATCCAACGGATGGGATGAGCTCGATAGCTTTATCAGAGCAAAAAGGGGCACGTGTGCCGCCCATTTTAAAGAGGCCTAGGGGGGAAGGGTTGGCGAAGGTATGGGTTAGTGGAAAATGACACATTTGTAAGTTCTTCTTTTCTCTAGTATATAAAGATAGGAGGACCCGGTTTGTAAGTAAAGAGGAGAAGGAGTCAAGAAAACTCATATGTAAACAGTTCATAAATAAGTATAATAAAATATATAGGATATAGGGCTGTTATCCTTATGGAGGTCTGAAACTGCATAATCTCTGTGTTTTTGAGCTCATCATAAACATATGCACACCGCAAGCGTCGTTCACGCACCCATCGCCGGTATACTCCGAAATTATTATCAGGGATTAACCTTGACAGCGCCAAACCATTAGCGTCATGCCACCCAAAACTAAGTTGTGCTTGGTCCACTTCACTCCCTCTCCCTCTCCTTATTCCTCATCGCTTCAGCCTTTCTATTCGAACAGGGAGGAGACCGACGGTGCCTCATCCCTCCTAAATCCTTCAAATCTAGCTGAATTGAGGGGGGTAAAGATGTGGATCCAGTCAAGCAAGGTAATCTCCCTCCCCTCCCTCAATTTTGTCCATTAGATTTGCTTTATTTGGTGTAGATTTGGTGGAACAATAATTTATGCCCTAGGTCTAAAACGTGAGATTTTGTTTGGTTGGGGCTAAAATGCGTGGCCAATTACATTCCGTTGTGGCCCTTGTAGTCACAAATTTGATGAATGCATATTCGGTTGTCTTATGTTGGGAGTTGAAGGAGGAAAATTATGAGAATGTTTTTTTAGAAAATCTGGAATATTAGGTTGTGTAATGTTACATTGGAATAACTTTCTTGATAGTGCAATGGTTGGTTATGTGTAGTTGATTTTTTTTTCAAAACAAGCATGAAATTATTTCTTTTGTTTGTGATATAGATGGGTAAATTAATGGCATTGCACCGTGATGGTACTGTGAAGATAAATTAGAATGGAGGTGCTAAATTTGAGGGAATGCAAGAGCTGGTGTTGCTATTTAGCAAGCATATGTCTTTAGGTACTGTTGGGGGAATTGCCATCAACAACCCTTGACGCCCCTGGCTCCGTCAGCCTAGTCCAGAGACCATCAAGCGTAGAACCTCTCCGGAGCCCCCAGACCCTCAGAGGTGTGGGAATGGACAGGGACCCCAGTACGACCAGCGGAACGGGCCCACCGGCCACGTGATCGGCCACGACATGACTGATGATTAATGCCGGTACAATGGTGGCTCCTCTGACACGCTGTGCAAGTGGTGACCGCCCTGACACCCGGTGCAAGTGGTGGCCACCCCAACACGTCGCACAAGACCGGTGTTAAGTGTAACATCCTGAGTTTAAGCCTGCCAATTAGTGCAAATCTCACTCCAAATTGAAACTTTTTAGGGTAAATTAGGCTGATTAAGGTTAAGAAAATAGGAGTGTGGATGTATATATACAAGTATATGTATACCTTCGTAATTGTGAGTTATGCTAAGTTGCAGCAGTATTCGAAGTGCACTAGGATCAAATTCAAAATATACTTTTAGATTCTATTCAGCGCAAATCCAAAAATTTAGTTGGATCCTTTGGTTCAAATCGTCTTGAAAATCTCGAGATCCAAGTTCAAATATTCAAAATAGAGTTGTTGAATCCAAAGTCAAAACCAAATTCAAATTCTCCAAATTTGAATTATTCCAAAACCTTTTCTTTCTCTCCTTCTTTTTCCTCCTTCCATTTTTCTTTTTCTCCCTGGGCCGGCTTTCCCCTTCCCTCTCCCTTCTTGGCCCAGCTGGCCAGCTCGGCCTCCTCTCTCCCACGCGCTGCGTCCGGCCCAGCTCGCTGCGTCGTATCGGCCCACTCACGCGCGCGCACTCATACGCCCTCGACGGTCCGCTGAGCCACGCGTCGCTGATCCGCCCGCACGCGTCCGCGCGCCTCTCCTTCCTTCTCCCCTCCAGCGCGACGACGACATCGCCGGTCGCCGTCTCTCCGGGAAATATCTCGCGCACGCCCGACCACTCTCCGCAGTCCCCGCTCACCCTCCGCTCTCTCTCTCTCTCTCTCTCTCTCTCTCTCTCTCTCTCTCCCTGCTACCCATGCCTCTGCGCCGTGATTTCCGCGGCCCACGCGCTGGCCGGCGCAGAGTGCCCATGCTCCGGGGAAAATGGTGGGCGCCGGCCGCCACCTCGCCACCGACGTCCCTGTGACGCCAGCACGTGAACCGCCTCCCCGTGCCTTCCCTCCCGTCTATAAGTAGAGCAGCCTGTGCTTCTCTCTCCCTCCTTTTCTCCACTTCGCCGCGCCACCGTACCACCACCACCGCCATTTCCGCCGCTGCAACCTCGCCGTCACCCCTTCACCGTCCACGTGCCGTCAAGGAGTTTCAGGACACTACCGCCGTCTCTGTGCCGCTGCTTGTTCACCGGAAGCTCGACTGGAGCTCGTCCGTGCCAATAGCCGAGCTGCGCTGCCGCCATCTCTCCGACGAATCGCCGACCGCCACCCCGCCCGTCGTCATTCCTGCGCTCGGTGAGCACCCCAAGCCCTAGCACCCCCCCTCCTAGATAGCGTGTAGGTGTCCTCGCGCTCTCCCTTAGCTTTTCACCGTGCGCCGCCGTGTTTTGGTTTCTGCCGCCGCAGTTGCGCTCGCCGCCGGCATGATTCTGCCCTGTGCTGTGATCCAGCCATCGTGCCATATGCTCTAGAGGCGTTAGGCCTCTTTTCCTTGCAGGATTGGCCCCTCTCCGTGCGGGGGAGGTGCTGTCCAGTTGCGCCACACCGCCATCTCCTCTCCGGCGGTGATCTGGCATCGTTCTCTCCGCCGGTCGCCGTCGAGATGATCCTTGCCGAGTCCGCCATGTCACTTAGAAGCCCGGCGATAACTCATAGTCGTGAAACTCCGGCGAAAACTCGATCCCGGCGAGCTTTCCAGTGCTGCGCCGCCGTGATTCCTCGCCGTCGGCTTGTTTCCCCTCCGCTCCGCCGCTCGGGCGCGTTCGCGCGCTGGCGCGTTCGCGCAAGCCAACTGGGCCATGTCTCGGCCTGGCCAGCCGGCCTGGCTCGGCCCAGTGGCTGGCTAACCGACCTGGCCAGCAGGCCGTGCATCGTGGGCCGGCCCAGCTCCTCTGGCCCGTTAGCTAGCCAGCCCAGACCCAAATGGGCCAGTACTGTGCAGTCCAAGCCCGGCCCAGGCCCATCTAGGCCCAAATTCGGCCCAATCTGAGCCCATTAGGCCCACTGGGTACTATTCATGTGGGTCCCACCTATGAATAGTGTCATTTCATAATTTTCTGATTTAATTTTATATTAAATCTTTCGGGAGCCGTAACTACTCCGTTCTGGCTCCGATTTCGGCGATTCTTTCGCCAAAGTTCATCTAAAATCAAGATCTAGTTATCTGTTGCATTATGATGTTTGTTAAGGCTCATTGGTTTTCCATTTGGTGTGATTGGTTCCTCCCTAGTATAGCTCGTTAATGGTCGTAGTCGCAATTGCAGATCTGCCAGAATTCTATGAGTGCTGCGCGGGAAACATTAGAAACGAAGAAGATCCTGATTACAACCAAGATTTTGAAGAAAACTCCGGAGAAGGCAAGTCCTATTTCCTTGATCATATTGAACCTATGTTTTCGAATAATATATATGATCAACTAAAATCAGACTTATTATCGCATGTGCTATATATTACATTTCTTTCAAACTACTTGTAGTAGTTAACCCTATCAACACTGCCATGCCATACATGTTATCATCCAGAATACATATCACCCTAGGAATACCTGTTGTTACATATATTAACAATAGACGACACCTTGATATCTAGCATGCTTAGGATTGAATACATCTCCTCGGAGATGTCGCTTTTAAAATACGTCTCCTCGGAGATATTGCTTTTAAAACACTTCTCTTCGGAGATCAATTTGCTGTTATCAATGATAACTCATATACCATGATTCCTTGATGGTTGTGAATTCCGTGATTGTGGTGAAATCCTTGATGTCGTGTGGGACATGGAAGGTGATGTGTAAAAATGGGTGAAAACTGTTTTGGCGTGGGCAGGTAGGGTAGTCCTCCGGGGAGGATGCTCTTGGGGGCTTGAGTTACATGATGGTATTCATTGCCCGTGAAGATGCCTAGCCCGGCCACTTAAGGACCGAGTCTTGCGCCGTCATGCTTAGACACCCCGTGCAACCATGCGTCCTGTATGGGCAGGACTTGATTTTCCTTCACTGGACTGAGTTGGGCATCATACCAGGAGGCTGAGAGCAACGAGCAGCCAGGGGTCTATCTGTCCCGCTGTTTGGAGGTTCAGGGACCGGCTTAGGCTTAAAAATGGAGGCTGACCTTCGGAACATGCAGCTCTGGAACTTGGCGTGTCTCGTGGAAAAGCCCGGCAGGAAAGGTGTTTGGAGAGTCTCGGTATGATTCGCTCCTCCGCTTGCAACGGGTGGAGGCTGAGCATATCGTATGGGTAAAGCTGTACAACCTCTGCAGAGTGTAAACCTATTCGAATAGCCGTGTCCACGGTCATGGACATGCAAAGCATTGACCTCACTTGAATAGACTCCTGGTGCGTGTGTCTTGATGAGTGAGTGTGTGGACTAGATGTCCGTGTGATGTGGTTCCTGGCTCGATCCGCCAGAAGCTGTGTGGTACTAGAGGTACACCAGATGTGATAAAAGGGACTGCGGAGTGAGGTATAGCCCCTCCCAGGACTAAAAACCCCCAGATACAACTTGTTACCCTGGTTTTGGTTTTAAAACTATTTCGAAAGCTTGGTTACATTTATTTCAAATGGTTAACAGTGGAGAATATAACTAGATACCTGCATAAAACCTGCCTTACGCTTAAAACTATGCCATAAAGCCTTATCCTTCAAATATCCATTATGCATCTATCAACCCCTTTGAAGTAGTATAGGACTTGTTGAGTACCTTTCGTACTCACTCTTGCTGTCATTCAGATGAAGAAGCCGATGCCAACTTCGCCGGAGGAGAAGCCAGAAATGAAGAATAGTATCTAAAGTCGCGTTCGCACCCTCGTTGCTTGTGGCTTGGGCTTTTGTTCCGCTGTGTGCTTTGATGGCCGCTAGGCCAGATTTGTAATATACAGTATGGGTTGTAACCTTTTGTACTCTAAACCATATTATTTATGCACGAAGTTTGACTGTGATATTATGACTGTTATACTGTGCGTATCAGCTACTTGATCCAGGGACTGATACAGGAGGCACAGGGGATCCCGGGTCCAGGGACCTGACATTAAGGGAGATCAGTAGGGTGTCTGATATTTTGGCATGTGATTGGGCTATATTTTACTAGATTGGACCTAGTCCTGGTGGTATAATGGCAACTTGTATTACATCTCCCGTAGGGGTATGCTTGTACACCTACTCTCTAAAAAGCAATATAAATATAGATTATGGGCGCACAAACTATAGGCACATGATGCCAGGGGATAGATTTCCTTATCACTCTAGACCCTCTTGTCCTCTCTACTTTTTTCCTAAGCTTGAGCCACTCTAGTGAGTTAGTTCTCATCACATCTGTTTTGTAGAAGACATATTTCTTTCATCAACGGGTACTATTGTTGCATGATTTAAAGTGGGTCTTCGGTGGATGGAGGAGTGTAGGAATGAGATTGGCTATTAGAGGGGAATAGGCACATCAACAAATTTCTTTGGAAATCGATGGCCTTCTCCTATTTGGATCAACGTAACTCAAAACTCAAGCAAAAGCAAAAATAGAGAGATATTTTAACAAGAGAAAATCAAGGCAACACGACTTCATGAATGATATATAAACCATAGGTTTTATTTAAGATCAATCCATGTGTCTTAGCACTTAAAAGATCACAACTTGCAAAGAAATAAGAAAAGATTAACACCGAGCAACAAAACTCTCTAAGTTGATTATCTAGAGGCAATAGAATTAAAGATCCCATCACATAAGCGTGTATATGTGAATTTTATGCCTCCAGCAACAAAAAGAATGATCTCATAAGGTGCTGAAATTTTAGCCAAAAACCAAAACAAAAATCAAAACCGAAAACCGAAAAACTTGCAAGGGAACCGATAGAGGGAAACTAGAAGGATGAGAATTCAAGCATACACAAAAATATAAACTTCATTACTCAAAGAGATCAGCTCTATTTAAGGCAGATTACAAAGATTTATCTCTCAAAATTATCATATTTTACATAGCCTAAGCACTTATCTTTCTCTTCTCTAAAATCTTAGCTCTAAGCTCTCAAATGGGTGGTACAAAGGGGCTCAAGTGGCTGGTTCAAACTTTTTCATAGCTCTACCTCTCTATTTATTGGTCTAAGAAATTTGACCCCTAACTTTCATAGCTTTTTCTCAAAATACTCCTCTCTTGTAGTACACTCTTACCTACCACCGAGTGCATTTTGATTCATTTTTTCTCCATTCATCAAATAGCCGCGACGCCTTCACGACTTAGCTTCGTCTTGACGTAAGCTTTGTGACGGTGCCACACACTCATCCAATCCTCCCACGATTTTTAGTCCAAACCACAAAACCGCCAGCACGCTTCTCAAAGCATGACTCGCCGCCTTGCTTACACCTTAACCAAGCATTTCGATGTTGAGGCGTATACTCCGTCATGCGATCCTAACCACTGGCAAGTCTCTCCCGCTCCTAATCACTCGGGCCGCCTTGTCAATTGCGTCGGTATCCCTTTTGCTTGACTTTGTCAATATGCCATCTCCATCTACCTTCATTGCTCTGCTTGACCTTTATGTGTTGAGCTAGAACCACCATTGACTCTGCCTAGCCTCCTTGATCGTCTGGCACCGAGCATTCCGCTTAGCCCCGATCATCCCGTCGTCAACCGCCAAGTTGCATCCTTCACCTGCACACCATGAGACAACCAAACACATATCTCCAACTCTAATTCTAGTTAGTCTATAATCAATATGCTCAAATGAAATCCTAAATCAATTCAAATCACATCAAAACTCATGCAAAACCAGAGATCATCTAGCCAAATAGATACCAATATCAATCACTCATCACAAGTAAACTAAGACACATTTTAACTTAATTTCTCAAAAAGGGTATAAATGTTAATTTGGAAGGCTTGATTTATGTCGGTTGTCCAAGGGACCACATATCAAGAGGTTGATCTCAATCGGTGATTAAGAGGAATGGGAGAATTGTATGTCGATTGTAATAGATTCTGAAGTGAGAGCTATAGACTTCTGGTGCGAAAGGTGTTAAGCATCCCGCACCTACTGGGATGCCATTCGACCTAAACAAATCCTCCCTAGTTGAAGAGATTTATGTTCATGTTGTTTCTTCGGCTCTGTGTGATGTTCCATTGATGCAACCAACTACTGAAGGTAGCTTTGATGGTTGCAAAGGTAGATTTGATGTCCACAGCCCCAGTGTTGTGGATGAGGCTATACCGTAGGGTGTTCCATCGAAAGAAGAGATTGGTGTTCAGGATATCGGTTTGGTTGCTAGGCCATCGAATCCTGTGGATGTGCAAGTTATGGACGATGATCAGACGTACGAAGATGAGAGGTTGTTGACTTGGATGCTGCTCATCCAGTTCCAGAATTATCTGCTAGAGATATCGAATTTTTAATGAAGTTATTTTCTGGCCGTGATCCTTCATTTCAGATTTCACTAAACTTAGCTAAGAACACATGACGGTCGCGGACGGGTCTAGTGCATAAAGCAAGACATCTATCTAGCTAAACGCGGCCGGACCTGAACACCCACCCGATCCGCGCCATGTCGGGTTGAATGCCCTTGTCGCGCGCGTACGCGTCCGTCAGGCCCTGACACGTTCGCGCGCGCGGGGTTTGGGTTGGCCGAAGTCGCTTTCGCCACGGCGCCGAGCTGGCCGGGCGCAGGCGCGGGCAAGGGCAGGGGCAAACTGCTTGCCGCATCAAACATTTGGTGAGCTTTCGCTGCGGCTGGACGCTCGTCATGGGCCGCTGCGCCGCGACTGCACCTCGTGCCAAGTGTGGCGCGGCCGTTTCTTTTCCTCCCCACGCTCTTCCGTTTCCTTTTCCCGTGGAGACAGGTGTGTGTGTGGAGCGTGCTCGGCTGGGCGTGGGGTGGGGTGGTGAGATGAACAGAACAGACGCGATGCTAATCTGTTTGCGTCTGCTGATGCTCCACGACACGGGAAAAGATCGGAAGAAGGCATTTGCAATTCCGGGGGAGCCTTTCATAAAGGCACACGAATTATATGCCCCCTGCATCCCTGATGCTATGAACCGTGACACTTGAGAACTGAGAAGTCTTAGCACTTGACAGGTGGAGTGTACTTCGGCATGAGAGTGCAGCTGATTAGTTAGCCATCCAAACCATTTTTCCAGCGCTCGTAGGCTACTTGTTTGAGCTCAAACAGCAAATTAGAGTGAACACTGCAATCATTTATGTAGTGTTTGGTTCATGTGATATGATGAGATGTAGCGGGTTTATCTTGTTTTTAGTTATTTGGATGAAGAGCAGTGAGATATAATGGTTTGGAATAAGAGAATATCCTTTAAAGATTTGGGATATAGCCGTTTAAAAAAAATAGTGAAATACAACCATCTCACTTTGAACGTCATACTAACGATCGACCCGAGGTAAAAAATAGATTCGTTCCATCCTATCCACTAAACAAGCACATATATATGAATAGAATCATCTCATTCTTAAATATATGAATAGAATCATCACATCTCATCTTGCTCTCTAACCAAACACTATCTTACTGGGATTGCAGTATGCGAACGAAGAAGGTGAAGTCATTAGATGGGGAGGTGCCTGGTCCATGATACCATCTGAGCCGCCTCCGATGTTAGCTGCTGCTCCAATAAGGATGCGTTTGTTCCATCGAAAGAGTTTTCGTAAAGCTGTATTTGTATATTCTGAACGAGGAGAAAGAACTTGAGTGAAGTTATATGTGTTGAATAGAAAAATATTTGGTTAATTGAATCTGAGACCATATGAACGGATGTAAGAGTTGAGATTATAATTGATTACTCGTATGAAGATATTTTTTGACACTGACAAGTGAGCCTAACTGCATAAGCAGATACAGAGCCTATATTTGCTCATCCAGGATGAGGAGTGAAGCACAAATCGAGCTTCACTCCTTAGACAGACTGAGATCATGCGTTTGTATGAGTGGATGCAAATAGGAACAGTAGATACAGGCAACCAAATATGTTTTTTCTTAAGATTATACGCATGCTAAGTCTCATTCAGGATATCAAATAGACCCTAAAGCTCTGGTTCGTCGGTGTTCTTTAAGCACTCTGAAATTGATCTTCCGATAGCCATGGACAACGGTGCAAGGCCAAAATCTATATTATATAAAATATAAGATGGTTCTCGGTCACCTCTTCCCCTATCCTCCTCCTATGTAATAAAAATCTTTAAAATTCTAATATTTTATGCACTCTTGTCCTCTAATCTTGTTATTGGCTATGGATATAAGACTTATTTTACTAATAAAAATAAATTAATAAATTATAAGAAAAAATAGCATATAATCTCTTCCTATTTTTTTTATCTCATGTGAAATCAAACTACAGCGTCACTCTCGACATATTTATTCGACGACGCTCATATAGTGCATTCACATTTCTATACTTTGAGTTTATGATTAATGTTACATCGTTCAATATTTATATTTTCCTTGTAACGCACAGACGCTTATGAAAGAAAACTTAGGGTTTTCCCAAAGTAAGAGCATGAGGAATATGCAGGGAACTGTCTCTCGAGCAGCTGATTCAGAAAATATATCTATATTTATATTCCTATAACATACACGATTTATGGCCGATCCGATTAATCTTTACCATCTATCTAAGTTGATCAAACGTCATCGTATAAAGTTAAACTTCGTTCCTCCTTCCAAAAATACATTCAATCTCATATTTTTTTTTAATATAGATATATAATATTTGTCTTCCAATAGAGGCGAACCCATCCCAAAAATGAGAGAGGGCATAATAATGATTGGGCATTTGTAACTTTACGAAAAAGGGTTAAGTCCACTAAAATCCATTGAAAACAAGAATTTGAGCGGGGCATGTGCCCTCGCTCGCTCTATGATGGGTCTATCCCGCATTCTATACATTCCAAAAATACATTTAATCTTTAATTATTTGTTCTCCATAATTAGACGTTCAATATTTGTTTTCCATACATTCACCGTCTAGTTTTTTCTGATGGTTTGTCGCCTCCTATACTTTGCTTATAATGCCGGATTTCTTCAGAGGGTGTGCCGCCTCCTGAACTTCACCTACAACACCAACTTTTTAGAGAGGGTGCGCCACCGCCCGCACGTCGTCTCTACCGCCGTCTATTATGGAGGTCACCTCATTCATACTATCTTTACACCAATATATTATGTGAGAATTATTTTCGTCCACTCACAAAACAGTCACCATCTTGATCCTCCTCACAGTGTTCTACAAATGATCAGCTTTGGACGATACGTCCCCTTCACCCTCCTATCTATATACTCAACATTCTCCTCCCTCTAAAAGTACATTATCATATTGTGAATTTTGTATATATAAATCTTTGTTTTGTTATACTATACTATATTTTTTTAAAAAAATTTAATTATTATATCTTAAATTAATTTTAAGTGTGTAATTGTTAGTACGGCGCCGTTCAAAACTAAGCAACCGCGTACGCGGCAAACGAGGGAATCATGCACGGGCCACGCAGCGTGCAGGCTTTTGCGTGAACATGCTCGCCCGCTGCGCTCCGTCGCAGCGCAAGCACGCGAGGCGGTACACTGGCCTTAGATCCTGCGACTCCGCGTATGCACGCTACGCGCGCCGGCCACGCGATGTGCCGCCGGTGGCTCCACCTTCGGCCCAAGCCCGCACAGCAAGTGGAATTAGGCCGGGCGCTCAGATCGACAGATTTCGTCGTGTTTTCTCTTTACTTTCTGTTGTTTAATTATACTGGTTTAGCTTGTGTTATATTCACCTTCAAGAAAAAAAACGGCTTACGCTCTGTAAGCAGCGATGTAATAATGGACACCAACATTCTCCCTTTCTTTTGGATCAGTTCCGAGACTGGTCGACTAGTCCGGTATGTCAGTTGTCACGACGTACGCATTGCACGGCATCATCTCGTGGAAGAAGATATGCATACCAGCTGATTTAGTACGGACCTTGATCTGCAGTTTGTCTTGCACAGTATGCTCCCGGACGTACACGGCGTATTGCGCGTGTGGGCTCAAACTCATCGGTCGTCAACGACACTACGACAGTATGAACGGAACAGCATGAGTTGGCCTTCACAGATTCCTTTCATATAACTGAAGTTAACCTAACAATTTCCCCTACGTTATATGTACACACGTACGAAAAAATCAAACGAGTTCATCCAAACCGGCAAGCCCGTTCTGCCTACACACTGATTACCACCAAAACGGGGTGTAAAACAACTATGAAACGAAGAAGACATGGCGTATTGGCAACAAATCGGCAAATACTAGTCACGAGATCAAATTGAACTCATGACTCGACGGCCTCAGGAATGCTTTGCAGCGCGGGCTTCCAGTGACAGTGCGCTTCCCCGTGGTGGTCATGGTGGTGCACCTCCCCGGAGTTCATGATGTCCGCCAGCAGCTGCTCCGTCGCCCGCCGGCTCCCTCTCCCTCTCCCGTGGCCGTCGCCCTTCTTCTCCATCAGCTCCTGCAGCTGCCTCCTGGTGATCCTGATGGTCACCTCCAAGGCGTGCTCCTTCCTCTCGTGGTGGTGGTCGCCCTCCTCCGACGAGGTCTCCTCCTCCCACTCGCCGTCGTCGGCCCACGACTCCCCTGCGTGCTGCGACGCGCCGCACCCCATCAATTAGTCTCTGTGTTGCTCCTGGCTTTGCCTCTTCCCTTCTCCGAGTTCTCTCTTGTTTAGCTGAATGCTGCTTTGAGATGGATAAGTACTGCAGCCAAAATGGGTTTTGGCGAGTATTTATAGCAGGAGGCTAG
This sequence comes from Phragmites australis, assembly GCF_958298935.1. Lineage (NCBI taxonomy): Eukaryota > Viridiplantae > Streptophyta > Magnoliopsida > Poales > Poaceae > Phragmites > Phragmites australis. The sequence continues at coordinate 45,800,627 of NC_084921.1, read as the reverse complement.
GCGGGAAGAGGTCGTCCGTGATGTCACGCGGGGAGGCGGATTCCAGGTTCCGACGTGGCGTGCCGGTCGTGTCCCAGGTCCGAGGAGCTAATCCTCCGCCCGCCGCCATCCAGCTCCTAGATGCCTTGCCGAGACGCGTTCCCAAGAATCCGATGCGAGACGCGTGTGACTGGGCCTCCCTCCGCTGCGGTGAGTCGGGTGGCACAATGACCCCGACACGCCGCAGGCCGAACGCGCCCTGCCTGGGTTCTTGCTCGGGCGGTTGGGCCGGCTTGGTGTGAATTGGCTCTCGAGCGAATCTTTGGTGGCTTCAAGGCTTGCGCTTTCTTGTGCGGGATTGCTGTGGTTGCGGGTTTCATTGAGCCGCGTGTAAATTAGAGGCGGAAGAGGCTGAAATGGATAAGGAACTCCTGCCCAGAGTATTTACCATGGGTAAGTTCAACAATATTTCATTCTTCGCGAGCAGTACAGTTCAAGGATTGATAATTTGAATGCACGAATAGAAAACACTCAGCTTTATACATCATCACTCGAAGTCCAGCTGGGACGTTGCCCATTACCAATACGGCCGTATATCGTCGCTAGTAGCATGGTTTAAGTGTGTTTTATTTTGTTGGTGGGATAATCCTGTGACCTCCTGGTTACTATGTCTTGTGGATGATTGTGGTGACCAACTACAGGTCTCTGGTTGAACTCTGGATGATGTAAGACATCGTTGAATTCGTCCGCCTATCCTCCCGATCTTCTGGTACATACTGCAGACCAAGGCTTCCAAATTCCAAACCCTTTCTGTGTTGATGTGCACAAACCTTTGCCGTGCTTATACAATCTACACCAATGCTTTCCAAAACGATTGCACAAGTCTGAAAATATACCATGTCAGAGCTGTTCTGGTCAATCTCCTTGCATGATAACGCGAGGGATTCCACGTGGGATTGTTTGTATATATGAACTGGGCGCTGCACAGAATCTCTTCGGTCTTGCACTCGTGTAAGATGGAATTTTCGGTTGGCAGGTGGTCGTGGTCTTCTTTATATGAACGGAACGTAGGTTCATTACTGGAATTCCAAGGTTCTTGATGTGGATTAGTCCAAAATGCCGTGCCCGGCCTCGATATTCCACCTTGAATCCCACAGGACATATATCTCCGGTGCAGAACAACAATTTTTCCATGGATATTTTCATCAACTCGCGGAATAGGATTCGTCCACATGCTAGCTTCTCAATCCAGAGGTCCCGACGGAGGGCTGTCACGTATCCATCTAGAACTTCTAATTAATAATCTCGACTGCATAAAATATAAGTTAGTTTCTATTTTTCTTCCATCTAATAAATATCTCAAAATTCAAATAATTTATACACTAACATAGGACTGATTTTTTTACTAATAAAAATAAATAAATAAAGTAGAGAAAGAAAATTAGCGGATAATCTCATCTTTTTAGGTCACATCTAAAATAAAACTACGGTATCGCTCTTAATTTATTCGTTTGATGATACTTCCATAGCGTATCTACATCTCTATATTTTGAATTTATATTTGATGTTACCGTATCTAATTTATATGTTTTTGTTGTAATACACGGGGCACTTAGCTAGTAACAAAATAAATCTAGAGTCTAGCTATGTTTTCTTTTTCTTTTTTTTGCTAGGCTAATAGTAGTATTGACAAATATGGGAATTGATCTAGGCTTGTGCATCCTAACGTTCCCTAATAGAATAGGATCAAGAATTAGGGGGGGGGGGGGGCATCCCCACACGTACCATGATCAGAGACACAACAAATGTTATTAGTTACGGTCTCATCCCGTGCAGCACTATATAAATAAGGGAGAGTCTAGTGCCTTTATGATCTGATTCACGCTAGGGTTTTGCCTCCCCCATATAACCACCGATCCTCACAAGCATTGACGATAAGGTGAAGACCGTCGCTGCCACCATTGCGTCATCGCCGGCCACCCGTACATCAACTGTGCATAACCTCCACCAACATGATTGCCTCCATCGACTCGTACACCTACGTCAACATCTCTTTGCACCGAAGCATCACCGACTCCTAATGGCATCATCCAACTCAGGTAAATCAATCACGCTTCTGCTCTTATGCGGTGTTTGATACTAGGGATATTGTTTATGCGAATTAGTTCTTAATTAGACATAATATTTGGTATCATAACCTAATTAGCCCCTAATCAGATCCAATTAGGCTTAATTGAGTTGAATTATATTCGGATGATGCTAGTTGATGATCAATTAATCGCTTTTGCTATCATTTCAAGTAAATTGGTTATCAATTGAATGCTTTCTAGTCTAATTGGACTCGGATCAGTACGATTAGTTCATGTTTATGCCCATGTGTTCACGTTTGTGCTATACATGGTGATGTTTAGTCTCGGTTCAGCTCTAATTAGATGCAATTAGACATGTTTAGCTATAGTTAGCGTCAGATTAGGGCACACATGTTCATGATTTAAGATAATTAGGCTCAGATTAGTTGAGTTTATGCATACACATGCGTGTTTATGTGGTTTGGTTTGGGCAATTAAGGCTCGGGTCGGGTCCATTCGGTCTCAGTTTGAGGGGTTTAGACCTTGGGTAAGCATGTAGAAGGAGGGGATTAAGCAATTTTGCAAAACCCTAAGATTCCCCTTCTACCTGTAACCCTAATCCTCAAATCCGAACCCAAATCCCCATCCCCTAACCCTATAAATGATGAAAGGGGGGCTTTACTTAGTTGTTTACATCGCCAGAAGGCCACTATAGCTTCTGTTTCTCCTCGACTCTGGCGAACTCGCCCTCTCCCTTTTTGGTCGCTATGCGCAAATCTCCTTATGCCAAGTGCGCCGCCGCATCGGGATTTTCTCCTCCCATGTGTGCACTGTCAAGGCCCACCCCCTTTTTGCCATGCTCGTGCCGATGAAGAAGCGCCACCGTGGATCCAATCGACGGAGTTGCGTGCGACAACAGTCGCACACACGCACCGGCGAGACTCGAGAGATTTCACGACAACGCTTGGCCTTTTTCAGTCTTGGCGGCTCTAGTAGTACCATATTAACCTCCCCCTCTCACACCGGCAACGCTGCACCGATGCTCTCTCTCTCTCTCTCTCTCTCTCTCTCTCTCTCTCGTGCGCGCGTGACCATGGGATTTTTGGAAGGGGGAGGGAATAAGTGGCTGGAGTTAGGATTCCGGGGCACTATCAGTGGTTTTGATCTGGCGAGATCACTGGTGAACCATCTGATTCGATCGGACGGCTGACGGCGTGCGTGCTACGATGGGCTGGCGCAAGAAGTCTGGGTTGGTGCACGAGAAGAAACCAGGTTGTGCTCCGTGCATCTGGGCCGCATGCGAAGGTGATTCGCTGAGCAAGGAAACGGGCCGGGCGGGCACAGTTGGGCTGTGCTCGTGCTTGGGCCCTGCACACCCAATTGAGGTAAGGCCAAGCTGCTGCAGACTAGGCCGAGGGCTCTTTTTGGGCCTTATACTTTCTGTTGTGGGCCTTTTCCAATTCTTTGGAATTTTCAGAGATTAATGATGTTTTCTATTTATACACTGGATTTAATAATGTTCACAACCTTCAACGAAGAAGGGTACCAAAATGATTTATGGGACTAGTGGAGTGCTTCTAAAGTGATTTAGACAACATTCATCGAGCTACACTCAAAATACCCCATGGATTGGATCTAGGCTAGGTTGAACTTGGGTCTAAACGACATAAGGGTTGAATCGACCTCAGAAACAATGGTAGGAGACGCCTCACCTTTGTGTATGGCAGACACCTAGCAGATCAATTCACTTTGGAGAAGCTCCAGTTTAGAGATCGGGCTCCAAGGTGGCGTGCGGTCTTGAGATTGGATGAGCGTGCCTCTGGTTTGGGAGAAGAGGGGAGGAGCTCGGGGAAGTACTCTAGAAGCTTGGGGAGGTTCCCACCATCGATCTCCAGTCGAGGTGGAGCTCTCCTTCTCTCTCTAAGGTAGAGTGGGGAAGAGAGTGAGGGAGTGAGTGAGAGAGAGAGCAAAAAAGAGTGATCAATTCACTTAAGCCGAGCCTATGCGCTCTGGCAGTCACACCGTTAATGCTCCCGGTCAGACCGCGGTAAGTCCACGTGACAATCCCACATGACTGCACACATGGCGGTGAGACCGCAGTGAGGCCCGATCATACCACGAGTTGGTTTCTTGCTGAAATCTTTCTAAGTCTCCCCTCTTTGCATACCTCACTAACTCCAAGTCACTTAGGGTCTTTCTAACGAGCTCTAAACTATGTCCATATATTTTTGAAATATGTTTAACTCACTTCGATAGAAAAATGCATATAAAACATGCGATGATGATTGAGAATGCTTAATTACATGATTAAATTTTCAAGACGTGACAAAAGCTATTAAGAAAGTCATTCGTTATTTGCAAGGCACTAAGCACTACATTATCATATTTAAAAAATTAGATAACCTTAAAGTTGTTGGTTATTCGGATGCGGACTTTACAGGATGTGTGGATACTAAGAAATTCACGTTAGGTTATATCTTCATACTCGCTGGAGGAGATATTACTACGTGAAAAATAGACAATGGAGACACATAATTAGTGATGAGTCGTCGTGACCTGTCACTAAAGACCCATTAGTGACGGGTTCCACTATGACCCATCACTAATGTGCTATCTGATCAGGACCTGATATAGATCCGTCACTAATGAGTGCTCATTAGTGACAGTATGACCCGTCACTGATGGTCACTAATGACGGTATTCACAAATAAATATTTTTTATTTTATTTTTCTCTTATTTTTTCTCACATCAGCAGCACTAGAATACGAATCATTGTACATTTTTGCTCAAATTTGATGTAAGGAGTGGTGGCTATGGACACAAACATGCATTATGGAAATTGTGTCGAAACTTTAGGGGGCGAGAACTTAATCTTTCAGGCCAAATTTGGCCTCGAATATTTTTTGAACCCAACATGTTCGAGAAGAAACAGATGTAACTTTTTCTGTAGATGTCCGTAGAGTACGAAAACATCAAAATCGGAGTCCGTATGTAAAAATTATGCCTTTTTACCTAAGGTGAGAAAAAAAAGAGTTTGTATGCAAAAGTTATTAGTGAACCATCACTAATGACGCTCAACAAAGAAGGTTAAAAAGATAAAATATCTAGTTTTTATTATAACTATGTGATAGGTGAGGTGGTAAGAGGTCTACGCGCGCGATAGAGAGGTTGCGGGTTCAATTTCCACAGAACGCAAACTGAAAACATGCTATGAAGAACAGTGTAGCTTGTGGGGTATATGTGATGGGTCTGCCTGGGGATGGCTAGGGTGAATTTTTTTTTTTACTTTTTTGACATCTCATTAATGACACGTTCGGAATGACGGTTATCACTTGTCACTAATGACCTTTTTTACGTAGTGTATCTCGTGAAAAAACTCTAAAGAGACACTTACAGCATCGTCAACGACACAAGCTAAGTTTATAGTATGTTATGAAGCTATCAGGCAAGCTATACGGCTAAAGATTTTTATCTCGATATTAAGAGTAGTATACAACATTTCAAGACCACTTATGTTATTCTGTGATAATCAACCTGTAGTTTTCTATACGAGTAATAACAAGTCGAGTGGTGCTAACAAACACATAGACATTAAGTATCATATTGTGAAAGATAGAATCCAGGATCAAACAATCAATGTTAAGCATATAAGTACTGAGTCAATGGTTACGGATCCACTCACTAAAGACTTATCACCCTATATTTTTCGTGATCATATTGTCGGCATAGGGTTATTGGAAAGTTTATGATTCCGAATTAAGAGGATCATAAAGCAAACCATCTCTATTTAAACATAACCAATATCTACTTCGAGATGGAATAATATACTATTGGTTTTTATATTTTAGTGGTATTTCATTAGCCACTGTAACGCTTTGATTTAGTATGTTGTTTCATTGAGAGTGGGCTTATGATGTTAGCCTTATTATCAATGAGGAGAATTTTGAAATTGATCTCGACTCGTGCATCCTAACGTTCCCTAATAGAACTGGACTGAGAATAAGAGGGAGCCCCGTCCCCACACATGCCACGATCAGAGGCGCAACCAATTTTATTGGTTGCGATCTAATCCTGTACAACGTTATATATATAGGGAGGAGTCTGGTCACTCCGTGATCTGATTCACGCTAGGGTTTTGTATCCTCGCATACCCACTGATCCTCATGAGCGCTGACGACAGGGTGAAGACCGTTGTCGCCGCCACTGCATCATCATCGCGCACAAGCTCCACCGACATGATTACCTCCATCGACTCATTCACCTAAGTCAACATCTCTCTGGATCGAAGCATCACCGATTCCTAATGGCATTATGCGGCTCAGGTTGATCCATCACGCTTCACCTGATACTAGGGCTATTATTTATACCAATTAGTTCTCAATTAGACCTAATAACAAAATCCTGGAAACCTTGTCCAATTATTCCACGATATACGGATTCTTCATCATCGATACTGTTCGGGTTGTTCACCGCCGACAGTGACCGGTGCAGCGCTGGGACAGTGTCTAAATATGTACTGGGTCAAAAGTTGATGCAGTCTTGATCTTTTGATCCCTAGCAATTGGCAAAGCACGCGTGGCACTTGGAAACATTGGTCCTTAGGATAAACTATCATTGATCTCCAATCTCCATAGAATGGACTAGTTCAACGCACAGCTTATGTATAATCGCCGCTCGCAACAAATGAACGTAATGCAGTACTGGTAAGTGTCCATTTTCGCAACAGCTTCCCGTTTGACTGAAATTTTTTATGGACCTGGAATTCCAGGTAACCATATAGCGCCTGCACTGACCAGCCCTTTGACTCGTGTGAAATTATACAGTGCTTTATGTTCTTCATTTCAAGATGCCATTTCATGGTCTATCTGCAGTACTGTGCGGTAGCGAGTAGTGACCGCTCATACATGGAAGTGGAGAGCGAGCTGGGTAAACAAAATTCAGAGGTACCAGGAAGTAAAAAAGTTCCAGTAATTTTCCTCGACCAGCATTTTCATTTTCAAGCCTGTACTGTACAATATCTCAGAAAGAATCGCTAAAACCTGTATCTTCCTACAGCAAGTATGCACATACAGAACTAATCAGAGACACAACAGTCTGTACAGCCTCCGTCCGAAGGCCCAAAACTGACGAGTTGTTGTCGGTCATGACTCCTCTGCAGTTTCCGGTATGGTGTACAAGGACGGCCTCCAATGCTCCCTCATCATCTCCTCCGGAGGCTGGTAGCACACCCTGCCGGAGCTCATCAGCTCCTCCAGCACCTTCTCCACCTGCTGCACCTTGCCGTCCCGACCCATGGCCTTATCCAGCAGCTCCTGCAGCTGCCTCCTTGTCACCCTGATCTTCACCTCGACGCGCTCCGTCTTCTCTACGGCGGCTGTCCCATTGTCCTCCGCCGCCTCCCACTCGTCGTCGTCCACCCACGACGCCGCGCGCTGCAGCTTGCAACAGTTCCCCATGTGTATGGCTGCGTGCTAGCGGGCTGTCTGTCTATGAGTGTTCCCTTGTTGATCTCAAGCTTGATTTCTCGTGCTGCCTTGATTTTTCTGCGGGAGGATCCCCGGATTGGTGATGAAGAGCTTGTTTATACTGCGGGCTTAAGGGGGGTGTCTAGTGCGACATGCCAACTTGGACGGGTGGAGCCGGGGAGACCGTCAGACCGAGTCGCGGGGGCGGCTTCCGTTTTCTATCTGGCCACGTGGATGGCCGCGGTAATCCAGACCCAGCGTGTCTTCCGACTTGGCTAGTGCGGGTGGTGAGATGGAGGCGCTCGGGCACTGGACGGCCGCGATTGGTGGGGGACGGCGTGACGTGGGTGGGAAAATGGTGTTAGGGGAGGGAATCTTCAAGCGTTCTTCCACGCGAAGCGTCGCGGAAGGCCGCGGGTGTGAACGCGGCTTTTCCCGGGGATCTTCCGCTGTTCCGCTAATGAAGCCACCGGAGATAGGGTCGCCGTCCCGTCTCTCTCCCGCGCGCGCCGATGGTGTGACCAACTAACGGTGCGCAACAGAGCAAAACCGGAAGGTTTCAGCTGCCGTCTCTGCAGCGATGTCTACCGATGCCTAGTTTTAAATTGCAAATCTTCGCTGAACACTTCATGGAGAAGATCATGCGAGGGGCGTGCTATAGGCAATCCTGTTCTTTGCAGTTTAAAACTTTGGATTGAGAAAACTGAAAACCGCCAGCAGTCCTCCCAAAGTCCATCTGAAAGCTAAATTAATGTGTATGATCTCACTTCAAAGATCCCTACGGCCCTACCATGCCCAAGTATTATTGTCTATCCAGTGCATTATTGTAATAATATTGAGCTGAACAATATCGGTTGACCCTTTTTGCTGTCATCGTTGAAGAGGACCTTTTTTCTTTGTCTGATAGTTGCATTCTATAACTAGTAATATATTTGATTAATCGTACCAAAATGATTTTTTCAAAGTATGAGCATACTCACCCAATAAAGTCTTCTGTCAGATGACGACTGCCATTGCAATTGAAATAAATTCCTTACCTCCGGGGATGATAACTCGTTGTTGCCAAGAATCTGACTAGTGGAAGTAGTGGGCATTGGAGCAACAAGAAGAGAGTTTCTTAGAGATGGCCAGTTCCATCTGTTAGATGACACTACACCAAGATAAATAAGTGATCAATTCCATTTAGATGCTCGAGTAGTTTTATTTTACTTCGTTGATCAGCTCCTTTTCTCTTTTCTCCAAAGGTGATAAAGCATTCCACAGCGGTGAATGCCAGTAACAGGAGATGCTTTTCGATGAAGCAGTGGACAATTTGCGCTAGCTGATGGATGAATGGGTTGAGTTTCATAAGAGGATGTTAGTGGAGGAAAGGCATGATCCTAAATAACCGAGACGAGATTTCTTTTTTCTTCTTTTATTATATCATCTTTGCAAGATTGAATTCTATTTCTGGTCATGGAGGAGGGAATGATTTTGTCTTTTTTGCGGATTAAAGACATTTGCTCACTTTTGTAAGAGGCTGAAGATTGATACCCTGGGCTTCTTGTTCATATGACTTTCTGGTTAGTTGCAAGTTGATGCTCCTGTTCTAATTATGTCTCAGGATGCAAGATATGTTTGGCTAGATATGGTCTTATAAACTCCGAATGGATTCCCAAGTAAATTAAAAAAGCTTATCCCCTTTGCTTTGTGATTTATTTAGCCAAACAAAACTATTGTGTTAGTCAACATGCTGTGTGCACGAGCACCTTCAGGATCAAATTTGTATCTATTTGTCAAAGGGAAGATAGACGGAAAACATACGCAGCTTTTTCAATGATTCAGGGTACATGTAACACCACGAGGATACTACTGAGAATTTCTCCAAAACCTCTCATTTTTGGATCTAAATTTATCCTGCTAGCCAAACATCTTCACTGCTAGCTCTATTTTCACAGCAAATCTGTTATACCGTGAATTTTTGAAGTAGAGCTGAAAAATCTATAGTGGAACTGTGCCAAACAGACCCTTAGAAGGACTCTACCAGGCTTTAGTTATTTGGTGTCATATGTACCATCAGTTGGTTCTTATATTTTGTTTGGGTCACTTTCATACCGAGGCAATTTCTCAAGGGACGGAATTGCTGTCTACTTACATATTCAGATTCTGATATACCAAGGCTTTCGGAGGGGCATAATTACGTCATTTTAGCATCATCCTAGTTCGGTTCTGTCTTTTGTTTTCCATGAAATTCTAGTTCAGCTTGCAAAGTACACCAAAATTTTATTTGGCCTAATAATTGCACTGCCTGTTAACCACTACCAGCATTGAAGCTTCAGGACACCAAAATGTGTGTTAATAGTGGGTGGGATATACTGAATTGTCACCTCGCTGGAAAATGCCACTTCCAGAGCATTTTTTTGGGTTGGGATGGGACCCAGAGAGCAACATGCGCGGTCAAAACGACATCAACACCATGGTCACCACTTCGGAACCACTAATCGATTGATGGGCACGTCGAGCAACCTTGATTTAGACCTTGTCTTGTCAACGTGCTTGTGGGCACCTACTGCAGACGTGGATCGGCTAATCCATTTCCAGCCCCTTGTAAACACTAAGCAGAGTTTATGGTAGATTTTGACTTGCAAAATGTGCGGATCATTTTGTAGTGAAGGTGCCCGACCGAATGATGAAATACGCCATTTGCACATTTTCATGTAGTTGTTTGGGTCAGGTCTCACCGAAAAAGATTTTTTTTTTCGAAATTAGTTCTTGTTCATCTTTTGCACTGCCTTAAAAATTAGCTTGAAGAAGCGTGAACAGCTAACCGGTCGATAGGTTCCTGAACATACTGGACAGTGCACGAAAGATAGCAGAACTAATGCAGACGGTTATTGGGCAACACAGTTAGCTTTAGGAAATCATTTCCCGAAATTATACAATTTCACGTTATTCTTGCCTCTGGCGCAAGCAAATGAACAAAGCATTACGTTTTTGAATGGCCCTTTGAACGAAGAGGAAAGGGATCAGTACAACTATACTCAGTCCATGTTTCTGCAATTCTGCATGGTAGGATGACTATGCAAAAGGAAGAGAGATCCACATCGACCATCAGAATTCACTAAACAATATTCTGCTTCGCAAGGCACAAGGACAAGGGTAATTGCTCATGAAATTCCCACTCTCAGCTTTGCTATGGACACAACGTACGCCTGATTTACATCATTGTGTCTATCACCGCTACTCCTACTATTTACATCGTTCTTGCATACCTGCACTGAATCCGATCTAAAGAATAGCACAACAGGCCCCACAAAAAAACTGAGATCTATCAACAGAAACTGCGCAGAGAAACAACCGAAAACGATGCAACGCCACGGTAGCGCGCGCGTCATGACTCCACGGCCTCCGGGATGCTCTGCAGAGCGGGCTTCCAGTGCGCCGCCCTGCAGTGCTGGAGGTGGTGGTACACCTTGCCTGCGTTCATGATGTCCGCCAGTAGTTGGGCCGCGGACCGCCGGCTCTTGAGGCCGTAAGAGCCGCCAGCCCTCTTCTCCACCAGCTCCTGCAGCTGCCTCCGAGTGATCCTGATCGTCACCTCCGCTGTGTCCTCCCTCTTCCCGCCGCTTCCAGCCACGCCCTCCTCCGTCGACGGCACATCCCACTCGCCGTCGTCCGCCCACGACGTCACGGCGTGCTGCGTCACGGCGCAGTTGCCCATCTATACGTGCGAGCACGCACGGGTCCTTCTTCTCCTCCTCCTTGCTGTAGTGTTTGCCGCCGCCGCGCGCTGCCGCTGCTGCTCGCGCTGGTTTCGGATAAAAATTAGGTGGTCTTTGTGTGACCGGCTCGGATGGTAGGCGTAATTTATAGTTTGAAGGAAGGGGGACTCGGGGAGGCAGGCACGACGAGTTGCACGTACGCTGCACCTAACGTTGCGCTGCGCTGCGAGCCGACGTGGCGAGCGCGTCCTGCGTGGACGCCGAGTTGGATGGCGACGAGTGGTTGCGCGCCAGTGGGTGGCCCGGTCTGAACGCGGGGACGCGGGGGGATCTCGGAGGGGTGTGGCCCGGCGCTTGCGGTGGGAACGCGGCTTTTCGCGGGGATTCCCCCTGCGGGTCACGGCCCACGGGATACCGCTGGTGACATGGCGCCACCATCCTGCGCTTAGCCGCGGTGCGCTTGTTTCTGCGGCTGGGACAGGCGGACAGCACATGCCGCGGCGCCGTAGCCGCTGCCGCGTACCTGTGGTTGCATGTTCCCCTGGCGGACGCCTCGTCGGTGCCGGAAGCTGCACTGCCGGTGTGCCAACTTCCTGCTACGTTGGTTTGAGACTATTCATTATAAAAAAAATTAGACCAACTTTTAAGAGGAACTGGATGGCTTCAACTTTTTATTAAAAAGAAATAAACACATAAATCCATATAGAAGAGAACTCGAATCTGAAAGGTCTAAACGTATATTCTAAATGATTTAAGCGTATACCCTCACTATCAACCATAAAGTTCCCTCAACTCTCAACCACACTCTCAATGCCATACTTAGCAATGAAGGTCGTTTCATGCACAAGCTGCATGTCGATGTAAGATGGCCCATGCTTGATTATGACGGCCTTGAATAGTTTGTACCATAGGTATTAGGTTACAAGATGGGAATGGCAGGTTTCACCGTTTCAGAGCTACCTGAGGACGCTCTATTGTTGTACGACCTACCACCTAGAGTTCTTGACCCCTATATTTTAGAAGCAAGAGAAACTAGAAATCGACGTGCGAGCTAATTGCAGTAGGTTCGTAGGGGAACTGCCAGGTCGTGTTGGCTTGCCTGTTAGCTCAAGTAAAGAGTATGTCAACGCTCTAGCTACAGCCTGCAGATGAGCCCGTGAGATGTACAAGTCGGTGCACCTCTTCCGTATGACGCTATGGCCATCGCAAGGCATTCATTTGTAGTGTGTGGCTGGATAGGATGAACTGGCAAATCCAGCTTGTCCAGAGTCCAGGCTCCGAGCACAACTAGCGGCAGCATATGTCAGGAAGTAGTTGACTTGAATGATTGCGCAGAGGAAACTAGGGGTAAACTAACTTCAGAGCGAAAGTCGTTACTACAGCCCTATCTAGCCTCCAGATGCAAAGGATTATGCTGTTGCCACTTGCCACATCCAAATATTGATTTCGTTGCCAGAGTTATTGGGTCAAGAGATTATATTGCTGACGTTTTGGTATTGCAGCTATGCACTTGTTACTTTTTTTTAATAAGGGAATTATATTTCATCTAGACAATGAAAAAAATCCCAGTATTTGCCCCCTTAGGGACATATAACCATATATTATTACAAAATTCAGCATACAAACATTACACAAACTTTGATATGGATAAAACATGGTTAACTGAAGGCCAACATACTCGAATGGAAGAAATTATTAGACACAAATTCTATTGCTAAATCTCTATCCATAGTAGTGGCGGAGCCAGGAATCAGCAATTGGGTATTCCCAAGCCAAAAGAAAGTGTCCAGTCAAAAAATATGAAATGTTCAAAATAGCATAAATTAAAAGTACATATTGTTCAAACTAAAGATATCCATGAAAAAATAGATATTTAATGAAAATTACAATTTAAGTTTAACTTTGCGTTCCTTCATGGCTTAGAAGCGGTTGATAATGTCATTGTCCTTAACTTGCAAAAAGAACTCACGCTCGATAAATGTGACCAAACAATTATTCAAGTATTGATCCCCTATTCTATTTCTCAACTTGTTCTTCACATAATTCATTGAGGAAAAATACTCTCAACACTAGCAGTAGTTACGGGAACTATTAGCACCAATTTGAGAAACTTGTACACAACATCATGTTTGATGTGCTTCTTTGTTTCAACAAGCATAATAGAAATATCAGCAAAATTCTTCACTTTTCTAAACCTTTCATCTCTACGCATATCAGTAACAAAGAGTTAAAGTTGATAAGGAAGATGGTTCAACTCCGAGCTTGAGAAATCATTAGGATAAAATTGAGCAAGCTTAACCAATTTGGCTTTGTCATAAGCAACAAATGAATCAGCGGAATTGAATGATGCCATGCAGAGAAGCAAATCTGTGTTTACCTCGTCAAATCTCTCATTAAGCTCTTGAAGTTGCCTATCAATGATACTTAAGAACATGTCAACATGGAAACGATGTAAATTCTTGACTTTTGTAAAGAATCTTCTATCTCTTTCAACCGGTTTATAGAAATCATCCATATTAATAATTTTGATTTCATACTTAACAAAAAAAGAATTGAAATCTTCAAGAAAATCATAAGCTATATGCATGCATATACCATACATATACTCGATTTTTTTTGCCAAAATTGTTGGGTATTCCTGGGAATACCCATGCATCAACATAGGTCCGCTCGTGATCCATAGTTGGTAAACCATAATCTTTATTTCCAGAGATCGGCATGCAAAACATAACACCTCTTTATTCGTCTCACACCTCTATAGTAGTGCTAAACTTTTGAGCAAGTACGTCCCTCTATAGTGTGCTTGCATATAAGATTTCAGCGATGCTTTATTAGAAATCATATTATTTTTCTAAGCCATAATGTCTAGCATAGAATAGCTACTCCCACCATCAAATATCCCTTTATTTTTTTCCCACCACAGTAAGACAATCACCAAACATATGATCCATGCTCCTAAGTGGTTCTAAATTAAAGGTAACATGAAATGTTCTTCAAAGAAACTTAACAAAATGACAATCAAAGAAAAGATATTGGGTAGTTTTATTACTGTTAGAAAAATAATATTTCACACTACCATTCCAATTCCTTTTAGCTAAGTTGTCTTTCGTTAGGATAACCCCTTCTTTAGATACCACATGAATATTTTGATCTTTAGTGGCAACTTCAATTTCCAAAGCACCATGTTCGTATTAATATTTCCATTGTTTATTAACATTTGATGCATAGATTTAACAAAAAAATTCCATTCTGGTGTAAACTCCATCTAAAAATATCATTGACACTCTTTCAACCAAATGATTCCATTCCAATAGCTTATTCCGTATTAATACTCTACGAAAAGAGACATTCAAAAAAACATTGCTCATAACTGTTGCCTGAGATGCATTTTTTTGTACAATATTGTACAACAATGGGCATTGCTCTCTAAAAGTTGAGTTGCCAAGTCAGTTATCTTCTAAAAACAAATCTGGTTCCCATTATTAGCCATAAATTTATCCAGACTTAGGAATTGATCTTTAACCTTCATGAGGCCATATCAAAATTGTGAATCTCCTGGTTTATACTCAACTTGAGAAATTGTTTGGTTCTTTAAATACTTGCTTCTTAATAAATCCTACCACACCATTTCTTCATTAATCAGCTTGAACAACCATTTACCTAGCAAAAGTCTATTCTGTAAATCTATACTCTATATCTCCGGTCCTTCTTGATCCTTTGGTTGACATAGAATACTCTATTTTGCCAATGTATATTTTTTCTTGTGACCATCACTTTACTAAAAAATCCTAGATCGGTAATACTCTAATTTTCTAAGGATACCTCTAGGGACCTTAAAAAAGAGAGTATGAACATAACTAGGCTAGTTAACGTCGAATTGGTAACAACCAATCTGCCACCAACAGAAATATGCTTACCCTTCCAACTATTTAACTTCTTTTCAAATCTTTCCTCTACTATTTTCCAATCTTTATTACTTAGCTTCTGGTGATGTATAGGTATGCCAAAGTACCTAAATGATACTTACCCATTGCACTTGTTACTGGTGAAAGCTTTTTTTTCCTCTTGCTGCACCTCGCAAATGTTGTCTCATGCGTTTTGTATTCCAGAAATGTAAGGAAACACAAATACATCCTCGTGAGTCATGAGTCGTGATGGCTGATAAGTATGTTTCACGGTAGTGGGGAGGAGAGTCTTGGTCCAGCAAAGTAGTCTGGGAGGCAACATGCATAAAAAGGTTACTATCCATTTCTCCGGTGGCGTGTGTATAGCTCCAGAAGAAAGAAAGACGTACTGGAGTTCCCTCCCATAGTGGACGGCATGGAATCGTTAGGAAGCCACAGTTGCAACAGCAAGGAAACGGAGGTCTAAAAAAAACAGCAAGGAAACGGAACATCAGTACGTGTGCATGGGCCACGGCCGTTACGCTTCTTGCACGTTTAGCAGCCTGGTAGGTTCGGTAACTCCGGTGCTTTACACGTAGTACACGAATAGAAGAACAAGAATGGAAGTCGAGATGTTCTTGTTCTAACGAAAGTTTTGCAGGCTGGCGATATGATATATACAATGGCCTTTACCAGCTCCTTAACCAGTCGAGATCATGCAAGAGCATCAGCTCCTTAACCAGTCTGATTTAACCTTCGAATCTACTGGTCTGAATCCCACCCTTATTACGCTGCCACAGATTGTTGTTTAATTCTTCTTCTTCCCTGCGCGCTTGCGCATCATTAGTCGCCAGTACGAGCCGGGAAACTGAAATAGTCTCTGAAGGAAGAAACCGGCGTGCAGCAGAAGCTCCTCTCAGAAAGTAAATTGAAGTCAAAACTTATGGGTGGAAGGAGCCGACGGGAGTTCGACTCCTATTCCGCATTTAAAAAGATTTTCAAAGTAAACCACACTGTAGGAGACGACGTCTGTAAAAAAATAAATAAACTGAAGGCAGAGCCTGAACGGAATCGTTTGCAGTGAATGAGCACGGAATATCTAAATCTGGCGAACCGCTCTGCGTTCTACTTCTGCGTGTGGTTAGGCGGTTAGAGCGTGTCGTGGCCTCGTTAACTCCCCACCAATCTGGTTACTAAACCAGGTGCCCGAACTGTCGGTGGAGCACACGAGTTCAGAATTCTGCGTGCGGCTTAATTCTGTCTCTTGTGAACTGCTGAGATTGATAGCGGGAGCAGTGCTGTGTAATCAATCGATCGTGACCTCCTGTTCTTGTTACTTGTGGACGACAACTCTCGCTTCAGCGTTCTTCGAGCGTGCATGTAACGTGGGACGGTCTGAACTCTCTCAGTCTCAGTAATATCATGTGTTTTTCTGCAACAAGAGCTCTCGGACGATCGGTTCCCATAGGATCACAGCTCGTCGGAACTCGCAAGGGAGCAGCAGATGCCGGGTTATCCTGGCACTCAAGATCGTGAAAATGATTTCACTTTACAGAATACAAATGACGCGGTACGTTTCTCCCCAGAAAAATGCAGAGCCTTGGATAGAATAGAGTACACCATTGAAAAGAAGGAAAAGAGGTTCCGACGCTACGAAACTCATCTTTTCACCGGAAGATCACAACTAGAAAGGCACAGGAAGAAATAGGTGGCGACAATTTTGTTTGGTTGACTAGGTGTAACAACCTGATTTGCCATCTAACTGAGAACACTAATCTTTAACTACATTCTCCAACTTTGAGAAAAGTTGAATTAGTGTGGCGCACCAAAATGGGTAAAAAGAAATGGGCGTTGCATATGACAAGCACAGAAATTGATTAAACAAGGTACCATAAATTAATTGTGATCCACGCAGTGGAGTCCAGCATCATTCCTGGCATCACTCTTGCAGTTGCTCGACGTGAATAAAACTAAGCATCCTTTTCAGATCCACATATAGTCGCATCGGAATTCAGCTTTACAGTAGCCTCATTCTGATCGGCATTGGTGATCAGACATTTTTTTATGGAAAAAGCATACATTCAGACTGAATAAAGCTTGGACCTTTTAGGTAGCAAAAGGGTTCTGTAATCCTGTGAGGTAGCTAGACCAGCTATAAAGAAAAGGAAGCGTAGTTTTGAAAGAAGTAGAATAAGCAACTGTTAGCTCAACAATATGGTGAAGCCAGTGTTTGTAGCTACTGTCTCGACTTGAACTCTAAAATGGTACCCTTGCAGTTGGAGCTCATCGGTACATGCTTTGGTAGGACTAATAGAGTAGTAATCTCAAAGCCTTTTGTTTTTGCTCCCAAAATGATGCCCTCATTTTTTCCTTTTCTTTCTTCTTGTGATCTCATTGATGGATAAGGTCTAGGCCTGCATGTTAGAGAGGGAATTCAGTATACCCTACTCCTTCCGTTTCGTAATGTTTATCTAACTTTAAGAGTATCTGTCTCAAATTGTTTGTCCATTGCGGTAACTAAGTATGTTTTATGATTCATTTTACTGCTATGCCTTTGAGTGTATGCATGTATTTACTTCAATGTTGATGAGTTACTTGTTTTCATCATTATATTGATTAGGGGTAGCATGATCATCTCACTGTATTTTTTTCACTCGATTTCAGTATTTTTTGATTTGTATGTAATGGTGGGCGTAGATAAACATTGCGAAATGGAGGTAGTAGCTTTGAATTCACCCAACTGCTGAGTGCTTGCTTGTCCGTTTGTCGCCTAAAACGAAAAAACTTGCCAGTTTGTATTACCGGATTTCGTAATAGTTTTCTGTGTAGACATAGTGGTCAGGTAACTCTCCATCTTCAGACCAAACTATTTCGTCGAAGTCAGACTTCATTTATTCAGCACCCGATGATACAAAATCACCGGACTCTCTGTTTCTGTATTCCACGAGCACGATCTTCACGTTCATCATGTTTCCTTGTGACACCTATTCTATTCTGTATTTCCATGGCGTCTGGGCAGCTGCTTGAGAAAAGGTCACAACAGTGAACAACATGCTTCAGGAACGAAAAGCTCTTCAGCGCATCGGGCGCACGTGCGGATTGACATTGACTATTGAGGCGTTCGAGCTAACATATCCTACTTTTTTTTTGAATCGGATGCCTCGAAGAAAATTTGCATTACTTCTTAATCCAGGTTATGTTAGTGCTTTTCCTGGTAAAAGCAGAAATCATGGTCGCCGAAAACTTGTTCCAAAACGTTCACAACATCCAATAGATAGCCAATGAATATTTTCAAAGTTACATATGTAGTCCTATTATATACTCTCTCCGATTATAAATACTTATCATTTTGATCAAAATACAATTAAATTTTTAAAACATTGATCGTCAATAACTTTAAAATTTTAGTTTGAAAACATAAAAATTACACGTGTAGATTTGTCTTTAAAAATACTTTCATAATATTATATTTTTATTAGATATTATAATTATATTTTAATAGAAAATAATAGTCAAAGTTGTAGATCAAAGACTATGAAAAGCTAAAAACGATAAATATTTATGATCAAAAGGAGTACATGTTTATATTATATCGTAGCTACTCATGATATTAGTTTATCAATTTCTGCTCATATTTTACTTAGAAATTAAATTAAATTTGGAAGTGCGTTTTTATCTAATAGGAGATAGCTGCAGGTGTGATGTGCATGGATAACCAAACTGCAATCTTGGTCATGTGTAAACCTGATTAAATTTATGGAGAGCCTTTAGCCAACCTCCAACGAGGCCATCAATCTTGAACACTTCGCAAACGCAAGCGTGCAGGTGCAGCCATGGCGGAAAAAGTGATCAGAATGGAATACTGATTCCTCTTCGCTTGTGTGAAAGACGTGGCGGCAGTGGAATCTCCGGTTGCGTTGCCTGGTCAGATTCTCCCCATTGACTAAGGGATCATACCTCCATACGTATGCACTGATTGAGTTCGGTGACACCGGTTGCAAATGGTGACCGGCTTTGTGATCCCGGTTCTTATTGTTAGGAAATTTTGAGTTTTATAAGTAATTGTGTGTCCGTTTTGATTTTTAAAAAATTTAATTCTATCTCTTAAAATTTTTTGATACTATATATATGGGGGACATAACCCTTTATTATAAACACAGATGAATAAAAGAGAAATATTTTTTTCCTATATTATGTTTTTTTTTATCATTGGAATCTCTGGACTACACCCTGTAGTAGAAGTTCCTCAACATGTTATCAGCACGAGACTCTACTGGAGACTAAGCTAGCAGAATATTGCTGGGAGAATCAGATCGTCTCGTTCGTAAGAATTAAAATGTACAATCGATTCGGTACGTCTCCTAGTGACTATTGTTTTTACGTCAATATAGATCTAAAAATAGCACGAATAGTATAGTATATGTATGAACAGTACCACTTATGTATGGCCAGTAGCACATATGTATGAATAGTAGCACATGAACATGACATAGCATTGTCGGTGCAGTACTGGTGCGGCCTACAACCTCCATCACATCGTCGGCCGAACACTGGCAGTCGTCCCCTTGTACAACGATGTGGTGGCTTGATGGCCACCACCACAGATCGGAAAAAAAAGAAGAAGAAGGGCACCGTCCGAAGCGGCGCCACCACATGCTGCGCCGGTCGCCTGCAGCCCAGCACTGCACCCCCTGGAGGACCACTCTAACACCTAGCGTGTGCTCGAACCGCACCGCCTGCCTATAGCACATTGAAAAGATCTCGCCTGTCTCAGTCGCCGCCACGCGCCATCACTTGAAGCCGGCCGCTAGCTGTCATAGCCTCTTCGTCGCCCGAAGCGACCGCTTGCAGCATGCCACTGATCATGCTACCCGCAAGCAAATAGGTCAGCCACCCGCCACACACCATCGTCATGCGCAAATGGGGAAGGCTGGGTGAGGCCCTGTTGGTAGCATGGCCTTCAGCCATATGCTCTTCGGTGCTGTTGCTTTGATCCCCAACCGCCTACCACCGTCGCCTTCCTGCGCATGAGGGATTGATCGAAGCGCGACCACCCGCACCACCACTCGCCGTCCAACGAGCTCTCCCATCGTGCGCAGCTCCACGCGGGGCCACCACCAGCACCACCTGCGCCGCCTCGCCGCCAAAGTCATGCCGCCGAATGGCCTGGGTGACGGCTAGGGTTTGGAAACCCTAGCCGCCCCTTTGTATATATGACGCGTGGGCCATATGGGCTAGGCTAGCCAAGCAAGCAGGTCGGTCCAATAGTGGGTAAAGGATGAGTACATGAAAATAACCAGTGCTAAGACACTATAAGATGCATTGTAGGAGCGTTTTGAGTGCCTTAGGTACTATCAAGCCTCTTGCAGAGTAAAAATAGATCTGACACTATTTCTATGACTACAAGCATCTGAAGTTTCTCATGATAAAATTTTTAATGAGACAATTCGTGTGAACATATCGCGAGCTATGTACTTTTTCTTCTAATTTTTTCTACTAGGTTTCTTAGGAGTTTTGATGAGATATATGCATTTCGTAAAAAGTGTCCAAGAGAGAGTATTAATAAATCGAAGTTTTATAATTAATTGTGGGTCTATCTCGATCTCTTGAAAGATTTAATTCTATCTCTTAGAGTTTTTTTAGCACTATATATACGAAGCATAACCCCCTCATTATAAATACAAATGAATAAAGAGAAGCTTTTTCTCTATATTATATCTCCCTTTTGTGATTATTTATCGTTGAAATCTCAAAACTACACCTGATAACAGAAGTTACTCGACACTTATTACTTTGAGGATTACTGGGAACAATCAGGCCTAGTATGGCCCAAATGAGGTTAAAAAGGCTGGACCAGTGTAACTAGCCTTAAAGTCTATTTGGTATTATTGTAGCTTTTTTAAAAACTACTTTAAAAAGAAGTTGTTAAAAAGTTATTTATAGAAGAGTTGTTTTTAATTAGCTTTTATATGAATGAAATGTATAATATATCTAATATCTCTCGTAACGTTATTTTTCAGAAATTAAAAGGAACTTTTTCAGAACAGCTTTTAGTTTTTATAATAATAACAGCTTTTACTTATCTAAAATGAACAATTTGGTTTAGCTTCGGCTCGCCTTAAGATCCAAAGTTTTGATCTCAGGCTCTTCTTAACTCTGCTTCAGCTTTGCGTTTGAGTAGTTCCACTATCTTTAGCTTTGCGTCCGAGGGTTTGTAAATTGGGCCTAGTACATGTGTACAACGCAGCCTGGGTCTCCAATGAAATGGAATGGAAGGAAGGCTTGGAGAGTGATCGAAATCAGTAACGTGGATTTTGGTCCAACAACGCATGGGCCTTTTCCTTGTGGGGTATAAACTCTGATACGAACACAATTGAACAGCGCACAGTGAACACATATAAAGCTTGCCAGAGCTATTCCAGCAGTTCAACTGGTACAGACACATGGCCACATGGGATTCCAAAGGAAGGCTTGGTACTATAACGTCAGAGGCGACTCAATGGGCTAGTGAGTACTGTGCACGGTGCACCCTTCGCTAATACTCGGAAACGTAAGCCAAAGTACGCGAGAGTAGAGTACGGGTATGTTTGTAGAGCTCTACTACTTAAATTCTTTAAAGAAAGTGAATTTTTTATAAACTTTATGAATAAAGTGTTTTTTATAAGAAATAAATAAGAATAAATTGTTTTCAATTCCTAACATCTAATTCATTTTAAAAAACTACTCCTATAAAATTACTTATAAATTTAAAACTATAAACTATCGTTTAGTTACTTATAAATTAAAAATATCTCTAACTAATGTCTCAAATTTAACTCCCTATTCTTCTATATATACATAGAGTTTTTATCCAGATTCCACTTTCTATTTATCAACGTACTCCAACCGACTCTCTAAATGTGGCTCCTTATATACTATTTGTCACAGATCTCACCTACCAGGCACAAAACAACAACAACAACAACTCTCAAGCACAAACATATCCGCATCTCTACTCTTTGCTCTCTCTCATTTTTCCCCAAATCTCTCTCCGGTTCTTGGACTCACTCGGCAACCTTGGCCTCCCGCTAGTGCCTGATTCGAAGAGGAAGGGGTGGGCCCGAGCTCGTGCAGAGGCAGCCGAGATGGGAGCGTGTGGGCGAGCGCAGGCGGTCGGATGTTGGGGCGACGACGAGAGAGCGCAAACAGGCGAGCGTAGGGGCAACGGCGGGCGAGTGCGAGCGGCCAAATAAGGGGTCTCTTGGAGTCGTCGTGCCGCTCTCGTGCTGCCCTAGCCTCCTCCTATGCTCCATAACGAGCAAGTGATGCTCCCTAGATGTAGGGAGCGAGAGGGAGAAAGTAACAAATTCTTAAATTTAGCAAGCGGGATAATAAGTCAGTTGGAGTTTGATTTTATCTGATTTTTGCTAAAAAATAAGATATCGAGTAGAATAGTAAATCCATTGAAGATGCTCTAACTGGTGCTGAAGCTCCGCCAAAACAGCCCACGATCTCCTTTTCCATGTCCTGAAGCGTCCGTCCTCGGATCCTCACGAGTCACAAGCAGCGCCACGCCACATCACGCCACCAGCGGCGCCAGATCTTACTCCCACGCAGACGCCGCCCATTCCCCACACCCGCGCTATTCTCAAAGAGTGCCACTGCCCGCCCCCGCGACCACCTCGACTACTAGGCAGGCCGGCCGCGTCCGTCATGGCGCGCCCCGGCGGCCACCGCACCCGTCGCCAACCGCCTCCGTCCAGCCCCGAGCCGCGGGCAGCCACCCCCCAGCGCCCCGGGTCCGCCTCCCACCGGCGCGGCCGCCGGGTCCGCGTCCAGAGCCCCTCCCTCGCCGCCGCCCGCCGCGGGGCCACCCCGCCACCGCCCCCTCCAGAGACCCCGCCGTTCCGGTGGCCTCTGGACGCCGGCGATGCGGGCGCTGGCTCCTCCTCCCGCGCGGGCGCGGGCGCGGCCCCCTCGATGAGGAAGATCGCCGCGGCGCTGTGGCGAATGCAGCCGCCGCAGGCACCGCCGCCGGGACCCGGGAGGTCGAGACGGAGGGCTGAGGTGACCCCGCCTCGAGATCTCTGCGAATTCATATGCTTCCGTGTCGAGATTGTTGCGTTCTAGGGTTGTAGATGGCCACGCTCTGGTGGAGTGGCTGGTGTCGGTGGTGACATTTTGGCACCTAGCCCATCATTTCTGTGTAGTTTTGGAGACATGTCGGCATCGATTTGTTAGAAATTGAGTGTGTTGGGTACAATCATGCTGCTGCTCGTGTCTAAGCTGCACACATTTTGCAGTTCTCTGAGCATTTTCTTTTCGCGGACTCATGTTAATCTGTTTAGGTATTGCTCCGAAGTACAGTACAAGCCATGCTTCTACTCGTGTCGACTTTATACATTTTACACTTTTCTGAACCATTTGGTTTCGCGGACTCTTGTTAATCTGTTTAGGTATTACTCCGAAGTACTAGTACTTTGGAGGAACCTTTAGTACTTCGGAGGAACCAGTATTGGGGTTGTCCAATGGCGGAGTAGCCTTATTGTGTGTGCTTTGGTGCTTTTCTAAGACCCGGAGCAAATGCTAATGTTTTGTGCATCCATGGCAAATAATATCAATCTTCTAAGGTCACATCACGCTGAAACATTAATACATTATGTTTGACATAAAAGTAGGCATTTAAAAGGTTACAACATCTATAAGCCCATTGGTTGGAGGAATGAACTTTTAGGATAACTTGTGGTATGGAACTTTGACATCCTTATAATTTAGCGTTTTGTGCTACTCATCAACATGGAGTAAACTTTCCAAACTGCATATTGTTTTCTTCTCCTTGTTGCTCTGCAATCTTTTTCTTGGGTAACTTGTGCATTGAAATCAGCTTGTAGATGTCATTATCTAACTGAAACTATTAAGAAATCTTTAATCCATTTTTCTATAATTTTAGGTGTAACATTTTGCTAGTTTGTTTCATGCTAGATCAAGTTGGTTCAGTTTTTTCCCCATCCATTTTGCTTATCTGTGTTGTTCAGGTCATTGATTTTGACTTCTAGATTTTTTCAGCAGTTCAGCCAAAATGATATGGGATAGTGTATTCTAGATTGTTCAAGTGTAGCATTGTAGTCCAGTGGTCCCTAGATAGCATATTCATTCTAATTGTTTGATGAAGGCAATTTCCGATGTTCAAGAAAAAGTGTAATGAAGGCATAGATGCTAATACTTAAGCAGCAGTGCTTCAGCAGATCTACTTTTGTTTGTTGTAGTTTTTCCCCCATTTCACTTGGTAATGCCATAATAAATAGATCTTGCCTTTTTCATGTCAGTGTTCAGCTAATAATTTATGATGTTGGAAATTGCAGTCCATTCCAAAGCGTCCACACACGCCTGATCATTGTCAGCACTACAAAGCAGTTATCCAGGGGAGGACAGGGAGTAGGACTACTAGCTATATCCCACATGAGGTATTCTATTTTCATAATAAATATGTCTTGAAGGAAATTACTACTGTAGGATCTTTACCGAACCCTGTTTGATCTGGCTCATGTATGTTCACTACAAATAGATGGAAGCTCATTCTGCAGTGCGTCAAATAGAAACAGAAGTGGCAACAAAGTGGAACCATCAATTCATGAAAGCTTCCCAGGCTGCTGACTATGATTACTGTGAACATAATCTAATGGATGCTGGTGGAGAAATCTATTCACTAAGGGAGGAGCTTATGGTGGCTCAGGACCGGATTCATGAGCTTGAATCAGAGTGTCGATCTACAAAGAAGCAGCTTGATCACTTGGTGAAAAATCTCGCTGAGGAAAAGTCTTCCTGGAAGAGTAGGGAGCATGATAAGGTTCACCACATCTTAGATGCTGTTAAGGAGGAACTCAACCGGGAGAGGAAACATCGACAGCGGGCAGAAATGATGAATTCTAATCTGCTCAATGATCTATCTGAGATGAAGTTTGCAGCGAAGCGTTATTTGCAAGATTATGAGAAGGAAAGGAAAGCTCGGGTGCTCATGGAAGAGGTTTGTGATGAATTAGCAAAGGAGATTGCAGAGGACAAAGCTGAGGTTGAGGCTCTGAGAAGTGAATCAATGAAGATCAGAGATGAGTTGGAGGAAGAGAAGAAGATGCTCCAGATGGCTGAGGTTTGGCGTGAAGAGAGGGTGCAAATGAAGCTTGTTGATGCAAAGCTGATACTTGAGAACAAGTATTCTCAGCTGAGCAAACTTCAGGATGAACTTGAGGATTTCCTTCGTTCCCAGCCAGGCAATCCGGAAAAAGGAACAGTAAGGGAAGCAGAAATGCTCAAGGAAGCAATTTGCTCTATGAAGATTAATGGCACCAAGGAATTTTCTTACAAGCCCCCTCCTCCTTCAGAGGACATTGTCGCTGTATTTGAAGAACTCAAGCAAAGGGAAGATGCTACTGAGAAGGTGATTGTGCAATGTAACGGAAATAGGCCCAAGAGTCGTGCATCAAAAACCCATACAGTGGGTCCTGAAATTGACATGTTCTTGGAAAATCCAGCAAGCAGATATTGCAATCAGCCTCACACCAGAAATGAGGCGGCGGAAGATGACAGTGGATGGGAGACTGTCAGCCAAGTTGAGGAGAATGGCTCTAGTAATTCACCAAGGGGAAGTGAACCATCAATAAATGGCTTCTGTGGAGAAAATGATGCTTCCGTGAGTGGAACAGATTGGGATGATAAATGTGACAATGACCAGGCACATAGTGAGATCAGTGAAGTTTGTTCAACAGCAGGGAGGTACCGGAATAAAAGGTCATTTGTCGGACTCTGGAGATCATCAAACAATATTGATCAAAAGAAAATGGGAGCTGAGACACTAAATGGTGAAGTATCAAATGCCAGGATGTCAAATGTTGCTGAATCTCCGGATCTGAAGAAGGGTGAAGCGTGTGACAGTTCACCAAGCATAGGGCAATGGAGGCCAGACCTGCTAAATCCGGACATTGTTCGAGCGATAAAAGGATGCATTGAATGGCCTCGAGGAGTGCAGAAGCACAGCTTGAAGTCCAAGCTTCTGGAGGCAAGGATTGATGGCAGTAAGGTCCAGCTGCGGCAAGCACTGAAGCAGAAGATATAGCACGGTCAGTCAGCCCCATTCTAGATGCGGCGAAGAGAATACCATGATCCGTCTTGCTCGCGGGGCTGCTTCATCTGGAGCAGGCAGCGCCCTGTGGGAGGAATTGTTGCAGCAAATGGCAACTTGGTGTTATCATTGACCGTACCCGATTGGTGCCTGATGGCCCACCGGCTCATTTGAATGAAATTGTGGTGAGCCTGGTGTAATCACGCTTGTCCCGTGTAAATGTATTTTAGTCAATAATCAATGCAATCATTCGATCACACTAGTTGATATCTTGTAGGCTATGTCTGCCCCCTTCTTTTGTTTCCCTGTTGAGGATCCGTGTTGTTCTAACTTACTGGTGAGGAAAGGAATGGAGAAAGTGGACACGGATATGTTTTGACACAGCTAGTACTCAAGTCAAAAGCAGAATTCCTTCTGTCACAGCAAGCAGGGTAACGTTAATGTGCTATCTATCCGTCGCCTCATGTGTTTGGTCTGTGCGTTTACTCACCTCTGCAAAAATGGAGCCAACTGCTACGTTGATACCAGTATAGCACAGGCCAAAAATGTTGTTGACACTCTGCATGTAGAAGAATCTCTGAATTTTGTCTTGCTCTATGAGTATCTCGTGGTCAGCCCAAGAACTTAACCAGTCTATCCGCTCGGGCCATTTCTGCTACAAAATTGCTGCTTTCGAGCCGGGCATCTGAAAAGTGAAAAGGCAGACTAGGAAGTCAAGCACATTAGTACGAACGAGGAATATAATGCCACATACGAAAGAAAGAAGATTACGGTGTGTTTGTTCAGTGCTTGATTAGTATATCGAATCTATTGTTAGTATCACGTTCAAAAGTAGAATAATTGTGTTTCACTATTTTTGAGAACGACTTTATTATAAATTTTTGAAAAATATTCTCTAATTATAAATCATTTCATCCTATACTCTCCATCCAAATAACTTAAAAACAGATTAAATCTGATCTATCTCATCTCATCCAAAAACCAAATACTATCCAAATACCCAAGCCATAATTGTGAGGGTGAGCCCCGGGGGCCCTCCCAGGCCCAAAACCACACAATTCAACTACCTTACGGGAGAAGCAACTCATACATTTGCGTACCAGACACCGCAGCGCCTGTCTCCATTCACCACGCTGCTCAGTTTTGACACGGAATCAGAAACCCAGGCTCCCGATAAATCCCCGATAGCTGGCTGGAGCCCGGAGAGCAGACCACCATGGCGAACCCCAACAAGCTCGCCGCCGTCGCTCTGCTGCTCGTGGCAGCCTCGCTTGGCGCCGTGCTCCTCCTCTGCTCCACGGGGGCAGACGATGGATATGGGCGCGGCAGCGGCGGCATGCCCCTCCTGCCGTTCAGCCCCATGGACGTGCTGCCCCTCCTGCCGCGACAGGTCGCCATGGCCGCGCTCCGGGCGTTCCGAGGCGTGGCGGACATCTTCCCGGTGTTCGTCGGCGCGGCGTCGGCAGGCGGGCCGGGGTCAACGCCCAGCAGTGGGGGGAGGGTGGAGTGGAAGGGGGCCTGCTTCTACGAGAACGAGGCGTGGTTGGAGTTCCATAACAACAGCGGCTCCAAGTACGGCGGTGGCACGCTCCATATCAAGGTACGGCCTTTCCAATTTTAACTCCAGATTAGCGATTTCCTTCTTGTGATCTTGTCGGAGGAGAGAGTCAGAAAGATAGCATCGTGCTGCACAGACGATCGATCTTATCCTGCTACTTCGAAGCTGCGTTTAGGGAACGATCACACATCAGAGGATCAGGGGCAAAAAAAACCTGGGAAATTCTCCATCGCCCAACACGCGCTATTCCTCTTGCTACATTTCATCGCGGTGAATGCACCGTGGTCGTGAGAGTGACACGCGCGCGGCGTAACTGCTTCCTCACCTTACGTATCTGACTTTTATGATTGGAACACGTTTGTATATGTACTAGAATATCCCTTGAATGTGCAAAACAATTCTAGGTTTGTTTAGCTGAACTGTCAACGTGGATGTGGATTACGGACACCATAACAAGGAGCCCCTCGTTGCACCGATCGGCCCATGCGCAGGTTTAAGGTCAAATTTTGCAGATTTGTTTTAAAAAGAACATTTTCAGAATTCGTAATTTGTATAAGCAATAGTGGATTAGCGCAAGCAACCTTGGAAAAAAAAACAAGAATTTAATTCCTCTTGGATTTGGACTTTGGAGTGTCCCTCCCCTCCCCTCCCCTCCGAGTCAGGGTCCACAAAACCGTTGAAAACAACTCAATATTCGTGAAAATTAGTCAATTCGGTCCGCACCACATTTTGAATTTAAATGATTTTTGAATTTGAATTAAAAAAATAAAAAAAAATCTAAAAAAATACTAGATACAATTCTAAGATCTTATGTGAAAAATAATTCAAAAATAGTGTCGTTTGCATCATATTTCATAAAGATGAAGTTTGAAAAAAAAATTAAAATAGGCCTTATGAACAGGATAATTTGTCCCATCACATTAAGAAAAAAATTTAACATGCAAACATATTTTTTTTTATGTATATGTGTATCTTAAGAGAATCTTTAAAATCGGTTTCACTTCATTTAGAGCTTTATTAATTTCTCCATATTTTTTACAAAGTTCATAAATATAAAGTGAATATATTGAGAAACAACACTCTAACTAATTTTTTCATGCCTACTATTATTTTTCCTACATAAAGCATAGTATAAGTAAACTAATAAAAGTAGTTTTACTAATTTTGGAGGTGTGATTGGTGAGCTATGAATTAATCTAGTTGTAGCACATTTACACAATCATGCATATTACAATAACTATTTCATGAATTCATATATTTTTAAAAGACATAGTATCATGTTAGAAGACTAAAAAATGGTTTCATGATTTTTGGATTAGCAAAGAATTAACTATGTATTTAATTAGGTTTAGCAAATGCATTTTAAAAAAAATTATAATTTTTTTATGAGTATAAATATTTTTATCATGTAGATTATGTTATAAGGAAATCAACAATATTTGTTTCACTTGATTTTAAGTTCAGATAGATTATTTATCGATTTTACAAGGTTAAACTATTTAATTTTTTCTTGAACTTCACTGAAATTTGATAAAACTGAAAATGTTTTGATGTAATTCGAGCGGTTTTCGACCACAAACGAAATACGAGAAATGCAGTCGATTTTTGATGGAATTCGAGCAATTTTCGATAAAATTTGAGCAATTATCAAATTATCGATTCAATTGAATTTTGCCTCGGTCAAACTAAACTAGTTGATTTTGACCAAATTCTTACTAAATTTTGATCGCATTTCAGATATTCGCTAATTTCGAAAATTCGCCGTCCAGGGATTTCCGGCCTTCAAACGGATTTGTGACCCCTGCTCCGAACTTCATCTCCACCTCCACACACAAAAGGAACCCAAACGGCCGACGGTAACTATCTAACCCTAACCAGCCACCATGAGAGCGTCCAAGCTCAAGCTCCTCGCTGCCCCCCTCCTCCTAGCCCTCCTCCTCTTCGCCGCCTCGCCCCGCCTCCTCCGGCAGCTCCTGGAGACGCCCCTCCGTGCCCCCGTCCTCCCGGGCGACCTCCTCCCGCTCCTGCCCTGGCCCGTGGCGCAGCCGCTGCTCCGCCGCCTCGCGCTGCGCAGCCCCGCTGACCTCCTCCCGGTCTTCGTCGCCGCCGCGCGCGCGCCGGGGGACGACGCCGGCGGCCGCGCCGCGGAGTGGAAGGGCGCCTGCTTCTACGAGAACCGGGCTTGGGTGGAGTTCAGCAACGGGACCGACGGCGGACTGGGAGGCGGCGTACTCCATGTGGAGGTAAGCGCTTGCGCGAGACCGAACTCGCCTTGCTGGCTTCGTTACTTTTGGATTCGATCGAGTGAACGGTAGAGCTCGACGATGGGGGAGTTGACCAGTTGATGTTTGGTGATTTCGAGCTCAGGCTGAATAACAATTTGATGCCTGTTGCGCGAATTGCACGAATTTCATTCAAACGTATGGTTTTCTCGTGTAACCTGTTGCTAGTTGGAGATACTGTTTGTAGAAGGTAAATGGTGGATGGCCGGTTCAGTTTGTATAATCAATTATGTATTTAGTACTACACGGTGCTGTGTACTTACTGTGAACCGTAGCTCTCAGCTTTCTGCATAGATCACTAGTTGTTTTCCTTTGCCTTACTCTTGCCCTGAGGTCATCTTTTCTTTCTGTAGACAGCCAAAGCACACAGCTGGACTTGCATAGATCTCTATGTATTTGCAACACCGTACCGTGTTACATGGGATTACTACTTTTTGGGACGAGATCACACCTTGGATTTCACAGAATGGGAAAGTGAGGTTGAGTATGAATATGTAAGTAGTCACTTCTGCCTTAGTTGATATAACCGGCATTGGTTCAACATATGCATCATTGATACAAATTTTCTAGTTCATTACCTTCAAAATAGGTGAAACATAATGGGGTATCCATTTTCCTCATGCCATCTGGAACAATTGGAACGCTTCGAGCACTGTGGGATGTTTTCCCTCTGTTCACAAATACTGTATGGGGTGAGAATGCAAATCTTGCTTTTCTCAAGAAGCATATGGGTGCTACCTTTGAGGAACGGCCAAAACCTTGGGTCTCGGAATTAAATACTGATGACATCCACTCTGGAGATTTCTTGGTTTTATCAAAAATTCGTGGGCGCTGGGGTGGTTTCGAAACACTGGAGAAGTGGGTTACTGGAGCTTTTGCAGGCCATACTGCGGTTTGCCTAAGGGACTCCGATGGAAAGCTTTGGGTCGGAGAATCTGGTCATGAAAATGAACAGGTACTTGTCCTCAACAATCATATCTATTTATGTTTATTCTTTCATCTTTCCGTATGACCATCAAGGTAGAAGCAATAGTAACTCTCAATTGTGTTAATTATTTATGCAACAGGTGTGACGAAGTACCACCCATGGATAAAATGTTTTAGTTATTTTGATTAGTTCGTACTATTAGAGTGATGAAGCACCACCCATGCATAGTGGTTTGATCGAGGATTGAAGATTCTAAATGATCTTAGAAGTGATCATTTTTTCTTTTTGGGTAAAAGGATGAGAATATGCTTGCTAACTATTTTATGGAATAACCAAAATAACTACACTGTATAAATACTGAATTTGGACCATTTCACTAGGATGCTCTCTAATGTTTTTCCATAGCTTGTCTGTGTTTAACCAGAAAATCGTGTTCTCATTGGTGTCGGTGTCTAAATATGTAGTTGTTAGGGTAAACACCCGTCGGGAGGATAGCTGGGCGGTGTTGGCTGTTAGGGGAGGGATTAGATTGTAGATTGGGGAGACTTAGAATATTGGGGAAGACTAGATTAATTCTTCTTGCTTGATTTGATCTAGGTGCAATACCACATATATATAGCCAGCTAGGGAGTATCCAAGCCGGCCTACAAGTCCCAATTCAAACCCAATTCTATCGCTAAACTCTATCTCAAATTCTTATCCTGATTTAAATTAACTAATCCTATCTTATCTCCTAATCCGAATTGATTTAAACCAAACTGGACTCTTTATCTCTAAACCAGACGGATTTTATCTCCTAAATCGACTAGACTTCCTCTTCTAAAACCGACTCTAGACCCTTCTTGCTGCGCGGCCACTGAACAGTGCGCCTGAACAGTAATCCTGCTCATAACACTAGTTCTATCCAAGCTACCTTTGATAATTTCGTTTACCCAATAATGTTTCTTTTGAATGCACCATGAATATTTTCTGTTTAACAGAACAGATAAACAAAAAAATAGGAAAGACAAAACAACAGATATCATTGCCAAGTGCCAACCATAGCTGTTTGGTTTGGATTGCAAATTATATATTTATATGCAGTGGGGATATAACTTGGGCAGCTTCCAGCATAGCTAGTTGTTTCTGTATGTAATTTTATTGCATGCAAGAAGCGAATTCAACTGACACGCAGCACTATGCAACTATATTAAGTATACATTACAGAACTTCATATACCAATGGGTGCTCTCCGCCTCTCCCTCGTAATGCAAATTTTCTCGTGCTGTAGCAGTTTCAATGTTACAAATGAAGCTAACAAATGGCAGTTTGCAGGGAGAAGATATTATTGCTATCTTGCCCTGGGAGGAATGGTGGGAGTTTGAAGTGACACAAGACGATTCAAACCCTCAGATTGCATTGCTCCCTTTGCGTCCAGATCTGCGAGCAAAATTTAATGAGACAGCAGCTTGGATTTATGCAAAAAGCATGGATGGGAAGCCTTACGGGTATCACAACATGATCTTTAGCTGGATCGATACCATAAGTGATAACTATCCACCACCATTAGATGCTCATGCGGTATGATTTTACATGTACAGTTTGGCATAACATTTTACTGTTCAACTTGGCAAACATTCAATTGCCTATCTTGTTACGTGCAATATATCTTGTCCCCTGCGTTACCATAGCTTAGCTGGTGTATATATGTTATACAACTCGCCAGATTAAGTTTCTACGCACGACAATACAACTCCGATTCTTAGATATAGATATATTAATACATATTGGTTATGGTACCGGTTTCTATTTCAATTTGAATACTTTTTTCTTACAAGTTACATGGTTGGACTATGTAATTTTGAAGAGTTTATTAGCTAGTTTTAATAACGGAGATCTTATTGAATGGCCCAGGTTGCTTCTGTTATGACTGTATGGAACAAACTTCAACCAGATTACGCTGGTAATATGTGGAAAGAAGCCCTTAACAAAAGGCTTGGAACTAAGGTTAGTTTAAATTTATCTGTGGGGGCTTTTGTTTAGTGTTTTCCAGTACTTGTTATTTATTATTTTACATTTCTTTCCTTTGAATTAATGCACAATTTAATCCCTTAAGTTTTGCACGGGGCTGATGGCTCATTTTAGTTCCCTAACTTCTGGAAAGATCCAAACAAGTCTCTTAACTTTGCTTTCGGTTCATTTTAGTTGAGACATAAGATGAAGTGGCTATATAATTCAGGTGACATGGAAACTGACAAACAAATAAGTAGTTGGAGTTGACTTCCACAAGGAAAAGACTGGCCTCAGCCCTTCGTGCACTAGTGCTCCAGTGCGAGTGGTGCCTGCATTCCACTGGCACCTCTCTCAAACTTTTTAAGGTATGGTAGATAGCGCATGTGAGGCATTCTCTAGTGATGGTGTTGCCTGCATTCCCATGGCATCCCTCTCGAACTAGTTAAGCAGTACTAGATAGACATGTGAGTGAAGGGTGATGATGTTGCTGCACAGGTAGCAAAGAACAGATCGTCCAGTGACTAAATACTGCAAATAAGTAACAATTTGACCATCATTGCAGTGACTTGGTATAGTTTTTGAGCTGAATTAGCGATCCGGTAACATCGACATAGGGAATGGAACCAAGACAGAATTTGATAAGTTATTCAATTTGAACTGTAGTTCCATTCCTGTTGTTGATTTGTGCTTGGAACCCTGTAGAGATCAGTTTGGTTTGTCTAGCAACAAGGTTGTGGCTGGCGGTGGTGTTGTCCAGATAAACCCTTCCTTTTTCTGTTTGTTTACTTGATTGTTCACCAGTCTGTACTGAATAATTTTTCATTTAACTCTCACATGCCTCCCTTTTTACAATATCTCAGTTAATGTATCTGCGTTTTACAATTTTGTGGCAATACACTATGGTATAGCCTATAGCCACAATCCAGATGGGCCCTCTTAGTAATCTTGGATACCGAAGCGTTTGATCAGATGTCTATCCTTTTGATCTGATGGTGATAGAGAGACGAAATGCATGTTACTGTTCATTTTTACAATCCTATAGAGGGTCTCTGTCCAGCAGGTTGGATTTTAGCTTGGTTCTGATATAAAACCCTGATTAAGAGTGGATGCAGATTTGAGTTACCTGCACAGTCCATTTTAGGAAGCCATTAGTTTGTGCTAAGGAATATAGAGTCATTTCCGTGTACTCCCTCATGTACTCTATATAGTGCCCCATAGGGCTACCATTGAATACAAGTTGCTATTTCTAACATGTTATCACAGCTATGCTTTCTTTTTTTTGAACACCGCAACTCATCCTGATCTATTCCACCGCCGGCTCTCTCTCTCTCTCTTCCCTTCGGCTCTCTCTCTCTCTCTCTGCCCGATTCAGTCTCTCCACGCCACGCCCCCGCCCGATCCGGCGGCCTGCCCCGGTCTCGGAGAGGTGGCCGGATCCACCTCCTCCAGGTGTGCCGCCTTCCCAGCCCAGTTTGTACTAAAATTTATCAGTTGGTCAACCATGCCCATGTGCCCTGCCGTGTGAGCATGAGGGGAATATGTAGAATGCAGTTTTGCGCCTGACTTTTTTTTTTCATACTAAGGGTTCAACGTGTATCTGGATCCCTTGTTGCATGTATACAGCTAGCACTGCTGATGACTTAAAATCTTCTAATATAACTGTTTGAGGTCAACCCTGCTCTACTGTGTTAACATATACAGAAAATTGTTGTACTTCATCATTTATTGTGCTCGAGGTTATTTGGTTCTTTCGATTGGTTTTGAAAATGGTACTGTTTCTTTCAGGGCCTTGATCTTCCTGAAATCATAGTGGAATCAGAGAAACGTGGGATGACATTTGACAAGTTACTAACTATTCCTGAAAAAGACAAGTGGGTCTATGCTGATGGTCAGTCAGCATCTTGTGTGGCTTTCGTTCTTATGATGTACAAGGAGGCTGGGCTCTTTAACCCTATTGCCAGCTCTGTCGAAGTAACTGAATTCACAGTAAGTACTCCCGAACCCTTGTGCTTAAGAGCTTATGCCTTTATTGATGTTAGAACAAAAGGATCTGGTGGGAATCTGTTTTGCGAATATATCTTTCTCATTATCTAGGGCTGGTGGAAGGCCGGTCTGGCTTCTTTTTAGAGTGAGAGAGGGGAGGGGAGATTGTGAAGGCTGGTCTACTAGTTGTCAATTTTGTGAATTTGATTTTCCGACTCTAGACGATGATTTGAGTTCTGTACTGGACTCTTCGTCTTTCTTAAATCTATTTCGGTGTGACCTGTGAAATTGAATTCCGTGCAGATAAAAGATGCTTACACCCTCAACTTTTTCGAGGACAACTCAACTCGACTTCCGGAGTGGTGCAACAAGGACGACAGTGTTAAGCTTCCCTTTTGCCAAATCAAGGGCAGGTATCGGATGGAGCTGCCTGGATACAACACCATGAAGCCATACCCCCACATGAACGAAAGATGCCCATCCCTGCCTCCAGATTACCAAAGGACGAAGGGCTGCTAACTAGATATGCTATGTGGTTTTATTCACGCTGTCCTGTATCTACTACTTTAGCTGTACATAATGCTGTAGGTATGGAATGCTTTCCCTTGAGACACATAGATTGTAGGTAAATTGTGTCGACTTCCTCGAACCAGGAAGACCAATGATTTGTACAGTACATCTTATAACTGATGGCTCCATAGTCACAGCTCTAGGGCCCGCAAAACATTGCCAACATTTTTAGCCACGTGGTGTATAATGTATGCGCCAGAAAGCTGATTACAAATGGTTGAAAGGCCATTTGGCATCTGATTTGGGGATTAAACCCATGTATGGACAGGAAGCAACCTGATGTGTGTATCTGGAGTCCAGGCCTCAAATATTTCGGGC
Source organism: Phragmites australis (assembly GCF_958298935.1). Taxonomy (NCBI): domain Eukaryota; kingdom Viridiplantae; phylum Streptophyta; class Magnoliopsida; order Poales; family Poaceae; genus Phragmites; species Phragmites australis. The sequence continues at coordinate 45,764,802 of NC_084921.1, read as the reverse complement.
AAGTTTCTCTGTCTGCAGCTGCGATGTAGAGTAGCGAGACAATACAGTTATACTGACCTGCGCGAAAGTTAAGCTCCATCTTCATTCTTCAGAACTTCAGAAACTTTTTGTAGTTGCACCCGTCGTGATAAATGTTAGGAAACCTGGAAGTTTTCAACTGAATATGGGTCAATCTCTAGTAGGATTTAAGTTATCTCTTAGAGTTTTTGACATTTAAGTGATCTCTGAGAGGTTTTGACATTATATATATATATATATATATATATATATATATATATATATATATATATATATATATATATATATAATATTATATTATATGAGAGAGCATCTTTCATTATATACAGAGATGGATAAAGAATAAACAAATTTTCTTCTACTTTTATGTCTCTTTTTACAATTGTTCTCTTCAGCGATCGCTGGATTACATCCGGTAGCAGTAGTTTTTCAACACGTTATCAGCACAAGACTCTGTCAGGAGAAGCTAGTGAATTGGATCATCTCGCTGCAAGTATTGAAAGGTACGATCCGTTCGATACGTATACTCGCTGCTACTGTTTATTTTGCGTCTAAATAGATCTGAATCGCATGTACAGTACTAATATAGCATGAATGTGAGTATTGTATGAACAGTAGCACAAAAATGGCATCACGGCATATGACCGATCTACTCGGTGAGATGGTGGGGTCTGCACATCGGGGGTCGTTCCCCTGCAAGAAAGCGCAGGGGCTCGAAGGCCACCGCCACACATCGTAAAAAAAGTAGTCACACCGCTGGCAAGGAAGTCGGCGGCTTCCCGTCGCTAGGATGCAACCGGGCCGCCGTCGCCGCGTGCCGTTCCCTCGCCGCCCGGATGCGAACTGGGTTGCCACCACCACACCCTGTTCCCGCGTTGCTCGGATGCGGTTGGGCTGTTGCCGTCGCGCGCTGTTCCCGCGCCGCCTGCATGCAGCCGGACCGCCGCCGCTGCGTCGCCTCCTCGTTGGCCGACGCCGCTCTCGCATGAGCGCTGCCACCTCGCCAGCCTCCGCTGCCCCCGCACGAGCACTGGTCCGGTTTTAGAAGAGGAGGGCGGGCCGCAGTGTGCCGGGCTGGCCCAATGCTAATGGACCAGCCCAAATAAAGAAGTAGGCTAGTGGGAATAAAGAAAAAAAAGGAAAAACTATTTTCATTTAGCCCCCTTGGTTTTTCCTTTAATTAAGTGCAGTCCTTGAAATTTTGCGTTTAGACCTGGATGTTCTGAAAATTATCCGGACGCTCTGTTTTTACATAGAAGTACCTTGGAATTCTAATTTTGTACCTATTTTAGCAATTATGTAGTACTTAATTCTGTTATTTGTTTCTATGTTGTTAGTTATTATTTTTACTGTTTAAATTGCCTATTATGCATTTAAATTCAGTAAAATTCGAAAAAAATTATAGTAATCCAATTTAGCAACAAGATGCAACTTTACTAGCAGTAATGCTTGTGTTATTAAATATGTAGATGGCTGACATCAAGAACAAGGAGTTCGCTGAGCTAAGTGCTGATGATAGCAACTATCTCACTTGTGCATCGGATGTTTGGATTGTAATTGGAGCGAAAAGGCTCCGCGCTACAATTGGCCTTGGAACAAGTAGTGCAATGGTTCCCACGAAGGATGAGAATGATCAACCACTTCATTTTCCTTGCCACCATCTCTCTCCCACTTTGAAGGATGATTACATGGTAATGACCAGCGCTAAGGCATTATGGGACGCACTGCATGAGCGTTTTGAGTGCTTTAAGTACACCATCAAGCTTCGTGCAGCGCAAGAATGGGTCCGGCTCCGTAAAAGTGACTTCAAGCATGTCAAAGAGTACAATGCGCTGCATCGTATTTGCACACTCCTGTGTCTCTATGGGAAAGAGATTACATAAGAGGAGAAAATTGAGAAGATTCTCTCCACTTTCCACCCGAATGTGGCAGAATCTGCACGCAATCACCGTGAATAAAATTACAAGAAGTATTTCTGAATTGATTGATGTGTTGTAACTCCATGAAGTTCATGACGAAGTCATAAACAAAAACTTCTTGCCCCAGACGGAAGGAAAGAGCAGTGGCCTAGAAGTCAATCACAACTTTTTCAAAGCACACAAGAACCACAATAAGAAGCGGGGGAAAGGAGGGAGGAAAGTGGTGACAGACAAAATCAAGACCGGTGATGATAATGGCAAGACAAAGAAACAAGTCAAGCCATATGGTGAGCAGAACCAGACATGCTATAAGTGCGGTGTTTGTGTCCATTGGTCCCGAATCTGTAAAGCACCAAAGTATGTTGTGAAGGCATAAAAAAAGAAGAAAAAGGAGTAGCCAGAAGCACACCTCACCATTGTAGTGGGGATGGATGTGGACAAAGCAGCAGCAGTTGAGGGGAAAACATCTCGCATGGAAGTTGATGATGCTTCCATACTAACAGTAAATGACCTCCCAATAAAGGATGCAGAGGCCTGTACTTTGCCCTCCTCCACTACCATAGAAGATACCATGAAGGATGAAGCGGAAAAGAAATCTATTGAAGATGAAGTGGCTAGATATTTCGCAGGCTCTATCTAGAATTAGAGTTACTAGCCATTTAATTAGTTGCTGAATTTAGGAGGATTTAATGAATAAATGTAAGCTCTAGTAGAGCAAGTTTAACTGCAAACAATATTTTTCTATAGTTAATTAAGTATTTAGTCTTATTGCTACTTCCTTGCATGTGAATGATTGGATGCTTTATTTATATGTATGGCACCCGTATGGAGGAAGTGTGTATTATGGATAGTGAAACCACAAACACCATCTTAAGAGAAAGTGTATTTTCAGTCCATTAGAAATAGCTCTGAAAAAGTGATGATGGTCACCAGAAGTGATGAATGCATTATAGGTACAGGAAGAGCCACAGTGATACTACCTATTGGAGCTACTTTGCATATTGAAGAAGTATTATTGTATCCTGAAACTACAAGAAATCTCTTAAATTTTAAAGATATTTGCGCTAACAGTTTTCATGTAGAAACTGGTGAAGAAGATGGTAGGGAGTAACTACTTATCACTAAGTGTGATAGTGAAGTGAGAATACTAGAAAAAACTTCCCTCCATGAGCAGTGGCTTGTACTACACCCGCATTAGGACACCTGAAGTGTTCCCTACTTTAAAGTCTGTGTTTCGTAGTGTAGAATTATTCTTCATATGGTATGATAGATTAGGTCACCATGGTATTAGAATGATGAGGAACATAATTACTAACTCACAAGGTTATGGTATAAATATGAAGAATTTTCTGAATTATGAAGATTTTGTATGCCCTGTATGTGCTAACGGGAAATTAATAATAAGGCCATCTACCTTGAAGGTACAAGATGAAATTCCTGCATTCTTGGATTGAATCTAGGAGGATATTTGTGGTCTTATTCAGCTGCTTTTTGGCTCATTTTGGTACTTTATGGTATTAATAGATGCATCCTCGAAGTGATCACATGTATGTCTATTATATACCGCAACCATGCCTTTGCAAAATTGATCTCGCAGATCATACAAATCATGAATAATTTTCTAGTTCATCGTGTGAAATCCATCAGAATGGACAACGTTGGAGAATTTACTTCTAAAGCATTCGATGATTATTTCACTTGTATGAGGATTAAAGTTAAACATTCTGTACCGCACGTCCATACTCAGAATGGACTAGCCGAAGTACTGATTAAAAGAATAAAGTTTATTGCTAAACCTTTATTGCAGAATTGTAATTTTTCTGCTATATGTTAGGGATATGCAGTCTTACATGTGGTAGCCATTATTAATTATAGACTATCTTCCTATAACATACATTCACCTATGCAACTACTGAAAGGGGTAATTCCGAAGATTTCCCGTTTACACAAATTTAGATGCATGGTTTATGTGCCAATACCGCCGCCACAGCGTACCACTATGGGACCTTTGCGGAAAGTTGGAATATATAGTTGTCGGAGGATTAACTCTTGTCGCAGGGATCCCGAGAGACCCTTTTTAAAGATTCGGCCGGGGGGATGATCCTGAATAAGTTCGTCGGAGAAATAAATGTAAGTGGAAGTAAATGCAACGGCCGGTGGTGGGGGATGATCGACTTAGTGCAAAGGGAAGTAAATGCACCGGGGTTTAGACAGGTTCGGGCCGCACGGGGGTGTAATACCCTACTCCTGTATGGATGCTATATCTTACCCTGAGGGGGATCCCTCAGGGATATATCTGGTTACAAGAATATATTGTCTAACTAAGAGCTTGAGGCTCCTTGTTCTAGCTCTGCTCAGGCTTGCTTGCCATGTTTTCGTCTGAGTGTGGCACGGTCGACTGCTTGGGCTTGTCTTTCTTCCAATTGTTCTCTCCTCCAATGTTTCAAAATTATTTTCTTCTCTCTGTATGCCGATCCTTTTATGCACTCGCCGGCCGCGACATACCCGAACGGGAAGGAAGGGGCACAAGTTCCAAGACGCCACGACTGAGAAAGGCGTCATCATTTCCTCTGGGTGAAGTGACAGGGGCGGTGGAAAAACGCGGCGTGCATCCGGTCACTCGTCACTGTGGACGCCCCGGCGACGGGCGCTGTTGAGAGGGCCCACCGGGCAGCCACATAGGCACCCGGCGTGCCCGTCCTGTCTTGTTCCTCTACCACGGTAGGGCGGCAGGCGGAACGCCTTGATCCTGGCAACGTTATCCCGAGATACACCGGATGATACGGGACGGGACCCGTGCAATTAATGGCCCCACGCCTCTCTGCCAAAGCATGGCAGGGACTGACACTGCGGCGGAAGCAGTTGGGGATGTCAGGCCGCGCACTGACCCTCGGGCACTTTCTCCCGAGCACTTTTGCACTGACCCTCGGGCACTTTCTCCCGAGCACTCTCTCCCGAGCACTTTTGCACTGACCCTCGGGGAACCGGGCGCTCGGGGGCTGCCGCACGCAGCCCCCCGAGCGCTCTCTCCCGGAACTTAGCTCTTCCGATCGTCGGGGGACTAGGGTGCTCGGGGGCGACCGGACACCTCCCCGAGCACTTTCTTCCCGGTACTTGGACTCTGTGGGTCATCGAGGAACTGGGGTGCTCGGGGACCAGAGGCTGTGGCCCCGAGCACCTTCTCCCGGGACTTAGATTTTCCTCCTCCCGCAGGAGGGACCTCGCGGGATGGTGACACGTGGCGGACGGCTGGCCTGGCCTCGGGACTCAGGGACCCCTGGTTCCTAATACACCGACAATAGTAGTTATGAGACTGCATCCATAATCCGATATTTAGAACCAACAACTGGAAATCTGCATACAGCCCGCTTCGCTGACTGCATTTTTGATTAACATAATTGTTCGTCATTAGAGGGAGGAAATATACTCTTGGATGAAGAATGTTAGGAAATTACTTGGCAGGCTGAATGAATTGCGGCACATGATCCTTGCATTAGTGAAGAAAATGATGAAGTAAAGAAAATTATCATTTTACAGAAATTAGCAAACGATCTACCTGATCATTTTTGTGATTTAAAGAGCGTGACTAAGTCACATGTGCCTGCACGCAACGCACCGGAGAGGGTGGAAGTACCAAAAGAAGTTACCCCTCATCTTGTCCTAGGTGCTCAAAAAATAAATAAAGGACAAGAAATTCGGTTCTCAAGTCCCAAATAGCCGGAGACGTCTGGCAAAAGTGGGAAATGAGAGCTTACCACAACTGATCACAAAAATGCCCCAAAGAAAAAAGAAGGGGAACCGGTTGAGATCTGGTGATTGTATGAAACCTCAAGAAGTAGGAATACCGGATTTGAATCTTCCCACGCAGAAAGAAACCAGTGAAAATACGCGCACTGAAATCAACGCTGGTAAACTAAAGGACCTTGCTCCATATGCAAGAAATTATGAAGAGCAAGATGTAGAAGCACCTACAAGTGCAGCCCATGATGAAATAGCAATAAATTATATGTTCAGGAGAATCCTGGAATAGAGCAACCACGATAGTTGACGTATACTTCACAAATAAAATTATCACAGTTATAGATCATGACCCTGAGTCTGCATCGCTCACTGAATGTATAATGAAATCAGATTGGGAAGACTGGCAGAAGGCAATAACAGCTAAACTGTTGTCCCTAAACAGAAGAGAGGTTTTTGGGCTAGTATGCCGCACACATTCCCACGTCAAACCGGTAGGATACAAGAGAGGAATGAAATGAATAAAATTGTGAGGTACAAAGCACGACTAGTGGCACAAGGTTTCACTCAACAACCGGATGTTGATTATGAAGAAACTTATTCCCTGGTGATAGGTGGCGTTACCTTTAGATATTTAATCTCAATGGCAGTCAACCTGGAGTTGAAAATGAAATTGATTGTTGTTGTGACCGTATATCTTTATGGGAGCCTTGATTCAGATATTTATATGAAAGTACTTGAAGGAATACCATTGTCGAATCAAGATAGAAGAAATAGACATCTTTATAGCATATAATTGAAGAAGTCGCTATATGAGTTGAAACAGTTAGGTAAAATGCGGTACAATCGTTTGAGTAAATTTCTCGGAAAGCGAGCTACACAAATAGCACAGATTGTCCCTGTGTATTCATAAAAGGTCACATAATAGATTTTGTATAATATTTGTATATGTAGATGATCCAAATATCATTGATATAGAATAAGAAATTGAGGAAGCAAGCTCATACTTGAAATCTGAGTTTGAAATGAAATATTTGGGTAAAACCAAGTTTTTCTTGGGCCTATAACTAGAGCATGTGGTAGATGGAATATTTGTACATCAGTCAAACTACACTCAGAAGGTGTTAGAGCAGTTTGGTTTTGAAAATCATTTCTCGCTAAAACCCCCATAATGGGAAGGTCATTGCAAGAAGATAAAGATCCTTATAAACCTAGAGAAGAGGAGGAGGAAGTATTAGGACTAGAATTTCTAATACAGTGCAGAGCTCACTAGAAGGCATTGGAAGGGCTTGAAGAAAATTCTGCGTTACTTGCAAAGTAGCAAGGATCTGGGCCTGTTCTACAGAAAGAATCATGACTTAAGTCTTGTTGGATACGTAGATGCTGGGTACCTGTCAGACCCGTATATAGCAAAATCACAGACTGCTATGTTTTCTTATGCGGTGGAACTGCAATTTCCTGAAAATCGTCAAAGCAAAGTCTTGTATCTACTTCGACGAACCACTCAGAAATAATAGCTTTATATGAAACCACACGGGAATACGTATGGCTTAGTAGAGTGATCAATTATATCCAGCAGTCATGTAGTTTGAACACTACTAACACCCCTACTATTATCTATGAAGATAATGTTGCATGTGTCGCACAAGTACAATCGGGATATGTGAAAAGCAACTTAACGAAGCATATCAACCCCAAGTTCTTTTTGCTGATGAATTGCATAAGATGAGTGAAATAAAGGTAATGCATACTAAGTCATGTGAAAATCTTACAGATTTATTCACTAAATCTCTCCCTGCATCTAGTTTTGAAAGATGTGTTCGTGATATTGGGATGATGAGGCTTAGAGACTTGCATATTTCAGTGAGAGAATTTTCACTTAATACCGATATGAAGAATTAAATCTTAGTCAAGAAGATTAAGTGCCGAAAGTTAATCTTGAAGATTATATGAAACATTTTGGGTGGATTATACTCGTTCCCTTAGATGAGTTTTTCTGAAGTTTCTAATGATAAGGTTTTTAATGAAACAATTCGTGTGACCATGACACGAGCTGTGTACTCTTTCTCCCAATTTTTTTCAATACGCTTTTGGGGAGTTTTGATGAGACATATGTATTTTGCGAGAAGTGCATAAGGGGAGTGTTAGGAAACCTGGAAGTTTCCAATTGAATATGGGCCCATCTCAATCTCTAGTAGGATTGAAGTCTATCCCTTAGGGGTTTTGACACTATATATATGGAGGAGCATCCCTCATTGTAAACATAGATGAATAAAGAATAGACAGCTTTTCTTCTACTATTGTTTCTCTTTTTGCAATTGTTTTATTGAGAGATCACTGGACTACACCCAGTAGCAACTGTTTCTCAACAATAAACATCTCTCTTCTTGATCCGATTTCCCACTTAATTCAATATGGTTAGGTCGGTGACAGGGATTTTTACAAATAATATTATCTTATT